>NC_143584.1:225422445-225738779 GCF_048544385.1 Mastigoproctus giganteus
AGAGTTCGCATTGCATCCAGGAATATTCTTCTTCTGTCTCAGATGCTAACTGGTGTGATTGACGCCCCCAGTCTTCACGGAGTTATCTCTACTCCACGTGCTGGACGCAGTAATGACAATCCCTACTTACCGTTACAATGCTTTTCAATACATTGGCAATAGATCCTGTGAAATACTGTGAAGGCAAGCAGTACAGAGTGAAGAGCCTCTCTGAAGCTTACAGCTTGCTTGAACTATAGAAGTATGAAGAAGGAGCTTGAACTATAGAAGTATGAAGAAGGAGCTTGAACTATAGAAGTATGAAGAAGGAGCTTGAACTATAGAAGTATGAAGAAGGAGCTTGAACTAGAAAAAGCTAGGAACTTGAACTTTATAAATAGGAAGGAATGACCAAAATATAAAATAACTGTTGGACATCTACTTTTAAATGGTACTGTGAATAATTTCCTCTTCTAAAGTTGTCGATAATTACATTCTGTAAATAATACTAATTCGATGCGAATTAGTATTAGTCGATACGAATCATTCTGTAAATGATTCGCACTTCTGTAAATATTGTAAACATGATCTGTAAATATTGCATTGTAAAATTTGCCATTCTCGCATTTTTGTACACCCTTCTAGCCGGTCGGCTGTGTAAAAGGGGTGAAAGCAATCACTTGCTATAATAATAAACGGATTTAATAATAATAATAATAATAATTAATCGACTTCCTTTCATGTGTGTCCTTACTTGAACATGATTCCGAGCGTAAACTCAATTATCGCATTTACTAGATTCACCATCTAACCCTGAGAACTATTCTCTGGAAGATGAAAGCAGGTGCAGATATTAATCCAGCTTACATCTCTCAGAGGCGTAACTAAAGATCAGTATGGGGAAGTTTCGAATGTTGTCCTTTCAAATATCGGTATTTTAAAAATGAATATTAATACATACTTAAATACACAATACTGCAATGAGTCTTGGCTAACATGATCTAGCAATCTTTCCTGCGAGTACATTTGTTCGTCGTGAACTGTTACTTTCAAGTTACACCATCGTTCTTCAGGCGTACTCTACGGACGTAGATGATTTTATGTGAATTCTTCTTGTTTCTTTTAGATATTTTGATTTGGATATTTGGGAGGTGGGGGAGATGACCAGGCTGACTCGAGATATCATACCGGTCACGAAAAATGCGTCACGCGTTCTAATGTCGAGTGAGTGCTCGACGCAGACTTGTAGTGTGAACGTGGAAGCGCCTCTGGCGAATCCTGCCACGGATGACGTTTTCTGCGGCAGGAATCCCCAAGGATGTTTCACATCAAAAAGTCGGAAAAACTGCGAGTCCATTGTTAAAATATTCACAGCTCATCACTGGGAACAAGTAATGACCATCCTGGTTACCCTGTCGACCACAGGCTTGTAGAACTGCTTAAAGCCGCGATCCTCAACACCTGTAGAACAGTACGAGAGTTCCTCGGCCAACAGTAGTAATAACAATAATAATAATAATAATAGTAACTGGACATAACCAACTACCCCATGCACTTGGTACCGGTACTGTCACAGGGGGCAGAAAAAATCTCATAAAGGAGAAAAAGTTAAAAAATAAAAAGCGTCACTACAGACGAAATTGAATAAAAATAAAGAAAAGAACAGACACACTGCAGCTTCTCCTACAGACGAAACTTCTCTTTATTCACACTACTGGGTCTTTTTAGGTTTCTGTTCCAAAAATATTGGCAATGAATCACTGTAACTTCCGCCTTTTGAATACGAAACCAAAACAACTCCTCGCGCTGCGCACCACGCCTCACGTGGCAATCAAACAAAAGACAGCCTCGCTGCAGACGAACTTGCGTGACAAATGTCTTGCTGACTGTACTGCGCAGAAATCGTTGACGAAAGTATGGAGTAATTTCGACAAGATTTTGTCATTCGTTGTGTTTGTAAGAATACGTTTCCTATTTCAGCGAGGATATGCGTAAATATTAGAGTTAGAAAATGTGACAAATTTTGATTGGCTCACCCCGGAACGCTACTTTTAGCACACCACAGCTCTGGTATATTTTCCTCGCATGACCAGTTTACGCAACGAATAGCAGATAAGTGATTCCAGGGGTTTCCCCGCAAGAGGACCGGTGTACTACGATTGCAATAACAACAGACGACCATCCTGACCTCTAGGGCGATTTTGAAGGCTCCAGCTGGCACTGTTCCAGAGAGGACATAATTCAGCAATTTATTTGTAGAAATCTGAGTAGTATGAAGTAAATACTTTCCCTTTTTTATTTAATTTATTCATTTATTTGTAGAGGAGGTGAATACTTTCCCTTGTTTTTCAGCCCTGCCTAAGTAGTTTTCTTTCTGTTGCACGATTTCAACTACTTTATATAAGATACTCTATTTCTGAATAATAATATGTTCTGTCCTTTAATTATTAAAATACTTAATAACATATACATTAATTATTGAAATAGTTAGTGGACAGAAAAAAAAATTAAAATTCATTTGCCGATTTTAATCTTGGCATTATAAAACCAAAATTTGTAAATATCATTCTTATGTAAAATAAATGTTTAATTATTGGTGAAAATATCAATATTTCAGTATTTTATGCAAAAACAAAATTTCAGAACTTTTTATGCATATTTTTTAGTTTATTAAGTTTATTTTTTATAAGTTTATTATAAAATATAAGTATATATTTTAAATATAAACTTATATTAAATATATGTTTTTATTTTTTTAAGAAGACTAATTTAATTTTTTGAATAGATACGAATTTCTCTGAACAAACTCATAATTAAAACAACATAATTATTCAAGAGTTTGGAGAGTTTATATCCTACGAAAAGTATTTCGACAACATCGCCTTTTTCAGGCCATTAAGGAATATTGGAAAAGCTTCAACATTATGAGGGTATTAAAAATATAATATAATTATGCCTTGTGCATTTAGTCTTTAAAAAGAATATATAATATATTATAAATATATAATTAATATAAATCTATTATAATAATTATTAAAATTAATAGTTTAAGTAAAAATAATAAAACTAATTAATACATAAACCGTCTTATATTTAATTCAGCCACCGAAGAAGAGGAGAAAAACATTCCCTAAAGCTATGAATTTTAGATTCCGTTCATAACAAATAAATTCTGAACTTTACACTTATCTGTGTACAGTTCAGAATTTATTTGTTATGTGTTTTCATTTCAAGTATTTGGATAAAGATAAACTGTACAACATGCCCTTCAAACATTTCAAAACACTGCCCCAAACTGACCGAAAGCTAACATATAACAGCTATTGGACATTTGTGGATGACCACATTTAAGACTTAACTACAATAGCAGTTAGTCCTAAATGCCATCAAGGATAAATTAACACAATTTTATTTGCATAAATTTTAAATCACCCTGTACCTCTTGATCAAGTTATGAACGAGAGGCTGTTCTGGGGTAATCAAAAAATACAGTACAACTACTATATTACTGATAATTGACGTGAAAATTTTCACTTACCTTACCAACCAAGCAAAGATGATTCTTTGACATTCGATATACAAATCAAAAATGTGGGATCCTGACACAGTTTTCGATTTTTCCACCTTAAGTTAAAAAAGGATCTACCTATGGTAGAAGTATGTTGCCGTCTTCGCATACCCTTTCATTCTAAAGCCTATTGAATAACGTTGTACAGCATGAACACTGGTCCTGTTCAACAGGGTAACCTATTGATGATAAGCGTCATCTGCTATGGCCATTTTATCTGTCAGAGACAGGCTTATCGAGTGTTAGTTTATCGAGGTGTAAGGCTACGTGTGCATGTTTAAAAAGAGGTGGTTCTTTGCGCTTGTCAGCGATTAGTGGGCAGATTTGGTTTTTATTCGCAATCGTAGAAACTGCGACAAAAGCGTTAGTTGCGATTAACAACTTTCAGTATGAATTCTCGTTTTGAGTTAAGAAATTACTTGATGATCTAACTGCTCATAAATAGTGCAGCAATTTAAGAATTATTTGTTTACTTCAGGCACGCGGACTTATTTGTGATTTTGTAATGGGTGACGCTGCGAAAAGCTATGCCGAACGTCTTGGTACGAATCCCCAAGAGCAGAGCCATTCCCAGTTCCTCAAAGACGTCCCTTGTGTTCATTGTAAGAAGGTATTCGAATATTTCAGCATCAAGGTAAATGTAGGGAAAAGCTATTTTATTTTAAATTTTATTGTAAATTGGTATTTTTGTTGGAAATTTAGAATTTCGAATGACACCATTAGCTAATATGGTTATTTCCATTCTGATACATCTTTTTGATATGCTATCGAATGAGATACACATGCACATTTGTATAAACTTACCAAGAAAATGAACAAATATTTGTTTGTGTATTCCACAGGAACATGAAAAGAAGTGTGACAGTGCCAAAGTAAGATGCTCTCACTGTGGTGGTAAGATGAAACGAAAAACATTGGATGCACACATACAAAACAGATGCCCAGGGATCGGCCAGAAATGTCCCTACTGTTTTCTGAAGTTTCGAGAAGAATGTTTTGGAGTAAGTGTAAAATAAAACAATTCTTTATACTAGCATTACATTACCACACATGACATTAAACCCCTCAAAGAGGTGGTTCAGCTGATTGGTGAACAGAAGAGAAAATGCTGTTGGATTAGAAGAAAAAGAGAGCGGGAAAAGCCAGACATATAAAAACGTTTTCATCCTTTAATCTTTCAAGTCTGTCATTCTGCACAGCCATGTCCTGTGCTTTCATGACAGGGGAGTGTTTGTAAAACATGCTCCCCATGTGCAAAGTTAGAAACACTTCACCTAATAAACTGAAGATCGAAACCTCTTGCGAACCTCGATCTTCAGCCCTGGAGGCCTACGATAACGGTAAAAAGATATTCTCAAACTCCTAAATCTTCACAATAAGGATGGATTTTCCCTCAACAGAGTAGAAGGGAAATCCAACGTTACGTGAATATTAGTAAATTTGTAAATTTTCTTAGGGAATTGATTCAATGCTTTTTTAGGGAATTGAAATTTCGTAGAAGTTTTTGGTTAAGTTTTTTTCCATTTGTTTCCTCCTCAGGACCATAAATTGACATGCAACATGAGAAACGTTCGATGTCCGCAATGCAGCACACAAGTAGCTTACGTGAAATTGAAAGATCACCTGGACAAAAGCTGTCTTAGCGACCATCTACGCTGCCCCCATTGCAAATTAAAGTTTCCTAAGGATCACGTCCAAGTAAGTTAAATTTCCTTTTAATTCCGCCATTAGCAGATTAACATTGATTGCTTGACATGCAAATGGCATTACTTAAAGACGTTTTCAGATAAATGATAATTACTGAAGATGTTTTAAATTAAATATAAATTCAAGTATTCCATCGAAAATTCTTAGATACGTCAACTGTTCAGATTAGTTTTTGAGGGACCACGCGAGTTTTCTTACGTTGTATTGGAATGATGAAAATGAAAAGTAAACGTAATTTTATATTGTTTTATATTCTTTTTTTCAGAAACACCAAGCTCAATGTGGTAAAGCAAAGGTAAGCTGTCCTCATTGTACAGTTCAGATGAAACGCGAAACATTGTCGGCGCATGTGAAGAATAAATGTCCGGAGACTATTACTTACAAATGTCCACACTGTTCTCAGAAATTCAAGAAGATGTACTTCGATGTGAGTCGAACTCCATTTTTAAATTTAACTCCAATTAAGGTTGCTGATTTTATCACTTTTATATCAATGTTAGAATGTAAAAATTCGTCACTGACACATCCTAAACTTTATTTTTGAATTTCCAACAGCATCACAAGAAAAATTGCGACCAAGCTATTATCGAATGTCCCAACTGCCGTATTAAGATGAAACGGATGAATCTAGACTCCCATCAGACATCGGAATGTCATTCAAAAATTGCCTCCACCGTCGGTGTCAACACAGACGACAATCCAGCCTCCCCAGATTACCAGAACACAGAGGTAAGTATTTTTATCCTATTGACCATCTTCAAACTTGCCCTCGTTGGTAGCAGTTGATATAATCACCGGCCGTTCCTCAACCGGTAATATAAAAGCCCAGTTTCGAATCAACGACGTGAGGAATTTTTATGGGCTTTTTTAACAAAATGGTTGTGTTACTCATTCTCAAGAGAGGGTATCATCGTTTTTTTCCCCCCGGGAAACTCCGGTTTTTCTTCCAGAAAATAGCAAATCGATCACAGAACATACGCAATTTTCAGGCATACTAAATACGCCTAAAACCTTACAATAACCAATCAGCATTATAAAAAAAAATCATGATTTCTATGAGGCAATCACACTCAGCTGGAAAATCTTAGATTAATTTTCAGGAAATAGCAAGAACTTTCCATAGTTGGGTTCGGTTAAAAGGCCATAAAATTTAACAGTGACCTTCAGGAGAAGTGGAAGTTACCCTTTTACAAAAAGTAATGTCTTTTATATATTAATATGTATAATTAAAGTTTATAAATTATAAAATTGTAATTACACCTTGTAATTAAAAGAAGCATTCCATTTTTACTTTTCTTATCGGAAAGATTTTCAGTCACTCATTAAATTTAAACTGAAGTCAAGAGAATTTATTGTCTCCAGCGACATTAAAATTTACAAATTGTAAATACTGTTGCAGTAAATATTATGTTTTTTCTTTCTATTAATGAAGTTGCTTTAAGTTAAGTTACTTTGTTCTAAAGTTAAAATGTAGTCAACAGTGTTTGCATTTCAGTTTTATCATTCATTTTCCAGCACTCACCTATTTATTTTTCACGTGGTAACCTTCCCATTATATGTGATTAGTTCAGCAAATGAAGATGGCTCTAGTTCATATCGGCGAGTACTGATATTAAAACACTCGACCATCTTTTAAATAAAAATCAGCAATTGTTTTTTTCTGCTAATTTGCTGTTGGTGACCAAATACAACTGGAAACGTGCACTTTTCTAGAAAACTAATAGATGCATTATCTTGAAATTATTATTTATAAACTGACCCCTAGTGGGTAGCACATTTTGCAGAATCTCCATCCTACCAACACCAGGTGGAAAAAAATCTGAGTTCAAGTCCCATCGATGATGAGAGGAATTTTTCTGGGCCTTTTTCACAACGTGGCTGAGTTGGTATCACGCGAGGGTAGCATGGTTTTTTCTCCCGGAAAGTTGGTTTTTTTGTCCAGCAACAAGAAAATCGACCACAGAATATACCCAGTGTTTTGTTATTTGGTTTTAGGAGCATTGGCAACTAAGGCCATATTCCTCGTGGAATATGCGTGGTCATTCCCTGACCTTTCCACATCCTCCGTATTTGGTGGTCACGGGCTCGAACCCCGGTCTAATCAAGAAGCGTGTGCTACGCGCTGCTGCTGCTTCCCACCTAGCTACGGAGGCGTCTTACGGACAGTGTACTCAGAGCAATATTATCTCAGTCCCTGATGCTCCTACAACAACAACTATAAACTGAAAGTTACAGTATCTCGTATGAACATTATGCACCATATTGTTTTGTTTTCTCTTTGATATTTGGCTATTATCTGCAGAAATCTGCATCTTCAGAGCCATTCAAATGTAATTAAGTGATGTTCATTTACAGAACCACGAAGAACACGGAGGACAAGCGGTTATTAGCAGTTCTGATTGCATGGCCGAAATCGGAAAACGAAAACGAAAAATAAATCGGAATCGGAATGCTGGTGAGCAGCAAGCAATAGCGAAAACTGTCTCTGAGGACTCCCTGGGAGGTGAATCTTTTAAAGAGAATGTTGTGGTGAGTAGTTGATAAGCATTCATTGTAATTTCTTAATAAGTCTCCTTATTGATCTAATCAGGGATATTATATCCCTCTTCAGTTCCTGGAAAAGCAGGACTGCCATAAAGAATCATTTAATGATCAACGTTGGTATAATATTTATATAGAGAATCGATGGCCAATATTCTATCAATGATGATATAAATATTGAATATTTGTATCGATTATGATTATTCTATCTATCAGTAGATCATTATTTATAGGAAGATAATCATTGAATAATTTGATGTTCAATACTAAAAGAACATCAAAAATTAGTATTTCACGCCCACTAAACAGAGTGAAGATATATTGTTTCCATATGTGTGCTACATATTTGTAGAAATATTTCTTTTGAGAAATAATAATATTTTCTCGTAGTAAATATATGTTAGAGCGGTGGTAATCTGCATCTGATCATGCAAGTCAAAGTGATAAAGTAGCAGTTATGAGATGTAGTAAAGATATGACAAAGTTTCAAAATAGCATGATCGTTTGGTGAGTTCGTGCGTCGCGTGTTTCCATAACAAAAACTAAATCAAACTATTATATTAAGGCCACCCGAATAATTAAATTCATGTGCCTGTTCTATGGTCGATTTGTCTGTTTTGCTGAACGAAAAACCCCAGTTTCTGGGAAAAAATCTTGCTATCTACGCCTGAGACCGACTAACTCAGCCACAGAGTGAAAAAAGCCCATTAAAATTCCTCGCGTCATTGACCTTTCAAAATGCAACTCGATGAAAATGAACCAGATCTGATATTACACACAAATGTGAGGTGGTTGAGTCGGAGTAAGTTTCTACAGAGATTTAGAAATTTACTGAATGAAATTTTTAAAAAAATGGAATTGTTAATCAAAGGGAGAGATGATTATCAGCAGCTACAAGATACAGAGTGGTTGTGTGGTCTGGCTTTTTTGGCAGATTTTACCAGTGAATTAAGTGATCTGAATTTGGAATTACAAGGAAGAAATAAAAATGTGGGTAGCACGATTAGTAATAATTTTGCATATAAATATTAATTTTTGGCAATGGCTAAGGATCTCAAAGAAAAAAAATTATCATTTTGCAAATATACCCTGTTTTTGAATTTAATAGTAAGAAATATGTTTCTGAAATTTAGGAAGTTGTGGATTACTTTGAAACAATTGAAGACATTGTTCAATATATTTCTTATCCATTTAATTACGACTTAGATACGAAACAAATTGAAGAAAAAAATCGCTGAGATTTTTTACATGGAGAAAATATTACTTAAAAATGAAATTATTATATTGCGAAACGATATCTTCCTAAAATCCAGATTATCAGAAGACGACATTTGGAAATATGTTTGCTGAGAGAAGTACCGAAATGTAAAAAAATGCAGTGAACTTTTAAATTGCTGTTTTGGTTCCACATATCTGGGTGAATCGGCCTTTTCGTATTTGAAAAAAAAAAGATGGAGAATCGCTCTATTCTTATGGACTTGCATATAGAAGGTTCTTTACGGTTCGCCTTGTCACAGTATATTCCCGATTTAGAAAGCTTATCAGATGACATGAAGACACAAACTTCGCATAAATTAAAAATTTAAATACGTATGAATTTAAAATAAGAATTATGAATTTTATTTAAATTTAAAGACAACGTTTTTCAATATGTGTTGATTAACTTTTTTAACCATGTGCAATGAAAATCTTGAGATGGTAGATCGCGGCACATTTTGAAGAAAAAAAGTAGATTGCTTCACAAATTAAGTTGGCCACCCCTGATATATAGTGTATATATATATTTTCCATAACAGAAACTGCATGTCTTGTCGGTATTGTTCATAACCCCTGTGGTTAAGGCGGGCAAAGAATGTCTCGAACGGGTAAAACCACCTCCCGCAGACAGAACAGCAAAGGATTACGCAAGACGGATGTTGCTGGTGAGCGAAGGTGCAGCGCATTGCTATGGTTCAATGGCAGGTCACTGCAACACTTGACATCGGAATACAAGTTGAATTTCATTTCAGCAAAAAAAAAAAAATCAGCCATAAGCAAATTAACACTGATCCCTTGCCATGCAGATGGTATTACTTAAAGATGTTATATATCTTTATTGCAATCTGTGAAAATAAGTAAATTTTACATGTATGCCTGATGCAATGCCCATAACAGCAAAAATGCTAGGGGTTTAACATAGAAACAAACTAAAACTCTAACAACAAAAAATAAGTTGTAAACACATGAAAACAGATTTTTTTTTCTTCACAATATCAACAAAACCGAGCAAGGAAAAACAGTGAGAGTCACTCGGTTGAAGATGAGAGCTGCTCTCTGAGGATACGTCTTCTGTAGGCTTTGTCCTCAATGAATTTCTTGTAGTCATCATCCATCACCTGTACATTTTGGAGCATTTACATTGGCAGGAATCTGTTGCCCTTCCTGAGCCTCCACGCCACGGACTGTAAAGAAGGGAGGGCCCTTAAGGGTCTCGGAGGGGATTCTCCAACTACAAATCTGTCAAAAACTTGGCGTGTTGATTTCACCCACTGTCATTTTAATGGTGACGAGTAAGCGGAGGGTGAAGATCCATTCTGAGACTTTTCTGTAGTTTAGAAGTTTGGTCATTACTGAAGTATGTGTGAGGGGTGGAAGCTTGTGCTTGAAGAGCACCCACCAAAGAAGCCAGTACTCATCGGATGAGATGGTTTTTAGCGTGGTTTTTGCTGCCGACGCCCAGATTTCAGATCCGTAGGTAATGACTGGCTGAAGAAATCGGTAAATATATTGAAAGTGTACTTAGACTCTGTGACATGAAGGAGGTGTTGTTTGGCAAGCCATCTGGATCGGCAGACCTTGTGAATATCTGCCACATGGTGTTTAAAGCTAAGCTCAGGGTCAAAGACGACCCCGAGATCTCTGTGCTTATTTACTGGAGGGATGGAGGTTCCATTGATTTTCAGGTTTAGTTGAGGTGGGTGTGGTTTGAGTGAGAACATCATTTGTGCAGATTTATTTAGATTAATCTGGTGAGAGAAATGTGCTAAGTACGTAACTAGAGCTTTTAGGCTGTTGTTGATGGTGTCGGAAGCAGTCTCAGGTTGGTCAGTCCCTTTGATCCGATAGAGGAGCTTCAAATCAGTTAAATGATAATTACTGGAGCTGTTTTAAATTAAATATAAATTCAACTGTTCCATCGGAAATCCTTATCTATTAAAGATAAAGATTTCCGATGGAACAGTTGAATTTATATTTCTGAATATAAATGTATTAAAGATAAAACCTCAACTGTTCAGATTAGTTTTTAGATTATTCATACCCTTTTATTTTCAGAAACACCAAGCTTAATGTGATAATCTGTCCTCGTTACACAGCTTGCGTCGTCCCTCTTGGGTTTTGTATGGGGCGGTGCTTCCTCGTAATTTGTTCTCCTTGACTACAAAATCTGTAACTATGTCTTGCCTCTAAAGAAATATCATTTCAAGCTGCCTTCAAGTTCTACCCTCCTTTCACCATTTCGTCCGACTTCCTTTACCTTATAGATAACATCAGATAGTTTTCCATCACTGTATAGTGACCATGGGCTAGCCGTTTCCATCCTCCTTTCCTTCTGTTGCCCTCCCTTATCAGTACCCGATCTCCTACTGAGAACCCCTTATGCTAACTTTGCATGTTTAACCTGTCTCTCTGTTTCTGACTACAGTTGTGCCCCCGTATCCGCTGATTCAGTTACCCACGGTTAACCATGGGAAAAAAACAAAAAACTTACCACGTTCTACTCGCGTGTCCAAATGCAATGCTTCCCTTTATTTTTTATGATGTTGATTTTAAATCGAATAGCTTCCCTTTGTCGCGTATGGTTTGGTCACCAACATTAGAATGGTTCTTTAGAGATTTCATGGATGCACCATTTTCAAGCTTTTGAATAATTTCAAGTTTTTGTTTAATTTGAAAGCACAACCCTTGCGTTTGCCCATCATTTTCGCGATTTCTAAACAAAAAAAAAAAAAATTCCGACATCCCTGACATAAATAATGAAACAAAATTTGCCCTTTTGCGGTGCAACGGAACACAAGAATCGACGCGACACACTAAAACAAACTAAACATTTGGTCTCTCTCTCTCTTTTTGTTGTTTTTAGCGGTAGGTGTGAAGACAGTGGGGGGGTTACAAAATAATAGGTACACTAATCTCCTAATGACGACTTATAACGCCGGTTCTTGTCGCTAATTTACGACTTGCAAAATATCTGTTTATACCTATTCTAGCTTGAATCTTATGATTCCTCGTTGATTTTCTTTCTTTTTTTTTTTTTTTTTGGAGCCTTGATGTGTCCCAGTTAATCCACTTTCCGGTTAATCCAATCCCGGTAAATCGAGAGTGCTGTATTTTATCATTACTGTATTTAATGTTGGTAATGTCTTACTGTGTGTTTCATTTATCAATTAAACATAAGACTGTTGGCATTTGAGGTGAGCAGACGCGCTTAGACAAGGCTCCTCAGTTAAGTAGTTTACTTTTGGATAGTGCTTTTAAATATTTGATTTATTTAGATATTGTTGGATTATTTTGTTATAGGTTTTCCTGTAACTGTTTGATTTTAATAATATTATAGATATATATTTTTTAAAGTTACTTTTATTGATATTTATTTAATTTTATAATGGTAGTTACGAGATCTGCCTTAAACACGTCACATGGTATCGTGACTCACACGGAAATAGCAGATGGCGATTTACGGGTGAGTCATGATTTAATTTGTTGTGGAACCTGTGGAATGTTTTCAAAGAGCGACCTGATGACTAATCCTATCTCTCTTGGGGATTCTTTTCTTTGTGATCGATGTAAGGAGTGCACCGATCTTAAATTACAATTCGGTGCACTGATGGAACAAGTTGAGTCCCTGAAAAAACGAGTGCTTGCCCTCGAGAATAATGCATCTGGGAGCTCGTCAGGGGGACTCAAAACTCCAGCAATCTACCAAGTGATGCACACCCGATTCGAGCCTCAAAACAGAAAAACCAAGTGCAAACTACTCTGGTTAAAAAAGGACATTGTTTTATTAGGAGACTCCATTGTCAGGGAAACGGGAAATATTTTTTGTAACAAGGATAGGTTGGGCAGAACCAGGGTATGTCTGCCGGGAGCAACTATTGATGATGTCACCAACAGATTGTCAGATTTTAAAGGGAGTAAAGAAAATATTATTATTCATGTGGGGACTAATGATATTAAACGTACACGATCTGACGATTTGTTGGAAAAATACAGGACCATGCTGAGGAAATGTCGCAAGCTAGGCCATAATGTCTCTGTGTCTGCAATTCTGCCCAGACACGATAGGAGGGATTATATGTTAAGAGCCTTGTGGATTAACTCAAGCCTTGAAGGAATCTGCAAGGCTTTAGGGGGTAAATTTCTATCAGAATGGCCCACACTTGTAGGTAGAAGGAATTTGTTTTGTAGAGACGGGATACACTTAAACAAAGGTGGTGCAAAAGTTTTTGCCAGTATTATTGAGGATACCTTAAAGGTTCAGGGAAACTGCTAGTTAGGGGGGGGATGTGTGGTAATACTGACACACGTTTATCTGATAATATTGGTCAAAGTAACTCTTGCACATACCTTAAGAGTTCTTATCTGTTACCCCAACTGGACGTATTATCTAGATGTTCTGGGGGCAGAAACGTTTCACGTGAGCGGGTAGCTAATATCAGGGAAGAGAGCCTAAAAAACTTCAAGGATTGTGTTAGGGTTGTTAAATATACAAGAACAGTAAATCTTAATTGTTTATACAGTAATGTTAGAAGTGTCGTCAATAAAATGAGCGAATTCGAACTGCTGGTTAAAACAAGTAACGCGGACATAATAGGGCTTACAGAGACGTGGTGCCACCCGGAAATTGGCGATTATGAGTTTCAGTACGGCTTGTATAATGTATTTAGGAAGGATAGGGTAGATAGAAGGGGTGGTCGGGTAATGCTTCTTATCAGAAGCAGCCTGAGTGCAATGATAGCTTTCCCGGATTCAGACATTTCACATGCTAGCATAGAGTCTGTATGGTGTGAGATAGTTGGAAACAAAGGTATAATGCGAGTAGGAGTAATCGACAGACCAGGTGATTGTGAAGATTATGACAAAAGCCTCTACATGCAAATGGAATGGGCAAGTAAGCGCCAATGCCTTATTATGGGTGATTTCAATTTGCCTCTAATTGATTGGAGTAAATGGGAAGGAAATTCGACATGGGGAACAAAATTTTTAAATCAACTAGATGACTGTTATTTGTATCAACATGTCAGGGAAAGTACTAGAGAAAAGAATATCCTATACCTCATCATCACACATGAATCAGATGACATAACAGGGCTGACAGTAGAGGAACCAGTAGCAGGAAGTGATCACAAAGTTCTATGGTGGATGATGACGAGAGAGGTAGCAGAATTAAAAGGGTTTTATGGGTTTTAATTTCAGAAAAGGAAATTACGATGCCTTAAGGTACTACATGGCCTCTATTAACTGGGTAGATATCACGCAGAGAATGAATACAATTGAACTGTGGTACGCTTTTAAAACATTAATCACAGATGCCTTGAATGCGCATATATAGCATTAAAAAAATACTCCACGAGGAGGGTTCCAAGTAGAATGAAGAGTGGAGTTGCCACATTACTTGAGCAGAAAAATGTGGCATGGAAAGATTAGAGAGCAATAAAAAGTACTGAAGCCTATAACAGCTACAAGGTGATGTGTAATAGAGCCACAGAAAAGGTTTGACAGGCAAAGGCAGTTTATGAGATATCACTAGCAAACAGAGCAAAGAGGGGGGGATAAAGAATTCTTCACATATATAAATGCCAAGAAGAGCAGGACAAACCAGATCGGACCTTTACGTAAGAGAAAGGGGATAGTAATAAATACACCAGCTGCCGTTCCAGATGAACTCAACAGTTATTTTGCATCGATATTTACAAATGAAAAGCCTTTTGTGGCAATGGGAAATTGTGGGAGCAAAGTTAAAAAATATGTAATTAATGATATTGAAATTTCGCAAGATTATTTAATGAAAAAACTTTCGAGCCTACAGACCAGTAAGGCCCCTGGAGTTGATGGAATATACCCTATAATCTTAAGGGAGGTGGCAAGCGAGTGCATTGAACCATTGAGGCTAATTATGCGAGCATCACTAGGCTCTGGGAAGATTCCCTTGGATTAGAAAAGTGCAAATGTATCTCCCATACATAAGGGTGGCTCTAAAAGTGAAGTTGGAAATTATCAACCTGTCAGTCTGACTTCAGTAATAGGGAAAATCATGGAGGCAATGATCAAGGGTGGAATTCAGGATCATTTGGATCGAATTGAAATTCTCAAGGATACTCAGCATGGTTTGTAAAGGGAAAATCATGTTTAACAAATCTGGTTCGCTATTTCGAAAGGGTCACTCATGAGCTGGATTTAGGGAATAATTTCAACATTGTTTATTTGGATTTCAGCAAAGCTTTTGACTCAGTCCCACATGAGCGGTTGCTTTATAAGCTGGAACAGGTTGGAATTAGTGGGAAAATCCTTAGATGGAGAGCAGGATGGCTTCAGGGCAGGAGGCAGAAGGTTGTGATAAATGGCTATTCCTCAAATTTGGTTGATGTAAGAAGTGGGGTTCCCCAATGATCAGTATTAGGACCACTGTTGTTTTTAATTTTCATAAACGACATTGATGAAGGGATAGAGGGCGTGATGTCTAAATTTGCAGATGATGTTAAAATTGGTACAGTAGTTAATGATCACTGTCAAGCTGAGCTTCTTCAGAGAGACCTAGATAGACTTCAGGAATGGTCAGAAAAATGGCAGCTATGCTTTAATCCAACAAAGTGTAAGGTATTACACCTGGGAAACAGTAATCCCAAAAAAACTTATTCACTTGGTGGAGTTCAACTAAACTCAGTACTGGAGGAAAGGGATTTGGGTGTTAACGATACGGTCAGACATGAAATTCTCTGAGCATTGTAAACAGGTTGCAAGGAAGGCCCATGGTGTCCTATCTATGATCTATCGAACTTTTGCAAGTAGAGATAGGGACGTGATAATCCCATTATATAAGGCTTTTGTTAGACCACACTTGGAATACTGTGTTCAAGTATGGAGATCGCACCTAAAGAAAGACATCGAGCTTCTTGAAAGGGTGCAAAGACGGGTAACTCACCTGGTGAGATCGGCAAAAGGGCGTCCTTATGAAGAAAGACTTCGAATATGTGGGTTGCAGAGTTTGGAAACTAGACACCTTAGAGGAGATTTGATTGAGGTGTATAAGGCTCTGAGAGGCATCAGTAAAATGAATGAGGACGAAATTTTCAAGATTATAAATGATGCTAGAACTAGGGGACATAAATTCAAGTTACGGGGGAAATGTTTAGATTGGACTGCAGGAATTTTTATTTTAGCCAGCGAGTTATAAATTACTGGAATAAGCTGCCTTCATGGGTGGGAGAGGCCGATAGTTTGGGGAAATTCAAAGGTCATCTGGATAGTACTTTCGGGTAAGGGAAGCGCATAGGATGATAGGTTTAATTTCCTTTTTTTTTTTTTATTAATTATTATTATTTATTTATTTATTTTATTTTATTTATTTATTTTTTTTTTATCATTGTTTTGTTCGGATTTTTTTTTTTTTCTGGCTGGTGCAGCATAAGCCATAGGCTTTCTTGCACCATGCGGCCATTACTAATACTAATAGTTATTATATGTATGTATGTTCAAGGAAATCATGTTATACAGTATATGGGGTCAGCAGGGTTTCAGCCATCCATGGCAGTAAGACCCCTGTATCCTCCCCCGCGGATACAGGTGTCTTACTGTATATACTTTGCTATGGCCTCTAGCCATTTTTCTGGCTTCCTCACATTTAGAGATGATATCTCCTTTAAAATAGTTCATATTTCTGAATTCCAGACGGTTTCATGTATTTCCAGAATGGTAGACAGCCAGGGGTCAAATCCCATTAATAAGAAATTTTATATTGTTCATATCCTTTTTTTTTTTCAGCAATTTCAATGTGATAATGCAAAGGTAAGCTTTCCTCATTGCACAGCTGAGATGAAAAGCAAATCAGTGTTGACGCATGTGGTGGAAAATGTCTGGAGATCATTACTTACAAATCATGAGATTGATCATTACTTACAAATCATTATAAGTAATGTTCTAAAGATCATTACTTACAAATATCCACACTATTTTCAGAAATTCAAGATGTACTTCGATGTAAGTTGAAATCCATTTGTAAATTTAACTCCATTCAAGGTTGCAATGTTAGAATGTAGAAAATCATACTTCCTGTTTCAGTTTTTAATACTATTTTAAGAAGCTCCATATTTGTCACTGACACATCCTAAACTTTATTTTTGAATTTCCAATAGCACCACAAAAGAAACTCCAACCAAGCAATTATCGAATGTCCCGACTTTCATATTAAGATGAAACAGATGGATCTAGCCTCCCATCAGACATCGGAATGTCATTCAAAAATTGCCTCCACTGTCGGTGTCAGCACAGACAACAGTCCAGTTCACGACAATCCAGGCTTCCTAGATTCCTATAATACATCGGTAAGTAATTTTATCCTATTGACCATCTCCGTATTTTCCCTCATTGGTAGCAGTTAAGGTAATTACCGTCCGTTCCCCAACAGGATGGAAAATCTGTTGGGGAAAATCAGTGGGGCAAGGAATTTTTATGAGCTTTTTTTACAACCTGATTGTGTTAGTTGGTCAGAGAAGAGGGTACCATTGTTTTTTTTTTTACCTCCTAAAGGCCGGTTTTTTGTCCAGCAAACAGCAAATCGACCACAGAGCACAAGAAATTTGCACATATGTTACATACACCTAAAATCTTACAAAAACCAATTTTTTTTTTATATATATATTAACAAAGCCTTCAAGTTCCTTCAATCTAAAGTTAAAATGTAGTCAACATTTTTCAGCCTTTTATTTCTGTGTTATCATTCATTTTCCAGCACTCAGCTGTTTATTTTCTATGTCATAACTTGAAGATAACTTGAAGACATGATATTGCCATGGGGGATGTCTTTGTGTGTGTGCGATGTAAGGAAATCAGGCGACAACTGAGCGTTGTTATGGTCCTATACGAGAGCTTGAAGGACAGGGAGAATTCCCTCGAAGGATCTAAATTGAGGGGCCTATCAAGCTCTCAGCTGCCCACATCAATGACAGAGCTTGTACTTGGTCATCACGCAACACAGCAGCAACCCTAAAGGCAGAATGCGCTGGTCCCACAGCAACTAGTAGTTGTTGGTGACTCTATTGTCAGGGAAGCGGGAAACATGCTTTTTAAAAGGATAGGTGGAACAGGACCAGGGTATGTCTGCCAGGGGCAAAGGTTGATGACGTTGTAGAGCGGATATCATCTTTTAAGGGCACAAAAGATGATATAATTGTACACGTTGCCACTAATGATATTGAGAGTAGGAGACTGGCAGAATTACTTAACAAGTACAGGTCACTATTGAAAAAAAGCCGTAAATTAGGGTTGAATTTGAAAGTGTATGCAATTCTGCCCAAACACGATAGGAGGGAGTATATGATGAGAACCTTGTCGATCAATTCGTCCTGAAAAGATTGTGCAAGGCTCAAGGGTTAGAATTTTTTTCAGCCTGGTCTGTACTTCTTAACAGGAGAGACTGCTTCTACAGGGATGGGATACACTTAAATAGAAAGGGTGCAAGAATGTTTGCTGATGCTATCGAGGCAGTGTTAGGTGGGTCGGAAAACTGCTAGATTGGGGTGATACAAGGACTAATAGATTAACAGTAGCCACTGGCAGAGGTGAAAGTGATTCTTGCACTGCTTCTATTGGAATGATCCGCAGCCTGGAAAATAAGATGCAGGATATGTCAGAGACTGCTGGGAATCATTGGGGTACAAATAAACACATAGGTTGTGTTAGGGTAGCTAAGAAAAAGAACAGGTGCATGTATATTTGTATGTACACCAATGTAGGAGTTTGGTAAATAAATTTGATGAATTTGAGGTATTGCTCAAAACATCAAAGGCAGATATTGTTGGAATATCAGAGACGTGGTTTAACACAGATATAAGGAATGCAGAACTGGAATTTGGAGAGTACAACATCTACAGAAAGGATAGACAGGATAAGAAGGAAGGAGGGGTTATGCTATTAGTTAAGAAACACATAAAATCCAAGGAAGTGAAGCCAGTCGACATCATTGGACAGTGCAGTGTCGAGTCAGTTTGGTGTGACATAAGCATCGGGAGATCAAAATTGAGAGGACTGCTATAGGCCTAATGACTCTGAGTATAATTAGAACATGTACATCGAAAAAAGTGGACCAGTAAATCAGAGAGTCTTATAATGGGGGACTGGAATTTGTGGTTTGGTCACTAACACACTAGCAAGGCTTTTGTGGATTTATTGGATGATTGTTTTCTACATCAGCTTGTTCGGGAGGCAACTAGAGGGAGTAATACTCTTGATCTGATTATCAGTAGTGATTCTTCATGGATTAAGAATCTGCAGATAAAGGAACCACTACGTAGCAGTGATCACAGTGTGCTCAAGTGGGATTTACTGAAAGAGGTAACTACCATCAGGGGTAAAGGGAAGGGTTTTTCCTTTCGTAAAGGCGACTACAATGGTCTGAGACAGTATTTAAATTCTATACAGTGGGACCAACTGATGATGTTACCAACATCAAATCAAAATGGGAAGCATTCAAGGAATTTATCTTGGAAGCTACTAGGCTTTACATACCAACTAAGACATATTGTTCAAAGTTTAGGCCTAAATGGATGTCAGATGTCTCAGTAGTTCATATGGCAGAGAAGAAAAATGCATGGGATACATATAAATTAATGGGTGACATGGAAGTCTATGATAGATATAGGCTGGTCTGTAACCAAGTCACAAAGGAGATTAGGCAGGCAAAGACAGATTATGAGAAATCCTTGACATAGGATGCAAAGAAAAACAGAAAACAGTTCTTTCCCTATGTAAACTCTAGAAGGAAGAGGATGGAATCAGATTGGTCCACTGGATATTGATGGTTCAACGGTTGAGGATCCTGCTCAGGTGGCTAACAAACTAAACGAGTATTCTGCATCTACATTCACACATGAGGAGTTATTCAGGAAGGGGAATAACAGAGGTGAAGTAAACTCGAGCAGTGAGCTATATGATTTTGTAATAACTGAGAGGAAAATGGACGAGAAATTGTTGAGGATAAACATAAAAAAGGCACCTGGGATGGACGCGATCTATCCAGTTATATTGAAGGAGGCAGCAAAGGAAGTAAACAAACCCTTAGCCATAATTATGAGATCTTCTTTGGACTCAGGGGAGGTACCCATAGACTGGAGACTTACAAATGCGACCCCAATTCACAAAGCAGGATCAAAGGCTGACACAAGTAATTATAGACCTGTGAGCTTAACTTCTGTTTCAGGAAAATTAATGGAGGCACTGGTTAAAGAAGCACTGCAGGATCATCTACACAAGACTTCAGTTATAGCTCGGACACAGCATGGTTTTCTAAAGGGAAAGTGTTGCCTGCCGAATTTGATTGGATACTATGATGCAGTCCCAAAAGAACTGGATGCAGGGAATAACTTTGATATATTTGGATCTTAGAAAGGCTTTTGATACTATTGCACATGGAAGACTGCTACGCAAATTGGAGCAGTGTGGCATTGGAGGCAAACTGCGGCTATGGATAAAGCAACGGTTGAGGGGGAGAAGACAGAGAGTGGTAATCAATGGACACTGCTCATCGTGGACTAATGTTATTAATGGAGCCCCTTAGGGTTCAGTGTTGGGTCCATTATTGTTTTCTGTATTTATAAATGATATTGATGATGGCAAATGACAGGTGGCAAATGAAGTTTAACGTTAACAAATGTAAAGTACTACATATGGGAAACAGCAACCCCAGAGCAATGTATCAACTCTGTGGTACTAACTTACAGTGGTAGAGATTGAAAAGGACCTGGGGGTAATTGTGCAGGCAGATATGAAGTTCTCTGAGCAGTGCAGATGGGTTGCATGAGTAGCTCATGGTGTCTTGTCAATGATATACAGGAATTTTTCTAGCAGGGATAAGGAGGTGATCATTCCCTTGTATAAGGCAATGGTCAGGCCACACCGTGAGCACTGTATACATGTCTGGAGGACTCATTTCAAGAAGGATGTAGAGCTGCTGGAACGAGTACAGAGAAGGGCAACAAGATTAGTGAATGGAACAAAGGGGTGCTCTTACGAAGAAAGGCTTAAGTTTTGCAAATTACAGTGTCTGGAGACTAGGCACCAGCGAGGTGATTTGATAGAGGTGTATAAAGCCTTGAATGGTTTGAGCATGCTCAATTCTGATGGGATTCTTCCTCTTGCTCAGAATAATCACCTGTGAGACAGATGTAGGATAGACGTGCGGAAATTTGCCTTTAGCCAGCGGGTGGTTGGTTGGTTGGTGGAATAGACTTCCATCCCTTGTTGTGGAAGTTGATAGCCTAAATAAGTTTAAGGCTCAGCTGGACAGGTATTTCGAATGAACAGAGGGGTGAAGTGGAAGTGGTTATTTTTTATTTATTTATTATTATTTTTTTTTTGGCTGATGCTGCATAAGCTTGCTTTCTTGCATCAAATGACTCTACTAATGCTAATAGTTACGAAGAAAGGCTTAAGTTTTGCAAATTACAGTGTCTGGAGAATAGGCACTGGTGAGGTTTTTTTTTTGTTTGGTAGTTATTGGCGCATCAGCTTCTTTGGCCATAATGCACCTCCCAAGGTTTTTGCAGTACTTTGATCCACCCCGAGGCGGGATTCGAACCAGCGACCTTTGGGTTGCCAGGCAGGCGCTTTACCGACCCGGCTAGCCCGGTCGGCACTGGTGAGGTGATCTGATAGAAGTGTATAAAGACTTGAATGGTTTGGGCATGCTCAATGCCGATGGAATTCTACCTCTTGCTCAGAATAATCACCTGAGAGGGCATAAATTCAAATTGAGGAAAGACAGATGTAGGATAGATGTGCGGAAATTTGCCTTTAGCCAGTGGGTAGTTGGTTGCTGGAACAGACTTCCATCCCTTGTTGTGGAAGTTGATAGCCAAAGTAAATTTACAGCTTAGCTGGACAGGTATTTCGAATGAACAGAGGTGTGAAATGGAAGTGGTTTTTTTTTTTTTTTTTTTGGCTGATACTGCATAAGCTTGCTTTCTTGCATCATATGCCTCTGCTAATGCTAATGCTAATGCTAATTGTAGGTGATTAATTCAGAAAATAAATATGGCTCGAGTTCATATCAGAGAATAATGATATTAAAACACTCGCCCATCTCTTAAATAATGATATGCATTTTTTTCCTGCTAATTTGCTATTGTGACTAAATACAACTAGAAATTGATGCACTTTTCTAGAAAAATTACGGATGCATTATACTGAAACTATTATCTATAAACCAAGCCCTCTTGGGTAGTACAGTTGGTAGAATCCTTACCCCCAAAACCGTGTAGGTGTTGTGAGGACTGCGAGTTTAAGACCTGTCGATGATGTGACGAAATTTTACGGGCTTTTTTCTCAGTGTAGCTAAGTTAGCATTAGTGAAGCATATGATGCTAGAAAGCAAGCTTATACAGCATCAGACCGAAAAAAAGAGAATCTTTTATTGTACCACCTTCAATTGTGACAGTTACATGATTGGATCGTGTTGCAATGTACCTTCACGGCCTTAGGGCCAGGGGTTAACATTTATAGAGATGATAACAAGCAGATATGCTACAGAAATAAATAAATTGCCATTAAGTGATATAGGACATAAAACAAATTAAATGAAATAACTTCAAGTGACAAAAGACATTAAGTTTGTCTAATATCCTTGAATTTAAACAGTCAACTTTGTTCCAGCACATCTCTTCTGCAACTGTAATTCCTCCATTTGACTTTATGCACTCCCCCTCCAGTTCCTAATCTGAGCAGGAGGAAGAATCCCATCAGCATTGAGTTTGCTCAAACCTTATACACCTCAATCAGATCACTTCATAGATGCCTAGTCTCCAGATGCTGCAGTTTGCAGAACTTAAGCCTTTCTTGGTAAGAACAACCCTTTGTTCCCCTCACCAATCTTGTTGCCCTTCTCTGTACTCATTCCAGCAGGTCTACAACTTTCCTAAAATGAGGCCTCCAGCCCTGTATGCAGTATTCAAGGTGTGGCTTGGCCATTGCCTTATACAAGGGGATAACACCTCCTTATACATGCTAGCAAAATTCCTATATATCATTGACAAGACACCATGAGCTACTCTTGCAACCTGTCTGCACTGATCAAAAAACTCCACATTTGACATCATTTCTTCATATCGAGTTATTCAGTCTGAGGCAAGGGTAGCATGGATTTTTCTCCTGGAAACTCAACTCGGATTTTTCTTCCAAAAAAAAAAAGAAACTCGAACACAGAACCCACACAATTTAGGTACAGTATATACAGGCCAATAGAGCCTTGGTCACTGATCCTTCTGAAACCCTACTAACAACAACTATAGACTTAAGGTTATTAACATACACAGTATTGTTTTGTCTTGTCTTCTCTTTGATATTTGGCTTATTATCTGCAGAAATATGCCTCTTCAGAGCTTTTGAAAGTATTAAAATGTAATTAAGTTATTCAATTACAGAACCACAAAGAATACATAGGACAAACAGTTATTAGCACTTATGATACTGCCAAAATCGGAAAACTGGATGGCGGTGTTGAGCGGAAAGCTATAGAGAAAACTGACTCAGATGACTCCCTGGGAGGTGAACCTTCTAATGATAATGTAGTGAGTACTTAATAATCGTTAATTGTAATTTCATAATAAGTGTCCTTATTGATCTATTCAGGAATATAAACCATTTAAGTTTCTGAAAAAAAAAAAAGGGCTGCCATAAAAAATTACAACTTGACTTCTTGGACCATTGTTCATGGTGCCCACTGTTCAGGCAGATGATGGCAGTGGTTGATTATATGGGGCATCTTTTTCTGGAAAGAACTAGTACCCTTGATACATATGGATCAATGTGTCACTGGTGTGGTGTACTGGCAATGCTTAAGAAACTGTGTGCACTCTCTGGTAGGTTGCTTTTAATCCTGGACAGAAACAGAAAAATATGGTGAGAGCAATTCAGATAATTTTTTTAGTGGCTTCAAAAATAGAGTTATGGGCTAAATGGAAGAGGAGAAAAGCTATTAAACAGAGGAAGGAGGAGTTAGGTTACAAAATATATATACGTCAAGAAGAAAGTATACAAAATTTATAGGAAAAAAGGCTTAAAGAAGAAATAAATAAAACATTGGAGAGAGAACAAATAGAAGAAGAATGGAATAATATACAAAATATAATTCAAAAGATACCAAAGGAGACACTAGGACAATTCAGGAAAAACTATAAGAAAACGGGGGGTAAAGATATGGAATGAAGAAATAGCTAAAGCAGTACAAGACAAACAAGATAAATATCTTAAATATAAACAAAACAGGACAAGTGAGAATGAAGAAATATGCAAACAAGAACATAATAAAACTAAAGATATAATAAGGAAGGCTAAAACAGAGTCATGGGATAGATTTATAAGCACAATAGAATATGATGTTCATGGAAGACAAAATTTGTCAAAAATGATGAAACTCTTCAATAGCACAGAGAAAGACACTTCAAGAATAAATATAATAAAGGAAGAACAATGGAAAAAACATTATGAAGAATTGTGGAAAGACCCAACACATCAAACAGAAGAGATACAGTTAGACTCAGTTAGTGACATAGATCCAATAACAAAGGAAGAATTGGAAAAGGCATTGAAGGCTACAAAAAATAGGAAAGCAGTGGGAATGGATGGTATAAATGCAAAACTGATCAAATATGGAGGAAGTTTTTTAAAAGACAGGATACTAAATTTATTTAATAAATGTTGGGAACAATACCAAATACCAGAGAAATGGAAGATAGCAAAAATTATTTCAATATTTAAAAAAGGAAATATAAATGATACAAAGATTTATACAGGGATTAGCATACTAAATACAGTATATATAATGTATAGCAAAATAATAAATAATAGAATTAAAATTATCTCTGATGAAATATTAATAGAAGAACAGGCAGGATTCAGAAAAGGAAGATCATGTACAGATAATATATTTATATTAAAACAAATAATAGAAAAATGAAAAGAGTTTAATTTAGAAACACATTTAGCATTTATAGATTATGAAAAAGCATTTGATTGAGTAAACAGAGGAAAACAATGGGACATATTGAGTAATAAAGGATACCCAAAGCATCTTATTAAAATAATATAGAGTTTGTATCAAGGAACAAAAATAGTAATAGATACAGGTAATAAATTAACAGAAGAAAGTATAATAAATCAAGGAGTTAGACAGGAATGTTGCTTTTGTTGTTGGTTTGGTTTTTTTTAGGAGCATTAGCATCTAAGGCCATATTGCTCCAGGATATGCGGTGGTAATTCCCTGATCTTTCCACATCCTCCGTATTTGGTGGTGACGGGCTCGAACCCCGGTCTAATCAAGAAGTGTGTGCTACACACTGCTGCTTCTTCCCACCTAGCTACGGAGGAGCCAACAGGAATGTATCTTGTCACCAATGTATATATCGAGGATATGATATGTAAATGGAAATAGGAAATTTAAATAAGGATTAATACACTGTTATTTGCAGATGATCAGGTAATTATTCAAGATAGTGAAGATAATTTGCAAAGAGCAGTATTTAAATTAAACCAAATAACAGAAGAATATAAAGCTAAAATATCAACAACGAAAACTAGAACAATGGCTTTTAAGGGGAAAAATATGGTGAGAACAAAAATAGTTATAGACAATAAAATATTAGAACAAGTAAAACATTTTTTACTTGTTCTAATATTTCTAATGTTGTGGGACAAACTGTTTGTGTGCACAGCAGGGGTGTACCTAATGAAGTGGCAGCACAGTGTAGATGGGAAGTGCTGCAACACACAGCCTACACACGTGACCTGTCTCTTGCAGTCCCCATATTGAGGCTGCCGTAGCAAGTGGTCAGGCAAGCAGGTGCATACACGTACCATGAGTGACCCAGGTTCAAGTCTGTGACTACTGAATACAGTGCTGTTTCTTGTATTCTTTCTACCTTGTGAATTCCTCTGACCGTGTGGTCATCCAGGGGTATAAACAGAAAATTTTATTAGTATTTTTTTTCTTTCACCAGATGAAAGAGATGATGAAAAGTCGTTGGATGTCGGTCATCTGCTGGTGTTACAATTAATGGTCCATCTTGGACAGCACTTTTGGACACTTATATTATCTACTGGAACTGTCTCCAGAAATGCGATATCTTTCCAAACCTTGCCTCTTCCTTCAGACTGCTCTCCAACATAGTGAATCACTTATACAGTGCCTTGTGCTGTTTGAACATGAATATTACTCTGACCTGTTTTGATGTCAGTGCGCAATCGAACCGAGTGACGCACAGTCAGACAGCTCTATTAAAAACCTTCCCTGTTTGCATAAGGGAAAGGGAGAAAATATGGTGACAACAAAAACAGTTATAGACAATAAAATATTAGAACAAGTAAAATATTTAAATATCTAATATGTGATATAACATATGATGAAGAAGATATGAACCAGAAATTGGCAAAATTTCAAAATATATATGGAACAATAAAAAGAACTCAGGCTAAGAAAACAAGGAGAGAAACAATTGAAATTTTACAAAGTAATGGCAATACTACTTTATGGTTCTGAAACATGGATAACGAGACATTAATAGAATACAAGCTGCAGTAATGAAATTTTTAAGATATGTTAAAGGATGTACAAAATTAGATAAAATACCAAATTTAAATATAAGAAAGGAATTAAAGATTTACTCAATTAATGAAAAAAATTATAGAATATAGACAAAGATGGAAAGAACATGTAGAAAGAATGAAAGGTAATAGATTTCCTAAATTAGCTTACACATATAGAGCAAAAGGTAAAAGAGACAGAGGAAGACCGAATAAAAGATGGGCAGATCTCTTTGAGATCGGAACAGGCGGATCGCCGAATCTGTGAAGGAAGACAAGAAACGGTATCTTCCTTAATATTGTTGGGATATCAGAGACGTGGTGTCACACAGATATAAGGAATGCAGAACTGGAATTTGGGGAGTACAATGTGTATAGAAAGGATAGACAGGACAGGAGGGGAGGAGGGGTTATGCTATTAGTTAAAAAACACATAAAATCCAAGGAAGTGAAGCCAGTCGACATTGATGGACAGGGCAATGTCGAGTCAGTTTGGTGTGACATAAGCATAGGTAAATCAAAATTGAGAGTAGACGTGTGCTATAGGCCTAATGACTCTGATGAGTATAATAAGATACTGTACAGGGAAATAGAATGGGCCAGTAAATCAGAGAGTTTTATAATGGGGGATTTTAATTTCCCAGATATTGACTGGAATTTGTGGGTTGGTCACTCACACACTAGCAGGGCTTTTGTGGATTTATTGGATGATTGTTTTCTACACCAGCATGTTCGGGAGGCAACTAGAGGGAGTAATACTCTTGATCTGATTATCAGTAGTGATTCTTCATGCATTAGGAATCTGCAGATAAACCACTGGGTGGCAGTGATCACAGTGTGCTGAAGTGGGATTTACTCAAGGAGGTAACTACCATCAGAGGTAAAGGGAAGGGTTTTTGCTTTCGTAAAGGCGACTATGATGGTCTGAGACAGTATTTAAATTCTATACAGTGGGACCAACTGATGATGTTACCAACAGCAAATTCAAAATGGGAAGCATTCAAGGAACTAATCTTGGAAGCTACCAGGCTTTACATACCAACCAAGAAATATTGTTCAAGGTTCAGGCCTAAATGGTTGTCAGATGAACTAATGAGACATATGGCAGAGAAGAAAAATGCATGGGATACATACAAATTAATGGGTGACATGGAAGCCTATGATAGATATAAGTTGGTCTGTAACCAAGTCACAAAGGAGATTAGGCAGGCAAAGGCAGATTATGAGAAATCCTTGGCAAAGGACGCAAAGAAAAACAGAAAACAGTTCTTTACCTATTTAAACTCAAGAGGAAAGGGATGAATCAGATTGGTCCACTGGATGTTGATGGTTCAACAGTTGAGGATCCAGCTAAGGTGGCTAACAATCTAAACAAGTATTTTGCATCTACATTCACACATGAGGAGTTATTCAGGAAGGAGAATGTCGTAGGTGAAGTAAACATTGGCAGTAAGCTGGATGATTTTGTAATAACTGAGAGGAAAGTGGAGGAGAGATTGTTGAGGATAAACATAAAATTCTGCCCAGACACGATAGGAGGGAGTATATGATGAGAGCCTTGTCGATCAATTCGGCCCTGGAAAGATTGTGCAAGGCTAAAGGGGTAGAATTTTTTTCAGCCTGGACTGTACTTGTTAACAGGAGAGATTGCTTCTACAGGGATGGGATACACTTAAATAGAAAGGGTGCAAGAATATTTGCTGATGCTATCGAGGCAGTGTTAGGTGGGTCGGAAAACTGCTAGCTTGGGGGGAGACAAAGACCAATAGATTGACAGTAGCCACTGGCAGAGGTGAAAGAGATTCTTGCACTGCTTCTATTAGAATGAGCAGAAGCCTGAAAAACAAGATGCATGGTATTTCAGAGACTGCTGGGAGCCATTGCGGTACAAGTAAACACATGGGTTGTGTTAGGGTAGCTAAGAATAGAAACAGGTGCAGGTATACTTGCGTGTACACCAATGCTAGGAGTTTAGTAAATAAATTTGAATTTGAGGTATTGCTCAAAACATCAAAGGCAGATATTGTTGGGATATCAGAGACGTGGTGTCACACAGATATAAGGGATGCAGAACTGCAACTTGGGGAGTACAACGTCTACAGAAAGGATAGACAGAATAGGAAGGGGGGAGGGGTTATGCTATTAGTTAAGAAACACATAAAAACCAAGGAAGTGAAGCCAGTTGACATCGCTGGACAGTGCAGTGTTGTGTCAGTTTGGTGTGACATAAGCATTGGGAGATCAAAATTGAGAGTAGGAGTGTGCTATAGGCCTAATGACTCTGATGAGTATAATAAGGAACTGTACAGGGAAATAGAGTGGGCCAGTAAATCAGAGAGTCTTATAATGGGAGATTTTAATTTCCCAGATATTGACTGGAATTTGGGGGCTGGTTACTCACACACTAGCAGGGCTTTTGTGGATTTATTGGATGATTGTTTTCTACATCAGCATGTTCGGGAGGCAACTAGAGGGAGTAATACTCTTGATTTGATTATCAGCAGTGATTCTTCATGCATTAAGAATCTGCAGATAAATGAACCACTAGGTGGCAGTGATCACAGTGTGCTGAAGTGGGATTTACTGAAAGAGGTAACTACCATTAGGGGTAAAGGGAAGGGTTATTGCTTCCGTAAAGGCGACTACGATGGACTGAGACAGTATTTAAATTCTATACAGTGGGACCAACTGATGATGTTACCAACAGCAAATTCAAAATGGGAAGCATTCAAAGAACTTATCTTGGAAGTTACTAGGCTTTACATACCAACTAAGAAATATTGTTCAAGGTTTAGGCCAAAATGGATGTCAGATGAACTAATGAGGCATATGGCAGAGAAGAAAAATGCATGGGATACTTACAAATTAACACATGACACAGAAGCCTATGATAGATACAAGTTGATATGCAACCAAGTTACAAAGGAGGTTAGGCAGGCGAAGGTAGATTACGAGAAATCCTTGGCAAGGGATGCAAAGAAAAACAGCAAAGAGTTCTTTACTTATGTAAACTCTAGAAGGAAGGGGATGAATCAGATTGGTCCACTTGATATTGATGGGTCAACTGTTGATGATCCTGCTCAGGTAGCTAACAAACTAAATGAATATTTTGCATCGACATTCACACATGAGGAGTTATTCAGCAAGGGGAATGCCAGAGGTGTATTCAACTCTAGCAGTAAGCTACAGAATCTTGAAATAACTGGGAGTAAAGTGGAGGAGAAACTGTTGAAGATAAACACAAGAAAGGCACCCGGGGTGGATGGGATCTATCCAGTTATATTAAAGGAGGCAGCAAAGGAAGTAAGCAAACCCTTAGCCATAATTATGAGAGCTTCCTTGGACTCAGGGGAGGTACCCATAGACTGGAAATGTGCAAATGTGACCCCAATTCACAAAGCAGGATCAAAGGCTGACACAAGTAATTATAGACCTGTGAGCTTAACTTCTGTTCCAGGGAAATTAATGGAGGCACTGGTTAAAGAAGCACTGCAGGATCATTTAGACAAGACTTCAGTTATAGCTCAGACACAGCATGGTTTTGTTAAGGGGAAGTCTTGCCTGACCAACTTGATTGGATACTATGATGCAGTCACAAAAGAACTGGATGCAGGGAATAACTTTGATATTATATACTTGGATCTTAGAAAGGCTTTTGATACTGTTGCACCTGGAAGACTGCTACACAAATTGGAGCAGTGTGACATTGGAGGCAAATTGCTGCTATGGATAAAGGGGTGGTTGAGGGGGAGAAGACAGAGAGTGGTAATCAATGGACACTGCTCATTGTGGACTAATGTTATTAGTGGAGTCCCTCAGGGCTCAGTGTTGGGTCCATTATTGTTTTCTGTATTTATAAATGATATTGATGATGGTATATCAAGCTTAATGTCCAAGTTTGCAGATGATACAAAGGTTGGCAGGGTTGTCAAGGACACTACTGACACTATGCTGCTGCAACAGGATCTGGAAAGGTTGAGCAGATGGGCTGAGAGGTGGCAAATGAAGTTTAACATTGACAAATGTAAAGTACTACACTTGGGAAACTGCAACCCCAGAGCAACGTATCAACTCTGTGGTAGTACACTGACAGTGGTAGAGAATGAAAGGGACTTGGAGGTGATTGTGCAGGCAGATATGAAGTTCTCTGAGCAGTGCAGACGGGCTGCAAGAGTAGCTCATGGAGTATTGTCAATGATATACAGTAATTTTTCCAGCAGGGATAAGGAGGTGATTATTCCATTGTATAAGGCAATGGTCAGGCCACACCTAGAGTACTGTATACAGGTCCGGAGGCCTCATTTCAAGAAGGATGTAGAGCTGCTGGAACGAGTACAGAGAAGGGCAACAAGATTAGTGAATGGAACAAAGGGGTGCTCTTACGAAGAAAGGCTTAAGTTTTGCAAATTACAGTGTCTGGAGACTAGGCACCAGCGAGGTGATCTGATTGAGGTGAATAAAGCCTTGAATGGTTTAAGCATGCTCAATGCTGATGGGATTCTTCCTCTAGCTCAGAAAAATCACCTGAGAGGGCATAAATTCAAATTGAGGAAAGACAGATGTAGGATAGACGTGCGGAAATTTGCCTTTAGCCAGCGGGTGGTTGGTTGGTGGAACAGACTGCCATCCCTTGTGGTGGAGGTTGATAGCCTAAATAAGTTTAAGGCTCAGCTGGACAGGTATTTTGAACGAACAGAGGGGTGAAGTGGAAGTGGGTTTTTTTTTTTTTTTTGGCTGATGCTGCATAAGCTTGCTTTCTTGCATCAAATGCCTCTACTAATGCTAATGCTAAGGCACCTGGGGTGGATCGGATCTATCCAGTTATATTAAAGGAGGCAGCAAAGGAAGTAAGCAAACCCCTAGCCATAATTATGAGAGCTTCTTTGGACTCAGGGGAGGTACCCATGGACTGGAGATGTGCAAATGAAACCCCAATTCACAAAGGAGGATCAAAGGCTGACACAAGTAATTATAGACCTGTTAGTTTAACTTCGGTTTCAGGAAAATTAATGGAGGCACTGGTTAAAGAAGCACTGCAGGATCATCTGGACAAGAATTCAGTTATAGCTCAGACACAGCATGGTTTTGTTAAGGGCAGGTCTTGTCTGACCAATTTGATTGGATACTATGATGTAGTCACAAAAGAACTGGATGCAGGGAATAACTTTGATATTATATATTTGGATCTTAGAAAGGCTTTTGATACTGTTGCGCATGGAAGACTGCTGCACAAATTGGAGAAGTGTGGCATTGGAGGCAAATTGCTGCTATGGATAAAGGGATGGTTGAGTGGCAGAAGACAGAGAGTGGTAATCAATGGACACTGCTCAACGTGGACTAATGTTATTAGTTGAGTTCCTCAGGGTTCAGTGTTGGGTTCATTGTTGTTTTCTGTATTTATAAATGATATTGATGATGGTGTATCAGGCTTAATGTCCAAGTTTGCAGACGATACTAATGTTGGCAGGGTTGTTAAGGACACTACTGATACTATGCTGCTGCAACAGGATCTGGAAAGGTTGAGCAGATGGGCTGAGAGGTGGCAAATGAAGTTTAACATTGACAAATGTAAAGTACTACATATGGGAAACAGTAACCCCAGATCATCGTATCAACTCTGTGGTACTACGCTGACAGTGGTAGAGAATGAAAAGGACCTGGGGGTAATTGTGCAGGCAGATATGAAGTTCTCTGAGCAGTGCAGACGAGCTGCAAGAGTAGCTCATGGTGTCTTGTCAATGATATACAGGACTTTTTCTAGCAGGGACAGGGATGTGATTATTCCCTTGTATAAGGCATTGGTCAGGCCACACCTTGAGTACTGTACAGGTCTGGAGGCCTCATTTCAAGAAGGATGTAGAGCTGCTGGAACGAGTACAGAGAAGGGCAACAAGATTAGTGAATGGAACAAAGGGTTGCTCTTACGAAGAAAGGCTTAAGTTTTGCAAATTTCAGAGCCTGGAAACTAGGCATCGGCGAGGTGATCTGATAGAGGTGTATAAGGCTTTGAATGGCTTGAGCATGCTCAATGCCGATGGGATTCTTCCTCTTGCTCAGAATAATCACCTGAGAGGGCATAAATTCAAATTGAGAAAGGACGGATGTCGGATAGATGTGCGGAAATTTGCCTTTAGCCAGCGGGCAGTTGGTTTGTGGAATAGACTCCCATCGCTTGTTGTTGAAGTTGATAGCCTAAATAAATTTAAGGTTCAGCTGGACAGGTATTTCGAACGAACGGTGGGGTGAAATGGGAGTAGTGGTTGTTTTTTTTTTTTTTTTTTTTTTTGGCTGATGCTGAATAAGCTTGCTTTCTTGCATCATATGCCTCTACTAATGCTAATGCTAAAGATGATAATGTGCTGTGCCAATCGGCTCGCACAGTCCTCAAGTGCGAAGAACACAGTGAACGTACCACCATCTTGACTGACCTCTAAATTCGCCTGACCTCAATCCAGTTGAACACCTGTGGAATGTTTTGTAATGGGAAGTGAACAAATTGACACAACTGTCATCTATATTGACTGTGAAAAGCCTTGCAAGCAGAATGGCTGTAGATCTCTACGGACATCTTCAGACATCTAGTGGAGTCAACGCTTGTTCAAATAGTGGCTGTTATCCATGCGAACAGTGGTTTAACATAGTATTAGCTCAATGGTCATAATTCAGAATCAATCAGTGTATAAACTCTGAGTATGTGCTTGTCTCTCAGTACTAAATCACCTACTCTAATTCTTTTAGAACACGGCAAAATCTAATTATACAAATAAAATAAGAGCAAACGAGGACACTGCACTCTAAAATCTAAGCAAAAACTGAAATTGTAAGAAGGATAGAATAAACTCATGGGTAGGTGTGGGAATCAACAACAAACCAGAATGCAGCCATGTGAAACAGAGTAGAATTGCAATGCAGAAAATGTAACTGGAGTGGATGACTATTGTGTTCCAGTCCAGTTTCTATGAAAATTACCTGGAATACTAACCGAAACTGATCTTGATTTCATAAACACAATAAATTAACTTAAGATAGGAAGATATTTAAAGCTGTAAGCGCAATTACTGTTTATTAGTTCCAGTTTAAAAATCCATGGACTATTCTCATCTCATTCAAGTGCCAATAAGCCCAAAAGATTTCAGACTAATCCTAACTTCTTCCACCATTCTCAAACTCCTTGGAAAGGTATTCCTTCCAGCATTAAACAAACAGCTGATGCCACAGAAACTGAAACAGTTTCACTTCGCAGTCGCAAATAGAGCCACCATAACAAACTTCATGGCAGCACAGACATAATTTGTTCATGCCTTTGAAAGTAAATCCGAATTAGCTATAGTGTACGCTGATATTAAAGCTGCTTTTGACAGCTTAGACATCACAGCCCTTCTCAGCCTTCTGCAATTCTTCAGGATAAAGGGAGATCTAGCAATGAAGAAGATTCACTTTACATGGAAAATCAATGCAGGAGTCCCACAAGGTGGCATCCTGTCTAGCCTCCTTTCCTCAGTCATTCTAATTCCGTTCATGCATCCCCATGATGATGCTCTAATATTCGCTGATGATATAAAGTTCTTTACTTTAATCCCACCATCTGGAAACCCAAAGGCAATTACATCTTCAATCACTGAGAACTTGACTGCTCTTTCAACTTACTTGGAGATGTTTGGGTTAACCTTAAAACCCTTCAAAATCTGCAATAATGATTTATTCATTGAAACAGCAACCAACAGTAATTCAACCATCCGTTTCTGGCACTCACATCCCAGTGGTTACCTGCTATAAGAACCTTGGTGTCAATTTTGATCTGAAGCTAAGATTTGATGTGCATTCAGAATACTTCCGAAAGTTATTTAACACCCTATGCTGGAGAGCAAAGCAACACTTACTTTGTTCCATAGATAACTTCAAACCACTGTTTATCCGGTTATTTTATACGCTGCTGAAATCTGGCATCTGCTTCACTTTCACTTCAAAAACCGGTGTTCGCATGTGAATTCTGGACCCTGAAATGGGCCATAAATAAGCATTGCCGACTCCTCTCAATTGAGAACAACTGACATGGCTAAGCAGCTAAATATACCCAGGCTCCCTAAGTTAATTGACAGCACACATTTAATGACTACAGTAAAAATGTACACAGGAGTGATAAACGCCCCAAACATCTGTGATTCTGTCAGTGGCACAATTCTCTGCCATCCATGAGGTCAAAGCCCATACTAATCCTCAAATACAACCAGCTGAAACTGTGTAATCATTTTCTACCTGCCCAGGCACTCCCCAAAATTCAGGCACTGCTCTGTCTTGGAATTAACCTGCAGAAAATATTTACAGACTACAAATACTGTCGCATTCTCCTCAAGTGGATCGAATCTGTTGAACTGGGATAAATTCTTCCATATTGTGTTTCGATGTTCAGTTCTTTTTCTGTTATATTTTCCTATTTATTATCATTTCAATTTACATGTTTTTATTTTGTGTAACTTATAATATCCCATGTAACTATTAATTTTACCAATTTAATCACACGTATCATTCCTTAATGTAAAACTCCTGGCCATGTGGCCGGGATGAGAACTATTGTTTCTAGTACTTGCACCGTACTTAGCAGAAATAAAGAAGTTTATTATTGTCATCCCTGCCACTACTGAAGGGTAAACTATGACAGCTGTTAAAACTATAAAGAATCGATTTACCTCCTTTGCGTTTAAAAGAATGGCTATAGAATAATTCCAATTCTTTCATTGTTCACACTTCGGATATCCATATTAACTTACAAATAAAAAGTCACATGAAAAAAACTTTTATAGTATTATCCTGACTTTAATACTGTATTTACAGACATATATCCACCTCCCCCCCTTTTTTTTAACATAATGGATTGCAGTTCCTTAAATTGCTATGTGGAATATAAATGAATGAAATTTTGTTATCACTGCTAGATGGAGCCTAATTCTGTAATACATGCTTCTCCACCTTTATGGGTTGCAAGTTTAAAAAATTCTTAAAATTGATAAATTCATAAAATTTGTACATATTTTAAAATAAAATCTGTGCAATCCTTGGTTTGACTACTGCAATCAAACTTCAGATTATTTTAGACGATTTTACTAAGTTTAATGCATTAGTTAAAGAATAGATATATTTATCATAAAAATTCTGATAATTCAGATTTCTGCTTTATCAATCTTGAAATATTTTGGAAATTCTCATAAAGTTTTCAAATATTTTACTCTAAATGCTTATGATTTTATTTTTATTTTAGGAATTCAAAAGCACCATAGAGGAGTTGAAAAGTAAGCTGAAGGGCGCAGAGCAGATCATTCAGGTATCTTTTTCTGTGATATCAGCATTCAATTTTGTAGAAATTTTCCATTTTAGGAATTATTTTGCATATCAGTTTCAGATTTACAAAGGAAAGTATGTATTTTATTCCAGCCTTCAGCAGCTCATCGATTACAGCATTATTACAAGTATGCTGTATATTTTGCATAAAGGTATTTTTTTTGTTTCAATCTGGCCTCCTTTCAGGTCTTATACAGCAACTGGTCACTTTATTAGGTACACCTACTTAACAGCAAGTAGATCCCTCTTCAGTCGAGACAGCCTGGATTCATCTTGGTATGGATTGATCGAGATGTCAAGAGAGTCTAGCTGTGTTTCGTAGCAAGTCCACATATTGTAGGTCAACAATACAACTGTCCAAGGGTCTCGTACTGCATAATAGAACCAACCTGAACTGCAAGCTATCAGTGCAGAGAAGTGCTGAATTAGCAGGCAATAGAGGGAATTCCAAGCAGACACATATCTCACATTTCTCTCTATATATAATACCAAGTTACTGTTCTGTTGCTTATATATAAACAACAAAAACGTAAATACACAGTGGACCACCAAAAATTTTCTTTATATATTTACACTGCCCTAACATTAATATCAGGATACCTGCTTTAGACAAAACAAGATCTTTTATTGTGTCATTTAATGTTTTGTGCTGAAACCTTTTACTTTTATAATGGCCTTCAATCTTCACGGCATACTTTCAACCAGCTTCTTATAAATTTCTGGTGATGTGTTCCTCCACTCTACCTTTAATCCAGCCACTAGTTTCGCCTTGTTCTTTGTGCGATCTTGACATGCATGCACCCGATGATCCAATACATCTCAAAGACGCTCGATAGAGTTCAGATCAGCACTCTGGGCTGGCCAATCCAACTTTCCACACCCATGCCCTCAAACCACTCCTTCATGACCCGAGCAGTATGGCACGGTACCTTCTCTTGCTGATACAGGTATGGGCCTTACCTGGAGGCCATAATGTTGGAAGTGCATAATTATCCAAGTATTGCACAGCATTCATGGTTTTGTCAATAGTGACTAATGGGCTCAAGCCAAACCATGAAAAGCAGCCCATAGGGAAGGAACTGTTCTCCTGGCATTCTCCACTCCCAGAAATGGCTATTAGATTGGTAGCGAACTTCGACTCGTCTGTCCATAGGACTGTTTTCCACTGCTCTGCAGCCTGGGATTTACACTCCTTACACCATGTTAATCAGCGTCTTGCGTTTGTTGAGGTGATCGACAGCTTGTGAACAGCTGCACAACCATTGTTACCCATATCATGGAGTGTCCTTCATATTGTACTAGTGCTGACATTAGTCGCAATACTTTCACAGAAGGATTTGTGTGATTTGAGACAATGGCAAATCACAATTTTCATGCACAGTTCTTTGCAGAATTCTCTTGTTCTGTCTGTTAGTTTTTCCAGGCCATTTTTTGGCAGATTCCATTCCTCTGCCATTTGCATATGACATCACTAACCATTGACTTAGGGATCCCCAGTGTGACTGCAATGTCTCATACAGAACGCTTGCTTAGGTGACATCCTTACTATCAATTAACAGACTTCCATGTTGGAAGTCCGTTAATTCTGTTCAACGTGTCATCTTGTATGCCCACTTTTGCATTTGTCTGTTCGAAGCCCAGTGTGCATATTTATAGCAGGTTCTGTGACATGTTGCATGCATAGGACCTGTTTCCCCATCCATGAAGGGATGTTCAGATATTAATGGTAGGGCAGTGTATAGTTGATATTTACGACGAAAAAAATGAAACTCTTGCAGCCTGACTAACTTGATGACAAAGTGGCAAAACCACCATACTGTCATGAAGAATGTGGTGTAGCTCATTGGCATAACATTATGCAAAAGCATTAAACTCATTGCATTTACTTTTACTTTTGGATATATCTTGGGTAAACGGCTTCCCATATTCAAGCTATAGACTGACACAACACACAATTCTCACTGCTAATTTTTCAAAATTTCCAAGCTCTAGGGGTGTAGGTGTGTGAAACGGCTAGTTAGCAGACCATAAATTCCAACCACACCATATTAGATAATGAACATTTTAATATAACACGTATTGATATATACATATTATTTAATGAAAAATATATATTATCTTTAAATTATTCACTTTGTTATGTAAATGAGATTTCCCTTTACACTCAACGTAATTCCATCATACATCAGTAATTCTGCCTCTTCCATATTTCTCACTTTATTAAATAAATGATTTTTTTTTCTTCCTATTCATATAATCCTCCCATATATCTTATCCATAATTTTGCTGATAACAGCATGTTGCATATTGCATTCCACCATCTACTTTGAGAAACCTTGCCCTGCTCAAATAGCTTCAATTTCTCAAATATCCACTACCAATTCCTTAAATCCTGATCTCCAGGTAATTCTCCAGTAGAGCAAAGATAACTTAGTTGATTTCAATCCTAAAACTCAATCTTGTCTGATATCTCACAAATAGGATTCTTCTGCTCCTATGTTTATCTTCAATGACACTGCAATTTCCAGGCAAGATCATATATCTCTATTATCTCTATCCCTGAGTTCTAATCTCTCTCTCTCTTTTTCTCTTGGCAGAAGTACATCACAAATGTTGCTTCCTCTGCATCTAAAAAACTTGGTTTTCTCTTTCACTCTTGGTGTTACTTTTCTTCCAAAAGACTGTTCTTCTGTACAGATCACAAATGCAGCATACCATGCAATATTGTTCCCACATCTGGGGTGGTGCCCTCAAAACCTCTCTCAGGCTTCTTGATTCCATTCAGAAGAGGGCAGTTAGGTAAATTAATGATTCTTCTCCAACAGAGTCTTTGCAGACTGTCTCATAGACCTTCTGCATACCTTTTCTGTAGATGCTTCCATGGGTACTGTTCTTTTAGCATTAGCATTAGTAGAGGCATTTGATGCAAGAAAGCAAGCTTATGCAGCATCAGCCAAAAAAAAAAAAAAAAAAAAAAAAACCCACTTCCACTTCACCCCTCTGTTCGTTCAAAATACCTGTCCAGCTGAGCCTTAAACTTATTTAGGCTATCAACCTCCACCACAAGGGATGGCAGTCTGTTCCACCAACCAACCAACCACCCGCTGGCTAAAGGCAAATTTCCGCACGTCTATCCTACATCTGTCTTTCCTCAATTTGAATTTATGCCCTCTCAGGTGATTAGTCTGAGCAAGAGAAAGAAACCCATCAGCATTGAGCATGCTTAAACCATTCAAGGCTTTATACACCTCTATCAGATCACCTCGCTGGTGCCTAGTCTCCATACACTGTAATTTGCAAAACTTAAGTCTTTCTTCGTAAGAGCACCCCTTTGTTCCATTCACTAATCTTGTTGCCCTTCTCTGTATTCGTTCCAGCAGCTCTACATCCTTCTTGAAATGAGGCCTCCAGACCTGTATACAGTACTCTAGGTGTGGCCTGACCATTGCCTTATACAAGGGAATAATCACCTCCTTATCCCTGCTGGAAAAATTCCTGTATATCATTGACAATACTCCATGAGCTACTCTTGCAGCCCGTCTGCACTGCTCAGAGAACTTCATATCTGCCTGCACCACCACCCCCAGGTCCCTTTCATTCTCTACCACTGTCAGTGTAGTACCACAGAGTCGATACGTTGCTCTGGGGTTGCTGTTTCCCATGTGTAGTACTTTACATTTGTCAATGTTAAACTTCATTTGCCACCTCTCAGCCCATCTGCTCAACCTTTCCAGATCCTGTTGCAGCAGCATAGTGTCAGTAGTGTCCTTGACAACCCTGCCAACCTTTGTATCATCTGCAAACTTGGACATTAAGCTTGATATACCATCATCAATATCATTTATAAATACAGAAAACAATAATGGACCCAACACTGAGCCCTGAGGGACTCCACTAATAACATTAGTCCACGATGAGCAGTGTCCATTGATTACCACTCTCTGTCTTCTCCCCCTCAACCACCCCTTTATCCATAGCAGCAATTTGCCTCCAATGTCACACTGCTCCAATTTGTGTAGCAGTCTTCCATGTGCAACAGTATCAAAAGCCTTTCTAAGATCCAAGTATATAATATCAAAGTTATTCCCTGAATCCAGTTCTTTTGTGACTGCATCATAGTATCCAATCAAGTTGGTCAGGCAAGACTTCCCCTTAACAAAACCATGCTGTGTCTGAGCTATAACTGAAGTCTTGTCTAAATGATCCTGCAGTGCTTCTTTAACCAGTGCCTCCATTAATTTCCCTGGAACAGAAGTTAAGCTCACAGGTCTATAATTACTTGTGTCAGCCTTTGATCCTGCTTTGTGAATTGGGGTCACATTTGCACATTTCCAGTCTATGGGTACCTCCCCTGAGTCCAAGGAAGCTCTCATAATTATGGCTAAGGGTTTGCTTACTTCCTTTGCTGCCTCCTTTAATATAACTGGATAGATCCCATCCACCCCGGGTGCCTTTCTTGTGTTTATCTTCAACAGTTTCTCCTCCACTTTACTCCCAGTTATTTCAAGATTCTGTAGCTTACTGCTAGAGTTGAATACACCTCTGGCATTCCCCTTGCTGAATAACTCCTCATGTGTGAATGTCGATGCAAAATATTCATTTAGGTTGTTAGCTACCTGAGCACCGAAGGCCAATTCTTCTGAATTGGCCTTCATAATTCCTGCTCTCTCTTCCAAAGCAGTCCAAACATGTGGTGTAACCAGTCAACATCCTTTTACTGTCCGACTTCAAGCGAACCAACTTTTCTTCTTCCTCATTTATTCACTCAACTTCCGTTCTCTGGAACAACCTTCCTTCATGCAAATTTACAGTAATTTACAATCTACATAAATTCATTCTTTCTCTCTTCGCAACCTTCAACCCATACATGGTACTAAGAACTGTAGGTTCTTTACATCTTAGGCGCCTCCGTAGCCAGGTGGGAAGGAGCAGCAGTGCGTAGCACACACGCTTCTTGATTAGACTGGGGTTCGAACCCGTCACCACCAAATACGGAGGATGCGGAAAGTTCTGGGAATGACCACCGCATATCCCCGGAGCAATATGGCCTTAGTTGCTAATGCTCCTAAAAACCAAATAACAAACAAACAAACAACATCTTTACATCTTGTGCTTGGGGTTTTCTTTAAAAAATTAAAATATGTGTATACTGTATATATATCTAATTGCACAACAGTTGGCAGACACACATCCTCTCTCCTTTTAACTAATCTCATTAATATTCATGTATTACACAAAAAGTTTCCGACATGAATTTTCTTCTGGGTATTTCCTGCCTTCTTTACTGTCTTTCTACTAGGTTAAGGTGGATATCGCAATGATTAGAACAAAAAAAATCTTTTCTTGTCTCTGTCAACCATGTCCAATTTGTTCCTTCAGCTAGGGGAGGAGTCGATCAGGGGACGGTTGCCTCTATTGTATTCATTGATCATTATCTTAATTTATGGTCTACAACATTGCCTGTTTCCAATTTAATTGCATGGATCCCTTCAGCTCTATTGTATTTACTTCAACTTAAGTATTTTCATACATTCACACCCAACTAGTTCCTTGTAGGAGGAAGCAGTAATTTTTGTCGGTTCCTTGGTTAATGCAGTCGCCAATCCAGCAGATTTTTGATCAGTCACACACAGACATGACAACAATAAATTGTCCAACAAATTTTGTCACACAATCTCCTAGAAATTTTGGATTTTTTTTTTTCTTCAGGCAAACTAATTGAAGAAGCATATAGCTCCATAACTACAGCATCAGAATTTCCATGAAATATGGAAATCTATCAATATCTGTGAAATTGAATTTGTCATATATTACAATTTCCTTTTAAGATCAACTCCCCCAAGGTCTTGGCTTCCAATACGTTTACTTTACTACAGAAATACACAAACAAATTTATAAATCTCATGTATGAGACCACACAAAATGATCTTGTTAAAAAATTTAAATAATGATGCACAAATCAGCAATTTCGTCAAGCCCTGTCAAATTACGGATCCTAGCGAATAGTTATATTTTTCTAGATACGAAATCGGCCCTGAAAAACGGTCGAATAAATTTCTTCATAGATAAACTACCTTATTTTAATGATAAATGCATTTGTTTAACTTATTGAAATCTTTATAATGCAACCATTGCTGTAAAATTTATTTCCTGTTTAAATTAGCTCATATGGTAGATGTTTTTGGTTTCTATTTATACTAAGTTTACGACTTTCTTAGGAATTACACAGGGAAAATGAAGAACTCAGAGCTGACCTGGAAATAAGTGAACACAGACTCACTGGTATCTTGCATGACCTCTCTACCTTTCTTGTGGTGAGTGAAACGTTAACACTACCGAGATAAATAACTATACCTATCCGAATGAATAGAACCCTTTCTGGAGCATGAGATGTAACATTGCATACTGCCAAATAGTGTATATAAAACTTATTGTCTCTTAAGTAGAGAGTCTGCACATCCTGTTAACTAAAGGAATGCAGACAATTTTTTTCAGTGGGCCCTTGTATTTTTTGCAGTTAGGTGGAGCCCAATTTTTTTTCAATGATGGATTCTTGAAGGTTCAATATTCGATTGTTTAAATTATGTGCCAAAATCAAAAGTTGCAAAATGAATTGTGCAAATCAAGATGCAGAATCTGATTTTATCTGATGGACCAGTGACTAATGTCCTCAAGATAGGAACTACAAATTTTAAATTACAGGGCTGATTCAATTTTAGGGAAAAGGATATCAAACTCTAAACTAAGTTCCTGTATGGGTGATATTGTTTGAATAAATAGATATTATGTTCACTTTTTTCGTGTAATTTTTTTCATTATCTGTTATATATATAGATAAAATTTTTTGATGTATAAAATATTGTAAGTAGAAAGCGTGAAGGAGATTTTATTGAATTAGATCTAATGAATATAAGGTGTATACACTGGGGGTGATATATGGTATGAAAAGGAGGGAGAAATGGACCGGAAATTAAACTAAAGATAAGAATTGAAAAAAGCGACCAAGATTAAATAACATTGCGGTGTCTTTCACAATTTCAGTGTCATCATCAGAGGTTATCCACCGAAATTATGAAAAAGACAGCAATGTTCTTGCTTCTGTTTCCTACATGCTCTGTATATTATGGTGCACATGTATAGTAGCCACGTGTTACGAAGGCAAATTTAGATTTTGAATTTTGCAGTAAGATAATAAGGTAATGGCCAATAAAAGTGGTTATGATATGTAGTGCATACAGATCATGGATGACCTTACAGAAGCAAGTGAAAAGAATTGAAAAAACTGGATAGACTAAAGTAAGGAATATCGGTATAGACAGGTAGAAGGGCCTTACCGTTACTTTGTAAAACTGACCAAAAGACCAAGATGGTGGGGTGCCAGTATATTTATGTGTAGGTACGCTAGCAGCTGCTACCGTTAGGTGTGGGGAAAAAAATACATATATATTGTTATGGTGTCTATATAGATTGAAATGAAATGAGTGGTCATAATGACTGTATGGATTGAAATGAAATGGGTGGTGATGATGAGCTTGGTTAAATACATGATGTACAAACTGCCCAGGATAGTTAAGAAATATAATAGCTGACAAAGTGGCAGTAAAAAGCAGCTAAACTTTGTTAAGGCGAAAAATAGATTGGGTAAAGTTAGGAAGTAGCATCCCACTATTGCATTCGGTAGACTAATGGTTCACAGGACATAAGAAGTAGTGGCTAGTAAAGCAGTAAGAAGAATGAAGTAGAACCAAGTAGTTGGGCTCGAGTAGTTTGGGGTTTCAAACCCGTTCCTATAGTTAGGACCCTGAAAGAAGGTCTGGGAGTGAGTGCATCATGTATTTAATGTCAGTTGTGTGAAAAATGTGGTAGGAATATAATGAAATGAGAGTTAAGATTAAATATGATTACAATATATTCATGTTTAATACACTGTGTTAGGCCAATTGGTGGGTACAAGGTTTCTAGACCGTAAGATACCACAGAGGCCTAGTGTATTGTATATACACTATTTACATACTTGATGTGTATGGGATTTGTTATTAATTAAAGATAATGCTGTTTATTTTAATGTCCCTTAGTTTTTTATGCTTTATGATGTTAAGGTCTTTACAGAAGTGGTGGCGAAGATATGCTTTAGGAAAATAGTTGTTTATTAATTTTTTTTTTTTCGTATCTTAATGAAGATTTAGTATCATCAAGATTTTTTTTTAGTATCTTTTTTTCTTTATTTCTTTAGTATTTAGTACCATCAATGGAAACAACCATTGATGTTATCATGGTTGTTTCCTTATTGCTGCAAATAGTTGCTATTCTGATCCTTTGCGTTAGCATAACATGAGGAGCTATTCAGAGAGGGGAATGCCAGAGGTGTATTCAACTCTGGCAGTAAGCTAGAGAGTCTTGTAATAACTGAGAGTAAAGTGGAGGAGAAATTGTTGAAGATAAACACAAGAAAGGCACCTGGGGTGGATGGGATCTATCCAGTTATATTAAAGGAGGCAGCAAAGGAAGTAAGCAAACCCTTAGCCATAATTATGGGAGCTTCCTTGGACTCAGGGGAGGTACCCACAGACTGGAGATGTGCAAATGTGACCCCAATTCACAAAGGAGGATCAAAGGCTGACACATTACTTGACCTGAGAAGTTAAACTCACAGGTCAAGTAATTATAGACCTGTGAGTTTAACTTCTGTTCCAGAAAAATTAATGGAGGCACTGGTTAAAGAAGCACTGCAGGATCATCTAGACAAGACTTCAGTTATAGCTCCGACACAGCATGGTTTTGTTAAGGGGAAGTCTTGCCTGACCAATTTGATTGGATACTATGATGCAGTCACAAAAGAACTGGATGCAGGGAATAACTTTGATATTATATACTTGGATCTTAGAAAGGCTTTTGATATTGTTGCACATGGAAGACTGCTGCACAAATTGGAGCAGTGTGGCATTGGAGGCAAATTGCTGCATTGGATAAAGGGGTGGTTGAGGAGGAGAAGACAGAGAGTGGTAATCAATGGACACTGCTCATCATGGACTAATGTTATTAGTGGAGTCCCACAGGGTTCAGTGTTGGGTCCATTATTGTTTTCTGTGTTTACAAATGATATTGATGATGGTATATCAAGCTTAATGTCCAAATTTGCAGACGATACAAAGGTTGGCAAGGTTGTCAAGGACACTACTGACACTATGCTGCTGCAACAGGATCTGGAAAGGTTGAGCAGATGGGCTGAGAGGTAGCAAATGAAGTTTAACATTGACAAATGTAAAGTACTACATATGGGAAACAGCAACCCCAGAGCAACGTATCAACTCTGTGGTACTACACTGACAGTGGTAGAGAATGAAAGGGATCTTGGGGTGGTTGTGCAGGCAGATATGAAGTTCTCTGAGCAGTGCAGACGGGCTGCAAGAGTAGAGGAATTTTTCTAGTAGGGATAAGGAGGTGATTATTCCCTTTTATAAGGCAATGGTCAGGCCACACCTATAGTACTGTATACAGGTCTGGAGGCCTCATTTCAAGAAGGATGTAGAGATGCTGGAATGAGTACAGAGAAGGGCAACAAGATTAGTGAATGGAACAAAGGGGTGCTCTTACGAAGAAAGGCTTAAGTTTTGCAAATTACAGTGTCTGGAGACTAGGCACCAGCAAGGTGATCTGATAGAGGTGTATAAAGCCTTGAATGGTTTGAGCATGCTCAATGCTGATGGGATTCTTCCTCTTGCTCAGAATAATCACCTGAGAGGGCATAAATTCAAATTTAGGAAAGATAGACGTGTGGAAGTTTGCCTTTAGCCAGCAGGTGGTTGGTTGGTGGAACAGATTTCCATCCCTTGTCGTGGAAGTTGATAGCCTAAATAAGTTTAAGGCTCAGCTGGACAGGTATTTTGAACGAATAGAGGGGTAAAGTGGAAATGGTTTTTTTTTTTTTTTTTTTTTTGGCTGATGCTGCATAAGCTTGCTTTCTTGCATCAAATGCTTATGCTAATGCTAATAACGTTGGCATGTACTCCTCTGATAATATTGGAATTCCATTGTGTGAGGTTGACTATATTAAAGTTGAATGCATCACGTTTGTTATACAGGTTGATGGTAGCTTTGTTGTTTATTAATGTAATTTCTAGATCTAGGAAATATGCTGTAGTTGTTTGTTTTTTCTAGTATGAGATCATTGTTGTATAAGTGTCCATAATCTTTGATGAAATTAGGGCAGTTGATAACTATGAGGTCATCTATATATCTGTAGAGGTTAAGGTCCTGTGGAAATGAGTTTTCTGTCCAATATAGATATAGGTTAGCTATTATGCATGAAGCAGGACTACCCATAGGTGTTACGTTCGTTTGTTGATATACTGTTTTGTCGTCGTATACAAAGTTATTGGAGATACACAAGTTCAGTAGATTGTTCCAGTAATTGGTATTGCAGGTTATATTCTCTTTATATTTTGTATAAATATTTTTGAGTACTGTTTTTAATTTGGTTTATACAGTACTTGTAAATAGGCTGTGGAAGTCAAAGGTTTGTATATTGGTAACATTATTATTCTGTAAGAAATTTAATACTGGTAGGTTGTTGCCTATGATTCTTCTGTTATATATGATGTTTAACAGAGGTTTCAGTAGCTGTTCAAGTGTTTTTCCTGGTTTGTATACATAATTATTCTTGCAGGACATTATAAATCTGAATCCTATTTTTTTTTTGTGGAATTTTGGAATGAAGTATATATATGGTTAGCTGTAATTGTTAATATTCAGTTTTAGTTTTTTGTTGAAGGCTATGAGTTTCTTTGTAATAATATTGCAGGCACTGGATATAGGTTTGTATGTATTGCTGGAGTTAAGTTCAGTTCTCAAGGTGTGTGCATAAAATGATTTGCAAATAAATGCATAATTGTTTGATGCTTTATCCACAGGTATAATGATGAAGTCTTTGTGTATTTCTAGTAGTTTTTGTTTTAGTTTAGCTATGTTATGGTAGTTGGTTTTGTACTGGCTATATATATTTGAACTTAGTGATGCATATTTATGTTTTAATAGAGTGAATGTACAGCTAATCCACATATGGTATGCCTCTATAGGTGTGTTATGTTTATATGCTTGTCGGAAGCAGTAGTTTATTAGGTCTTGATATAGTTGTTTCTTGAAAGCAGTTAGATTTATTTTGGTGCATGGTCTGAATTTGAATCCTTGTGATAGTATATATCTGAGCGTTGGGTTTGCAACAATGTTTAAATTTCCTGTAATGATGTGCCCACGGTCAGGATCAATATATTGTTGCATGTACTATGTTTGCATATGCAGTCATTAATGTCTGTATTATAGTATATTAAATTGGTTGCTATGGTTTGTAGTTGCAGGCTATTATTCGAAATGGTTTCTTATATTTATATCTAACTTTTATATTGTTTTGGCTATTGTTGGGAAGCAAGTCATTATGATGATTTATATATTTATTAATGTTGATGTTATCCATTATTTTGCTATGGAAATTTAAGATTATGATTGATTCTTTAGTACCTGTTATAGTGTGTGGGTTTTTTAGATTGAATTTACAAATATCATCTATTATATGAAAGAGATGTTTGGATTCAAAGTTGAATGTGTGTATGAACCTGTGTAGTGCTTTCAGTATACTGTGTTTAGTGCTGAAAAGTAAGTTATGTATATATTGTACATCTATGTTATTTTTGTCCCAGTCTTTAAGGGTAGCATGAAAGTTGCCTAAAATAGGCTTATGTTTGATGTTAGTATTCTTAGATTTTTTAGAATATTTGTGTGGTTTACTGTGGAATTTAATTATATTGAATTTGTCATATATACAACAGTCTGCTATGTTATTAGTAATAATTTTATGGTTGAATTTATTATTTAGACCGTATGGGTATAAGGTTTTTAATTTTAACATAAATAGTTCTTGTTTAGTTCTAATGTCGGTATTATTAATATGCGCTATATATATTGTTGAAGCTGTGTTTTTGAAAGTGCATATATTCTATTCTTGTTCTATATTATTACTGTGTCTATATTTGTAGTTATTGATGTCTGATCTGTGTAGATTTAGTCTCAGGTGTAGTTTATTACTTGTTTGTCCAACGTATTTTATATTACAGGTTTTGCATGTTATTAGGTATATAACGTTACTGGATTTACAAAAGGTAGGTTTTGTAGTGTCATTTGTTATGTGTTGCGGGTGCATGCGTAGACAGGTTAAACATAGTTTATTATTACATGTGTTGTATTTAAGGTTATAGATCCCATATTTATCCAAGTTAGAAGCATTAGATGCTGCTGTGCTCTGTTCTGTGTGTGTAAATTGTGTATGAATAGATTGATAGACATGTTGCGGGGTACTCTGCAGAGCATGTGTCCCTGGGATCAAATTTACACTACTCTGCCCATGTAGTATGTATTCATTATTATGTGGCTCCATTTATATAGATTACAAAAATATATAAAAATATATATAAAAAGTCAAAAATATATAAGAAATGAAGAGTGAATGAAGGGTGAATGCAACAATGAAGAGTGTAGATCGTAAGTTCAAAAGTAGGAATAGGAATGGTGAACATATTTATCAAGAAGATTGTATATAAGCAGTTCTAGGTGGCGTGAGCACGGCCTGGACAATGCTTAGGATAATAATCAAGAATAATGGTATTGAGAAGCTAATTGATATAGGAGGGAAATGTGCCTGTACTAAAAAGAAGATAACATAACTTATGGATCAGGGACACTGCATTAGCAAAATGTACCCTACAGCCATAATGTGTGTATATATAAAAAAATTTTATGTATAGAATATTGTAAGTAGAAAGCGTGAAGGAGATTTTATTGAATTAGATCTAACGAATATACGGTATACACTGGGAGCGATATATGGTATGAAAAGAAGGGAGAAATGGACCAGAAATTAATATAATTGGCACATTAGCTTATTTTATTGGCACATTAGCTTATAATCTTACCGCAAAATTCAAAATCTAAATTTGCCTTCATAACACGTGGCTACTATACACGTGCACCATAGCGTACAGAGCATGTCGGAAACAGAAGCAAGAACATTGCTGTCTTTTTCATAATTTCGGTGGATGACCTCTGATGATGACACTGAAATTGTGAAAGACACCGCAATGTTATTTCATCTTGGTCGCTTTTTCAATTCTTATCTTTATTTTAATTTCTGGTCCTTTTCATACCATATATCGCTCCCAGTGTACCGTATATTCATTAGATCTAATTCAATAAAATCTCCTTCACGCTTTCTACTTACAATATTTTATACATAAAAAATTTTTATATATATACACATTATGGCTGTAGGGTACGTTTTGCTAATGCAGTGTCCCTGATCCATAAGTTATATTATCTTCTTTTTAGTACAGGCACATTTCTCCCCTATATTAATTAACTTCTCAATACCATTATTCTTGATTTTATATATATATATATATATATATATATATCCTAGTATGTGAAAGTGAAATATAAATATTATAATAAATATAAATTGTAAAATTAAATTATTTTGTTTTATTTTGTTTTATTTTGTTTTATTAAATAAATATAAATTGTAAAATTAAATAAAATTAAATATTAAATACGATTTTTAAATATCGATTTTTATATATTTTGTAATATATTGCTTAATGCATAGCATGTATTTTTTCCTGGTCACGTTAGGTACCTATCTTGGTTATTGGTTTAACTGACAAGCCAATATATTATTTATATTATATTATTATACTACCACCTAATTCATTTACCTATATATATATATATATATATATATATAAATTTATTTGTTGATTGATTGATTTCTTTGTTTATATACACTCAGCTGACATTGCATTAGCAACACCTACCTAATCCTTCGTGGGGACACCTTTTGCCCATAAGACAACCCATACACATCTTCACATGGATTCTAAAAGGTTTTATAGGGTGTCCTGTGTTGGGACTACCCATACTATGTACAATGTCTCCAGTAATACCACACATTGTCAGCAGATGGTTGTAGCATCGAATGTTATTTTCCAATAGGTCCGAAACATGCTCAAATTCAGTTAGGATCGAGTTTAGTGACTATAGGGTGCCAGAGAATTCACTGTCATCTTCCTGACCTAGTTAGCAACTTGCCATTCCTTGAGGCAGGGTGCATCATCATGCTGATAGACACCGGAGTTGTCTGGCTACACTCATCATGAATGGGTGTACTTGGTTGGCAATGATAGAAATGTAGGCATTTCCATTGAGCCATTCATTAACTCTGATCAGAATACCAAGGGCATGCCATGAAAGCAGTCCCTAAACTATAACACCCCTGCCTCCAGCTGCTGAACAGTAACAGTGCATGCATGTGCCACAACCTCATGTTCCTTTCTTTAAATGTGGATACGACAAATAGCGTGAGAGAAATGGAAACGGGATTCATCAGACCAGGTGACAGGTTTCCACATGTGGTGTTCCAGTGTCAGTGCTGACATACCAATGCAAAGAGCAGTTTCTTGTGTCTCACAGTAAGCATGGATACCCTTGATGGTCATTGACTGCCATAGGCTATGCAATCTAATGTCCAGCTCATAGCCAGTGTGGATATTAGTTTTGCTATTCCTGCATTGTTCTGTGGGGTGGTTAGCTGGACAGTATGCTGTGTTGCTGCTGACACAAGACAAGATGAGATATGGTGCTCAGCACAAGTGTCGAGCCTATGTGTCGTATTTGGTTGTTCGACCACTATCCAGCCAGTCACGGCAAACTCGTAACACCACAAGGGAGCACTTAATCATGTTGGTTGTCCAGATACTGGCAACTGCATGTGGACATGTGATTTTGTAAAGGGCGGCTTCTAGAACATTTGTTCAATTCCACCCCGTATCTCTGTGAAGAGCAGTACTACTGCAAAAGGGCCAGATATGTGAGTAGTGTACGTTTGTATGTATTATGTTTATGTGCTCTGCTGTTCTGTCTGGCTGGTTGGCTACTCAGAAGCATCAATCACCTGGAGAGATGATTCTGGTTACTCCTCCACACCACAGGAAGTTAGGCCAGTCCCAATTGTGCTCATAGTGTCTGAATTCGAGACTTTTTGACCCACCTGATGTTCCCAAAGGTGGGCCAGATTCTTCTAGAGGCCCACTCCAGAGGAGAAAATAAAAAAAAGGTTCTCATGGTGTATTTCAAAAAAAAAAACAGAAGAATAAAAAAAAAAAGAAACAGAAAAAGGGAAAGAGAAAAAAAAAAGAAAAACAGAAAAAGGGAAAGAGAAAAAAAAAGAAAAACAGAAAAAGAGAATAAAAAAGAAACAAAAAAAAAAGAAGAAGAAGGAGGGAAAAAAAAGGTTCTCATGGTGCATTTATATAAAAAAAAAAGGAAGAAAGAAAGACGGTTAGTTGGAGTTAGTTTGTTCACGGTTTGCAATCAAGGACTTCTGCCAGGCAAAGACGTCCACAGCAAAAGCTTGAATGGCAGCGAGGTTAATTGAGGTGTTGATAAGTTGATGGACCTGGTCTGGGAAGAAACCAGGGATCTTGTTCTTGAGGCAGTCTCTGTATTCTTGACACTGGACACATTCAAATAGAGTAACTCCCCGACTTACGTAAGAGTTGCATTCCGCGGAAATGACGTAAGGCCTGGAATTTCCCCCATGCTTGTCACTCGTGAGAGTATATCTGGCCCAAAGACGAATTTACAGTTCATCTCAAAGGTGTTAAGGTTTGGCGTTCCTGGCCTGCCAAGAGTGCCATGAAGCTTTGCTCATCCATTTTCTCAACCAAAGACATTGGGCGTTCCACGAGGAAACAGAAATGGCCAGTTTTACCTATACCACTGTCACAGTGTAGAAAGACCAAAATTGTCCAGAATGTCAATGTATTCACCGTTCCCGAAACAATGACCAGTGATTCAAGCCCAACCCAGGAGGAAGGCCTCCTGATAGTGATAGCTCCTCCATCCCCTTGCATGACACATTCTAGTAAATAACGTTCTCTGGGCACAGTCACACCAAACATCCATCAGACCAGAAAACTGCATGTAGTGATGCATCGTTCTATTACACAGTTTTCCAAAGTTTCAGGATACAATTACTATAGTTTCTACACTAAGCAAGTGGCATTGCATGTTTTGATGTTTGTGGGCTGCTGTTCCATAAAAGCTGACTCAATGCAGCTCCAAACGTATCTTATCCTTGTAGTAATTTGAACGCTCTGAGATCTCTTCTCATGACGTTTATATTTTTGGTGTGACTACGTCAGACATCGTAAATTTAGGTTGCTGAAGTTTAGTTGCAAAAGGCAAGAACACATTGATTGCTGATATTGGAAATCGCTAAACTTGTGACCTGGACCCGTCTACTGTATTTTATTGATCTGCTAACATCTAGCATGAACGCAATTGCTTCTATCCATATTCCTGCTACGTGAATGACTGGTGTAGCTCATTTTTTCGATATCCCAGGGTTGTTCTTCAGCACGGTTCGCAGTCCCAACAGTGTGAAGAAATCAGCAGATGATTAATTGTCTCAGTACAATGTTATGTACATGTACACACACTGACCAAAAAAATATATGAACCTTTGTATTAAGACAGTCACAGACAGAAGAAATGCAAAGAGTTGCAGAGAAAACTGATGTGGGGGTGATGATGTTGCCTCGTTGAGTATAAAGACTGTACATGCTGTTCGACTACACTAATCTGAAGCCAGGATGGAGAAAATGCGTGATCTCTCAGACTTAAAGGCTTATCATGGGTATATGTTTAGCAGGAGGTACAGTCCAAAAATTGGAAGACAAAACTCAATTCTCAAATGCAACCATCTCAAAGGTTTTTAATAACTGCAAAGCAAGGGGTTCTTCCACATCTCAAATGCATGAATGTGGCAGACACAATATTTCAAGAGCGAAGCTGTGCTACTCTAAGGAGGCCTGTATGATAATGACATGTGCATCCATTGTAACATTCCAATTCAATGAAGACTGCCCTATTCCAAATTGAAGAAATTGGGTATGTATTGGCAGTTGTCTACCTAGCTATTCGGAAGCCAATCGTTTCAGGGGAAAACAAAAAAAAATCCACTTGAAGTAGTTCCAAGAACATCGTGATTGAACACTGGAACAATGGAAGAAAGTCATGGTCTGACGAATCACGATATACAGTACATTGTTTTGCACTAATGGTAGGCAGACAATGTGGCAAGAATCTCTTGAAGCGATAGACCCTACTTGCCTTGTTAAGCAACCCAAGTATCTTCAAGTGGTATCATGGTAAGGGGAATATTTTGTGGAATGGACTGGGTCCGTTGACAATGTTGGAAGGCCGATGTCATCCACGGAGTACCTGAATTTTGTATCAAATATACCCTGCAATGTTACCCTTTCATCCTGAAGGTGATGACCACTTATAGATTTTCACCATCTTCTGTGACCCCCACATTCATTTTATCTCTCTCTCTCTTACTGAGACTGTGTAGGATATGCTAAAGAGCTATTCGGCAATAAAGTCCTTTTCCTGTCGCAGCTACATGATATTTTTCTTTAATAATGGTTACAATTAGACCAAAATACTAAAACACCTTATACAATCCATGCCACAGCGCACACTGTTATTCGAAACAAATGCGACCCGATTCGATACCGAATAAAGATTCATATTTTTTTAACCAGTGTGCGTATAATCGAAATTAAAATTATTTAGTGTAGAAATAGTATACAAATTGTTCGATCCATTTCAATTCTGAATTTACAACTTTTCATTCATTTACAGAAACCAGCAATTTCGCTTAAGGACCCAAAAGCAACCCTCCTGTCGCTGTCCCCAGTGGAGCAAAAATTGTTGAAAGCCCAGTTTCGAGTTTTACTGCATGCTTACCAATGCGGACTGCTACAAAGGCCCCGAGAGGAAGAGGACGTTTCGTGTTACTTTCCACTCTGTCGAAGAATGAGAAATGTGTTGAACCACATACGTTCCTGTCGGGCTGGAATGTCCTGTCCCATTCCACATTGCATATCTTGTAAAATAATCATCGACCACTGGAAGAACTGCAATCTCAGTGACTGTCAAGTGTGCACCATTTTGGAACAACGTTCCGAGCACTCTACAACGAGTCTCACCATTCATAACTCAATAGGAGGGTCGAGGCTGAAACTGCATGGAAAACCGAGGCAGTTTGAATGGTAAGGGTGAAATGAACAGTGAATTTGGACCTGAACTATGTGTTTATATCGATGTCCCAATAAACATAAAGTCAAAAAATAAACTATCTAGGATTTCTTTGTACATTTATTGGAAGGAAAACAAAATGCTGCACAGAAGTTACACAAAATGAACAGAAATCCCACATTTCGATGTAATAGTGGTAGCTCATAGAAAGGCAAAGGTACAATAGTAGTCAGATGGTAGGGAAGTCTTGTCGATTCTGTCTCTGAATTTCTCCAACTCTATGTGGCCGACTCGGAGTATAAATAGAACATTTATTTATTTAATATAAAATAAAAAGTCCAGCAGGACCGATTCTTCTTTGTTCAATACACAGGCAGCACTGCTGAAGAATATTGCACGCCCCCTTTTGGCAACATCCAATTTCTCTTTGAAGATGAGAGGCTGGGAATATCTGTAATTATCTTTTCAAGCTGATCGGTGCAGTTGCATTATATCCATATGAAATGAACCAACACTATATATATATCATCTTCATCAGCTAATTTAGGAAACTTGGATAAGGAATTTCTTCTTGAATTGGTAATAACCAGTATCACCTTGCAAACAGCCTGACCTGAGGCATAGAAACTTTCAAAAATTAAATGAACTATCAAACAAACTTTTTTTTAATACAGTATTTAAACCACCGATTATGTACATCACATTTCCATATGACAATGTCACATATGACATTTTGTGTGTGTAGCAAGTGGTACTGCTTGCTACAGACGTTTGAACAATGGTGGTGCACAAAACAATGACCCCTTTTTTTCCAACAGAGTGCAGCGCCTTTCGGCATACGACATGTCCAGTCAAACATTATGACTATCGAGCTAATTGTGGATATGTCCTCTTTCTGACAGTACTGCCTCCACACGGAGAGGCATGAACTCTACAAGGCCTCTGAATGTTGCAAGAGGTATGCTGCCCCAAGTCCCCAGGATTGGAGCCCATTAGATCTACCATAGTCCGTGGTGGACGATCCGAACTCCGGATCTATTGATCCCCGTATTCGTATAGAATATCTCTGGGATTATCAAGGACTATAAGACACGTGGAAATCACTTTGGTGTTCGGCGAACCATTCTCGAACAATACCAACAACGTGGTAGGGGGCAATATCGTGCTGGAACACACCTGTGTCATCCAGGAATACAGGCATCATGAAAATATGTAACTGATTAGCATTAATGTATAAGTAAAGTGTAAAGTGTGTTGATGTCTAGTGGCACCAGGGGTTTCCCCCATCTCCACGTTGCTTACATTCTGGAATGAATTTACGCGTGATCTCACCTTTTGTCGTCTCTGTCCATCTTTGCTGCCACTGTTCAAGGAGGTAGATCTATAGTTGGACTTTTTCCGTTTTTTGTCTGCTTGCTGGGTTGATTGTGAAGTCCTGATGATTTGCGGCCACTACCTTTGAGTGCTGGTAGAGCAATCCTGCTTTCACAGCTTCTAAATCCAGGGGGAGTGCTCCAGCAAGTACCTGCAGTGCAGGTGTGTGTACCATGCAGCACGCTCGTGTGGTTGTCATGTCCAGAATTTTCTTGTTGGTTACTAGTGTTGTTTTGGTGTACCATACTGCAGCTGCATAGGTTATTGCTGGGATGAAGGTTGACTTATAATATAGCATTAGGGTTCGTTTTTTTCGATCCACGGAAAATAAGAAGATACCCGGCTGGGTATCTTCTTATTTTCATTCTTATGTATTTTAGGTGGGGTATGAAGGATAGGTTATTATCTAAGATAACTCCTAAGTACTTCATTTGCTTGGTGAATTTGATGATCAGGCCATTATTTTTATTTGGGGCAGACGCTGTACCTGAAGAGTTCCTTTCAGCAAGATGGATATGGTTTTCGTCGGTGCAATTTTTAGCTGGATTTTTTGTGACCCAGTATTGTAATTTCTGCATTGCTTGATTAGCGATGTTTTCCAGATCGACTCTGGAATCCGCCTCAATATTAACAATGAGATCGTCCTTGGCCAGCCCCAGGTCCTGGCACGGGAATTTGTCCAAGACCATGTTCCAAAGGAGAGACCCCCCCAAGACAGACCCCTGCGGACAGCCCATATGTACGTTTCTTGTGATTTTTTGATAATTTGTATTTATTTCCACTCTTCTGCCTGAAAGGTAGTCTTCCATTGCTTTCTATAAATTGATGGGTACTGCAGCTCCTCTCAGTCTGCTCAGGATACTCGGCCACCAAAGTGAGTCGAACGCCCCAGCGAAATCAACTGAAATGACTTATAGATATTTTTTTCATGCACTCTTCTGCCTTCCTAAGCAGATCTCCAAGGGCATCCACCGTAGAGGATCCTGGCTTAAAGCCAAACTGATTTTTAGCTGCCAGGTCTGCTCCTTCATAGTGGTTCTGTATCCGCATGTGGAGCAGCCTCTCGTATAATTTATTGACCATTGAGAGCAGCGCGATGGGTCTGTATGATGCTGGACATTCTGCGTTCTTGGTAGGGTTTTCCAGAATTAGCTTGGTGTTTTGCAGTTTTCCACACACCGCAGGGAATTTCTCTGTTTCCAAACATCTGTTGTAGAGGGTGAGTAGGATTTGCGGGCAATTTCTACTATTTTTTTCAGTATCTCCGGTTCGATCATATCAAGTCCCGGGCATTTCCGGTTTCTGATCCTAGTAGCAGCCGCGCTGAGTTCCTCATGGGTGAAGGGGAGCTCGAGCGCAGGGTGATATATTTTTCATTTTCTTTGCAGATTTTATGTTGGTCTTTCAGAGTTAAGGTCGCGGATTCCTTGAAAATTGTATCGAGTATATTACCCATCGATTGCTCCCAAGTGGTTGTATGGTCTCTTTGCAGGGTCTTTCATCATCAATGTATAGGTAGCATTCAGCGTTCATTATGCTCAACATAATGAAATTCTGCTCTCCTATTTCGCCTTCGTGGGCAGCACAGTTGATAGAATCGCTGTCTTCCTCACACCGGATGGAAAACACCTTAGTTCGAGTCCCGTCGAAGACGTGAGGAATTTTATGGGCCTTTTTCATAACGTGGCTGAGTTAGTCGGGCGAGGGCAGCATGGCTTTTTCGCCCGGAAACTCAGGTTTTCATCCAGCAAACAGAAAATCGACCACAGAACACACACACACACACAGTTTAAAGAAAGAATACATTGGGAAATATGGCGTTAGTCGCCGATGCTTCTAAAACCCTACTACAACAACAATACAATTGTAAGAACACGTTTGAAATACTGTGTATGGAGATCTCATCTGAAAAAAAAAAAAAAGACATTGAGCTTCTTGGAAGGGTCCAAAGACGTGAAACTCGCATTGTGAGATTGACAAAAGGGCTACCTTTTGTCGATCTCACAATGGCTACACAGCTTGGCAACCAGGCACCTCAGAGGTGACCTGAGTGAGATTTATAAGGCTCTGAGAGGGATTAGTAAAATGAATGAAGGCTGAATTCTCACTGTTATAAAGAATTCCAAAACTCCGGTCATAAATTCAAATTACAGGGTTTGAGGTTTAGATTTGATTGTAGGAAGTTTTCTTTTTGCCAGCGAGTCATTGATTTCTGAAATAGATTGCCTTCACATGCAGTTGAGGCTGACAGTTTGAATAAATTCAGAGGTCAACTGGATACTTAACTCTGTGAGGCGGGAAGTAAATAATTTGTATTTTTTATAGCATATGATCCCCTCATTGACTTTGCTGCTTTACGTACACATAGCAAACAGAAATATACCATAAAGCCGAGATTCAAATATAAATCAGCAATTACAATTAAATTTTAACCAATTTTGCCGTAAAGTTGTTTCTTACTAAACAAATAAAACGAAAATTTTAATATTCAAACACCTACGATAAATACTTTTCCATATTCATTCATATACGCTTCTCAACAAAATTACAGAACACGGATAAAATGTGGTGAAATTCGTGCAGCTTGCGATGAAGCGAGAAAAAATTGGTATGGTAGTATACCATAGAATAACGATGAAATGAGTAGCCAGTGAGAAACTCCGCACAAGGATAAGGGACATCTATAAGAATTACCAAAAAAGGCCACGTTACAGAAGTTGGTATAAGATGCGCGAAAATTTAGTCACATGATATCAATACAGCATATGATCCCCTCCAATAAACAGTCCTGACAGCGGTGAACCATGCTCGATATAAGGCCATGCTGCCAATACATGCCAACAGCCATGCTCGATGGCTGTTGGCATGTATTGCGACGCCCAAGGGCGTCCCACACATGTTCGATCTGATTTAAATCTGTTGATCGTGTTGGCCACAGCAGTTGCTGGATATCTTCAGTTACAAGATATTCCTCCACCACTTTCGTTCTATTTGCAGTGACGTTGTCGCACATGAAATGAAAATCTGGGCTAACCTTATCCCTAAAAAGTCGCACATAGGGTTCGAAGATCTGGTGTTGGTACCTCTGCGCAGTTACGGCAGCACTAACAAAAATATGAAGAGGATGCAGCCATTGATCATTATTCCGCCCTACACAAGAATACCGCCACCACAGTAGGTATCCCTTTCTCAGAAGTTGGAGGGAAGGTAGTAGTAGTAATAAAATGGCAAATGATGCAAGATAGCAAGATTATAAAGTATTAGCCAAAAAAAAAAACCCCAGTTTACTCATCCGTACCCTTTAAAAATTTGGCTAGTTCTCTTCGTGGAATTTATTCAACCTATCCACTTCCACAACAACAGATGGAAGCCTGGTTCAACAATCAACTATCCGTTGGCTGAAGGTAACTTTCCGCATGTCTATCCTGCAAGCAATCATCCTTCATCAACTTGAATTTATGCCCCCTCATGTGTGTAGTCTCAGCAAGTATAAGAGCACCATTAACATTCACTTCCAATCCAGGAAAGGCTTGAAGTACCTCAATTAACACTCACAGCAGAGCCTGGTCTCGGGACGCTACAATTTGCAGAACTGAAGCCTTTCTAGATAAGAGCAACCTTTTGTTTTCCTTCACCAAACTGGTTGCCCTTCTCTGCACCCATTCCACTAGATCTACATCCTTCCTAAAGGATGGACGATCAGCAGATCTACATCCTTCTTAAAATGTGCCCCTTCCTAAAATGCCCCCTAACCATGGCCTTATACAAAGGGATAATCACATTCTTATCCCTGCTAGTAAAGTTTCTGTATATCACTGACAAAACCACATCAGCTGTCCTGGCAGCATATTGCACTGCTCAGAGAATTTAATGTGTGACTTCAGAATTACCTCTAAGTCGTTTTAATTGTCCACTACCCTGAGTGTAGTACTACACAGCTGATAAGTTACTGGGATTACTGTTGCTCATATACAGCACCTTGTATTAGTCAGCATTGAACTTCAGCTGCTATTTTTTAGCCCATTAATAGAATTTTCCTAGATCTTGTTGCAGTACCTAACACTGTGTTAACCACCCTGCCAACCTTTGCATCATCTGCAAACTTAGACATTAAGTCTGATATACTTTCATCTATTTCATTGATAAATATTGAAAACAACAATGTACCCAGCACATGGGGAACTCCACTAATGAGATTAGTTCATAGTCCTCTGATAACAGAGGACACTGAACTAATGTCATTAGTGGAGCAGTGTCCTCTGATAACCATTGTCTGTCTTCTTTCATTTAACTTACCCTTAATGCCACATTGCTCCAGTTAGTAGAGCAGTCTTTTATGTGCAACAGTGTCAAAACCTGCCTGAAATCTAAGTATATGATGTCAAAATTATTTTTTGCATCCGTTTCCTTGGTCACTGCATCATAGTAGACTATCAGAATGTTTACACAAGACCGTCCTGTGACAAATTCCATGTTGTGATTGCAGTAACTGCATTCCTGTCCAAGTGGTTCTAAATTGTCTTCTTTAACCAGTGATTCCATTATTTTACCCTAGAACAGATACTAAGCTATCAGGTTTGTAATTGTCCATGTTGCCTTTTGTTCCCCTTTATGAATTGTGGATATATTCGCACTTCTCCAGTCCGTAGTGATCTCCCATGAATCCAGGGACGCTCTCATAATTATGGCTAAGGGTTTTCTAATCATTTGCGGCCTTCCTTAATATAATTGGATAGATTCCATCCACCCCAGGTGCCTTTTTATATCCATCCTCAACAATTTCCCCTCCATTTTCCTTTCAGTTATCGCAAATTCGTTTAGCTCCTGGTTCGAGTTTGATAAACTGCTGGGATTCGCTACTCTAAAGAATTGCTCATATGTGAATGCAGTTGCGAAACACCCATTCAATTTGTCCCAAACCTAAGCAAGGTTATCCACAGTTAGGCATCAAGACATCAAGTGGCCCAATGTGATTCAACCCCTTTCTTCTACTGTTAAGTTTTGGCATAGCAGTCTTTTCTGTTTTTCTTTTTATATATTTTACCAGGGACTTCTTATAATCTCTCTTAGCTTGCATAACTCCTTTGTGACTCGATTACAACAAATCTATATCTATAATAGGCTTCTGTATCACACGATAATTTCTATGAATCCCTTGCACTTTTTTTTCTCTGACACGTGTCTCAGTAGTTCATCTGACATCCGTATATCTCTAAGCCTGTAACAGTATGAAAGAAGCTAGAAGGTTTTTCATAACTTCCATGAATACTTCCTATTTAAAATTTGCTGCGGGTAACATCATCAGTAGGTCCCACTGCACACAATTATTTAAAAACTGTCTGAGACCACTGTAATCACACTTACTAGAGCAAAAGCCTTTCCATTTACCTTAACATCGCTGCCACCCAGTGGGTCTTTTATCTGCCAATTCTTAATTGCACGAAGAATCACTGCTGATAATCATTTCAAGAGTATTACTACCTCTGGTTGCCTCTCGAACGTGCTACTGTCGAAAACAATCATCCAATAAATCCACAAAAGCCTTGCTAGTGTACGACTGACCAACCCACAAGTTCCAGTCAATATCTGGGAAGTTAAATTGACAATCTGATTTACTGGCCCACTCTATTTTCTTGTATAGCTGTTTGGTATGCTTATCGCAGTCCTTACATTTATAACACCTCCTACTCTCAATTTTGTTTTCCCAGCACTTATGCGACACCAAACTGTCTCAAAATTGCACTCGTCACCCAAATCAAGTGGATGTACTGCCTTAGATTTAATATTCTTCTTAACTAAGAGCATAACCCCTTCACCTCTGCTGTGCTTCCTGTATACATTGCACTCCTCAAATTCCAAATCTGCACTGTGCGAAACAACGTCTCTGCTGTTCCAGTGTCTGCGTTCGGCGACTTAATCAGTACTTCAAATTCATCAAAGTTATCTACAATGCTCCTAACATTAGTATACATGCAAGTATACATGTGTGTGTTCTTACTCTTAGTTACCCTAACACCATGGCGACCCACAGCAGACCCTGAAATTCCAGACACCTTTTGCTTTCCATGCTGCTGCAGGTACCAAAGCATAAATGCAAGAATTACTTTCACATCTAGCTGCGCTCCTGAAACTATTATTATTCTCTGTCCTCCCCCCCCCCAAGCTAGCAGTTTTCCCACACCCCTATCATTGCTTCTATAGCATCAGCAAATATTCTTGCCCCTTCCATTGAAGTGTATCCCAAACCTGTAAAAACAGTCTCTCTTTTTATCGCATTCCTCGTTGTCTCCAGATGGAATAACGTCTAGAATATGTTTGTAGGTTAAAACTGGATTCATCAGATAACAGAACTCTGCCATATTTTCAGAGCTCCAAGTCACATGTTCATGGCACAAGTTTCTGCGGTTGTTTGGGGGATAATAGGATACAAACTATTGGCTTCCATGTTGCCAATGGTTTGTATCCTATTAGCATAGAGTCCACTTCAATTGAGTCTTCTTAACACATTCCCATTGGAAATGTTTTCACCTCTGGCTCCAGTAACCTCAAGAGACTGTTGATGACAGGACATCGTAGGGTTTCTTCTTGATGTTAGAGCCAGATATCGGTTTGTTCTGATTGATTTAGCCCTCGGGCGACCTTGGCCAGCTCTTCTTGTAATGGTTCCTCTCTCCTGAAACTGCTTCCATAATGCCGAGACGACATTGCTTGACATATTAAGCCAACGTGCCACTTCGCCTGCGACTGCCCAGCTTCAAGTAGTCCAACGGCTCGCCACCTTAAAGAATCATCTAAACGACCATGATTCGCCATCCTGAGTACTGGAGATGTAACTATCCTACTGAGCAAGCCAAAAATTGCGTAATATTTGCCTTTGTAAGGTGGTGGATTGATTACTATTGGATACTAGGAATTTCCATGCCAGGATGTCTATTATATAAAATATTTGTTTTTCTTACTTCGACTTCCTTGTAATTTTTTCGTTTTTATCGCATATGTTGTTTATTTATAATTTTCATTTACTATGTGTTATTTAGTAAATAAAAGTGTTATGTACGGACGGAGCTTAAGTCTGTACTCATAGATTTATGGTTTGTTTGTGTCTAAAAAAATAAATGAAAAAAAAAAAAAAAAAACAGAGCCATGTCAGTAATGGCACTGTCAGAAACCATGTTAATTCTAAATAAAACTATTAAAGTTACAAAAATATTACAATATTTTCGATAAAATTAAAACTTAGAATGTATTAAGTTTTGTTTCCCCCCCTCCCATCGACAGCTCCATCTATGCACCTAATTTTAGAATTATATTTTTTAATAATCCACTAAAACCTTGATGGATGGTAAAAGAAAATGTATATCGTACACCTCACTGGAGAAGTTGCATTAAAGTACAGAAAAAGAAACTTTAAATTCCTTATACATATTTTGTCCAAGAGAATATATTCTTACCTGAAAAAATTCGTTACCTTCAACCAATTCCAATCAGAATAAACGCAAAAACAGTCACCAGGGAGAACTCTCAGTACAAAATGAAATTCGGTGTTCGGTATGCTGACAGTGAATCTTGAATGTTGATCACCCAGAGGCGTAGACAATTCGAAAAAAAAGGGTTAAAGGAATCGCCAGATCTTGCGCATGGAGGTATGACGGCTCGGTCAATCTTCTAAGATATCTTAAGAAGATCAGTTTCATTGCGAATCTCCCCCGTTTGAGTTTAGTTACGGGAAAGTTCCCTTCAATCGCAATCGCACCGCCATTGCAGGACCAAAACCAAAACAATTTCCTCGTATCAGCGGACTTCCTCCTGTCGATATTTACCAACGGTTTCGAAGGTCATCAACCACGTGGTTTAAATCTAGCCAGATGGTTCGGTGAGAGAGCGACAACTGCTTGCGTGCACTTACTTTGCGTGGTCAGCGCCGTGTCACGTGCACCACCACAACGTAGCTCTAACAGATGTTGCCAGGAGTAACGAGCCGCTTCCCTCAAATTGCGACAGCCTGTTACATATACACCGGCTTGCTATGTCGTGTCCTGCAACTAGATGTATTGGACTATAGAGTATCGAAAGGTCGATTATCCAAATGAACCATATAAGATGATTCCAATTAGTTCAGTTAATCGACGTCTCACTCTGTAACTAGGGTTCTTCTGGAAAAATACACACCCTCCCACTTGCTGCTTTATACCTCCAAAAGAAAAAACTGATGCTGCAAAGAGATCTTAAAAATGGAATTCAGCATCAGGTGTTACGTTACTGTCCAACTTCTCACATAATTCCTGAAAATTACGATCTACAGAAATTCAAGTCTAATGTCAACAAGTACAGTATATTGTTTCATCTGCTGAACTTCCAACGCGTGCACGGTACTGGTGCTGCTACTGTGGAGCGTAGATGTGTCAATAAAACGACAACTCAGTGTATAAGCATGCTATTTATAATCACCACAGATGTAAATGTCAAAAATTTAGTCCAAATATAAATAACGAATAAAAATTATGGATATTTATTGCAATAAAGCGGGCACTAATTACACGTGAATTCAATCAACTTTTACATTCTTTCATCACCAATTCAGGATGGTCAAATTAACAAAACAAACTTACATATCTGCGAAAAGATCTAAACATCCCAAAAACTTCCTCATTCGTAATAGTGGGGTAATTTATTTGCTGACTTCTTTAATCTTTATTGTATACAAACATGGTATATACAATAGACCCTTCACAGCAGCAATGCCAGGGGTTAACTACTCCAGGTTAATGACTTGGTTAACTACTCCAGGTTGTTGTTGTTGTTGTTGTTTGGGTGTTTAGGAGCATCGGCAACTAAAGCCATGTTGCTCCGTGTATATTATTAGCAAGTTGAGTGCGTTCTGAGTTCGATTTTCTGTTTGCGACGAAAAGCTCGAGTTTCAGGGAGAAAAAATCTTTCTACGCTTGCCTGAGACCGGCTAACTTAGCCGTGTTTTGAAAAAGGCCCATAAAAAATTCTGACGTCATCGTCGGGACTCGAACTCAGGTCTTTTCCACCCGGTGACTTCAGTTTTCTAGTTACACGGATGGAGATGCTTAATGCTTTTGAGATTAGTAATGGCCTTACTAAGGGATGTTCTCAGAATGAGCGAGCTAAAGCAGTGTTCGCTTTAGAGAGTGAGCAGTGTTCGCAGAAAGAGTGAGCTAAAGCAGTGTTCGCAGAAAATGATCAAACTTTAATCATCATTCAGTAGTATAACGATTCACGTCATTTTCATCACGGGGGGAGGGGAAGATAACCTCTCTAGCCCCTATCTGGGATCGAACTCACATAACTTGGTTGATCAGAACTATCAGAATACCAGACAGTCAATTCCAATGGAGCTCTCTCTCTCTCTCTCTCTCTCTCTCTCTCTCTCTCTCTCTCTCTCTCTCTCTCTCTCTCTCTCTCTCTCTAATCCTTTATCCTCATGCTTCGACATCATTCATTTCTCGTGCATTATCTCTTTATACTATTCCTAGTGTCTTATCCTTTATCTAAACCTTGTTTTCTAATACATATGCTAAGGTTGTTAAAGATAACAACATAGCATACGGTGATTGGCGTGTGTACAAGTTAGCTTCGTTTCTACATGTACTAAGGCAAAAACAATTGTAAAATTATCAAACTACGTAGTCTATACAAATGGCCATAATCTCTTTTAGATTTCCGTTGTGGAATCGAGAAACATCAGCTCCTCTTCATTCCAGTGTAATCGTCCATTCCAATGAGAATATAATTCAACTCCGTTCCAAAGGTTCCATTACAGTATATATATGTATATTATTCATTTCCTCATCTTTCACAGCCTCAGTAGCTTCTCTGATAGACTATTCTCCGAGATCGTTATATCATTTACTACCCACGGGAAACTCCTGCTGGTAGGCCTACGGAATAGGCGACCTGTTCATGTGCCCATGTTGATCGACAGTCATCGCCATCTCCACCTGCACTGGGCATAGAAGTGCTGTTCCTGGGCATTGGAAGACTGGAAAAGAATCGCCTCATCTGATTAATCAAGGTTAAAACTCCACGCAGATGGACGTGTGCGTATTCGACGTCCTGCAGGTGAACAGCTGCAACCATGCTGCACTGCACAATTAGATGCAAACAGTCCTGGGGGTCGGTGGTATCGTGGCGACATCACTGGGTCCTTTCATGCCCAACGAACACACTCACACTGCCAGATTCTATCTCGTCATTGTTTCTAAGTACAAGCTTGGCATATTTGTTGATTTTGATGGCGTTTTTCCTTCACTTTGGCGAGAGAGGCCTTCGAAAGTCTTAGAACAGCTGGTTGCTGCATAGAGCAGCCAGCTGTTCTAAGACATTTGAGGCCCGTCAGAAGTGAGATCGGCAAGAACATTATTTTCCAACTTACACTCCAGCATACCACCCGTGATATTTCTAGAAGCGTCCTCAGCGTTCTGTCCTAAGAGCCTCATTAGGAATATTGTTTTGAATGAATATTTTTGTTGCACCTTCTCTAAGATCAGTATCCTGGCCTACGCAGATGATTTGGCCATTTTCTTTAGCGGTTCGACCAAATCTGCTTTGGAAGCTCAAGCTAACTATGTCTGAAATGACTTAGTTCATTAGACCGACCAAATTAAATTTTAGCCCAACAAAAACAAAGAGAGTAATTTTTAAAAAAAATACTAAACTAAAACAGAACTCCTCAAATAAAAATCAGCACCCTGCAACTACCTCTTGTTTTGAACATTAAATACCTTGGTATCCTAACTGATGACCGGTTAAATTTCCATTCACACTTTTAACATTTCGCTACAAAAGATAACAACTTTACTGCTGCCTTAATCAGAATATCTAAACTTGACCGGGGACGGCCCAAAAACTCTGTCACTCAGCTATCACGCTGGTTTCGTTCCCTCGGTTTCCTGTGCTGATGGTAGCTAGTTCTACAGTGTTATCAACAAAAAATTTCAAGCGAAGCTAATATCTCTCCAAAAACATATGCTTCTATCTATTCTTTGAGTCTGTCGCACGTTTCTTCTGCTGCCTTGCAGATCTTCGCTGGTGCTTTTCGAATTTTATCTTATCGTATCAGGAAGAAAATTTCTATGGAATTTCTAGAAATATCTATAAACCTTGAAAATGACGTTGAAAAGGAAAGTTTAATATGCTGGCATTAACTGTGGCAAACGAGGAGAGACACCACTTAAAATCATGGAATATGAGTCGATTCGTGATAATTTTTTTTGCATTGGGACTGAAAGATTCAGATTTGTGTACGCGTGGACAGGTTGAAGATTGGAAACATATTCCTTTTTACTGTAATCATTATAATGATTTCACAGATGCTCTTTCTTCTTTTGTTGTTAATATGGCTCCTGATAACCTAATCCGTTTCCTCGACAATCAAAACGCATTTTAATCCTCACAAAACGTCTCATATTCAACCGTAGAATTCAACGACCATAAAACCTTACAGCCTACAAACACAAAAGTTACTACCATCTGATCTTAATCTGACAGGATTATTTTTCTCAGCGCTTTTTTACAGCAAGATTTACCTGCTTGACTTTTAGTTTAACACTTTTTAAATGAAAATACGATCATCAATAATGGAATGTGCCCTAGTGGGTAGTACAGTTGATAGAATCCCCATCTTCCCCACACAGGATGGAAAAGACCTGAGTTCCAGTCCCGTCGATTACGCGAAAAATTTTTATGGGCATTTTTCACAACGTCGTTGAGTTAGTTGGTCTCTGGGGAGGGCAGCATTGTTTATTCTCCCGGAAACTCTGGTTTTTCGTCATGCAAACAGAAATTGCACGATAGACGTAGAACACACGAAGTTTACAAATAGTATATATAGAGCAATATGGCCTTAATTTCTGATGCTCCTAAAAACCCTACGACTATAACTGCTATTAGGTCAAAGCCTAGTTTTGGCCCATCTCCTCGTGGTCATAGTCGGGCAGTGGACAAGTTATTCAGATGATCGCCTTTCTGGTGACAAAATGGCCGGAAACAACTAAACAACACAAAAGCACACACATGCACAGCGCAAACATTACACACACTTCTGGCCGTTTTACAGTGTCTGTGCCATCACAGTGTACAAGGACGGAGTTGAACTACATATTTTTGTTATTGACAGTAGAAAGTCAAACGTACCTGAGTACCTCATAAATGAAATGAAGAGATTTTGTTCACAAATAGCTCCATTGCTTTATTCAGTTAGTAATTTGAAGTTAACATCTAAAGGAATAAATGTTTGCGTGCACCATGGGTGATCGATTGTCGTAGAAGTTACGTTGAGCACCAGGCTCCAAGTAACTTCTTCCTGTCTTAGTAAATGCACCCACCCAAATGCTCAGAAAACAACACTTTTTACATTATTATTTAACACTGGGATTTGCATTGACTGGTGAGCTTTGTAATGTGCTTTGCTTTCGAAATAGGATTACGAGAAGTACATAACTATTTTGAAGTATATGGCGTCGTCTACCATGTATGGACTGTCTTGTGATTCCAATTCCTTGAAAGATATGAAGTTGTAGTGTCCTACTCCGGGATTGTCCTGATGAGTGGGCTTATGGAAAAAAGGTTGATGCATGACAAATTTATAAGGATCTACGATCATTTCTTTATTGTTGGTGTGACTTTTCTGGTCAACGAGAATCATTTTCATCTGAAATTAATAAAAATCAATTTTGCATTAATTCTCTGTTTACAAAATGGCAGAAGAAGTGTTCAAGTTTTGAATGTGAGACTTAGAAATCGCTGTTATTTTTAGATTATTAATTATAGTAAAAATTAATATTTAAAAATTTATTTAGATCTTATCGATTTAATAATATAAACGTAATAGAAGTAAATATATTTATTGCTGATCACTGAACAAATTATTAACCATGATGATCAATAATTCACTACCAAAATCATAATTAAATGTTAAAATACTGCTTCGCAAAATTATTACAGAACTGGAAATTTTTATGTGCGACTGCAAATTGTAAGATCTACTTAGGGAAAGGTCCATAATTTTAAATGGTAAAATAAAGTCTGCCCACATAGGAAAAAAGAAGGAAAATGACAAGATTGGTGAAATAGTATGTTTATTTGCAGGTCCAGGGTTTATGGAAATGAAATTTTGAGAGGTTAAATTCAATAAAATGAAGGTCGCCTAGTAAAGAATAAATGACAATACCTGAAAAAAAAAAAAAAAAACAGAAGAGAAATTCGTCAGCCAATGTTCTCTCTTTTTAAGAGGAAGCGAGAAGGCACGCACTCCAGAGAGCGATGACCAAACTTGTGTTTCCATAACCTTTCACCCTAGAAGAGTTTGAGTTCAGTGGTTGTAGCCCCGACACTACCAACCAATAAGCAGCCACATTTCTCTCAATCGAAGCGGTGAAAAAGGGAAATTGAAAATGCACCAACAGGATATAAATATTCGAAGACAGCGCCTCTAATGAGAATAAAATATTTGGCATTTCAAAGAATAGCTTGATGCCTTTGACAAGATAATTGAGATACATTATTCAATATCTCTCTCTCTACAAAGGAGAGTAGCGATCCTTCATACCTCTTGAAAATATTCACGATGGGTTATAAAACCCATCCCCAAAAAAGTCGATGGTGGGCCCAGCTGGATTCCCACTGAAATTTGTAGCATCACCTGTGCAGTTCGAATCTATGGTTCATTTATATCGCAAAGTCCTCAATGTGTGGCTACATCTCAAAATCATGGGATCAATAACTTGCAAAACCAACACCAAAACAAAAACATCCCCCACCCCTCAAAAAAAAAAAAAAAAAGAAAAAAGAAACTGATTATAGACCACTCATCATAAGTTGCAGCTTCCTCAATTTTTGAGCAAGTACTCACATCAGCCTTGACCTAACAAAAAGTCTATGCTTTAGGCGTAGATTTTTTCTCACTCCCTTGCGGCCAGTACCATGAATATAATCAATCCCTTTTAAGGTATAATCAAGTAAGAACAAGCATTGGGTTCGAATTCAGCAGTTTTTATTGGATTTTCCTTTCACTAGGGAAGAAATTTTTACTAGTTATTTTCACAAGGTGGTGGAGTCACTCGATCTTAGAAGAAGGTAATATGCTTTTTCATCCAACAAAACGCATAGATGCATAAACATTACTACAGAAGAGATGTAGTTTCTGCCGCTTTTGAACACGAATTCAAAACAAAGAACACGACGTTATCTCTCACCTGATTATGTTGGATTTTCACAGTAAATCTCAATGATACTCTAAAATATAATGTCGAATAAAATTATCGACTTACCAGATGTTTGAAAGGCCAATCTAAGGCGCCATCAAACTCCCCTTTTTGAATAATAAAGAACAGTGATAAATGGGTGTCCTCATTTGTGTTGGAAAATAGTTTCAGGATAATTTTGTATCCGAACCCTCCAGTCTGTGAAATATAGAAAGGTGGAGAAAAACTGCAGAAACCTTTCCCTTCAATGACATCACTTCGTTTCTTTCCCCAATATCCTTCAATTTTCCAGATAAATTCCTTCGAGCAGATGTTTGCCCACTTGACATACAACTCCTGTCAGAAAACGAAATTAATAAAATAAAGAAATCAATAAAATAATTTAGAAATTAAAAATGCAAAACAGCAAACAATTTCCGCAAAATGATAGTATTTGCTATTAACAGTTCTTCTGATATATCAAGCTTACAAGTAAATGTTTTTATGAAAAAGAAACAAATTTTAGCGTTAAACTTTACACATAGGGGTAAAAAAAAAGCGGAAAAAAAAACAAGATTTGTTTTTGTTGCTGTCACGAATTTCGTTTTGTAATCATTGCATAAAAGAAAGCAATTCATACGCGATCAATCAAAAATAACTTAAAAAAGAGGCCATAATTCGTTACTTAAAAATTACCCCTTAAAATAATTCAAAAGAATTAGTTTTATGTAAAAGCTCATTAAACTGCTACAGTAGCCTTGAAATAAAATATTTCGTGAAAGATACTTGCAGTAACTTCCTTGGTTTTCTTTTTGAGATCATATTCCATCCGCTTCGTGTTGTTCCGAACACCCTAAAAAAAGGCAGAGCATATTTCTTTTAGATGGCATAATACAATATAAACTATTAAAGTATTTGAATAACAGGTCTAAATAAGATATATTATTATAACGTAAGATTTTCTGTAAGATAATACACTCACTGGCCCTTTGTATTAGATGAATAATGTACTTTCCTGGGATTTCTCAGCCAATACTCTTAGGTCATGAGGAAGATAGTGCTCTTTCCGATTTTCAATTCTGAAAATCGGAAAGATCGATTTTCGATTTACGATCTGGAGCTCGTTTAACAGGAGCCACAGCTGCAAAAACGAAAGAAATGACTGGTGTATAAAGCAACTATCTCAGAAGTACACAATGAGTGGAAGACGAAAGGAGAATGCATCTTTTCTAAAAGTAAGAAATGCGGCAGAAATTCGGTACTGCAAGAACAAGACCAAACCTTATTTACCACCGAATAATGAGGCGGAAGTCAAAGAATATGGACTTGGTAGTCTTGTGCCTTTATGAAAGCCACTTTTTGCTGTAAAAAAAATCTAAAGATTCGACACGAAGTCGCTGCCAAGGCTAGACTGGAACAGTGAAAAAAGATCTAACGTTGGTTTGCACCAATAGCAGAGTTAAAGTGTGGCGTGAACCTCATGAAGCCATGCATCCTGATTGTTCTTGTAATGTTTTGGACACATCAGCGACTTAGACCATATTGGGTGGCATATATATATATATATTGTAATGGTTTACATCTCTATTAGTGATATTTCACATAAATTTGGACCTGGTGCCCGTCAGAGATCGCGCCGTTAAATTTATTTAATTGGCTTTCGAAATTAAACTATTCTATTAACCTTACATTTATATGTTCTAAATTATCTTAGAGAGTTTCTGCTGCAATATTTACTCTTGTTATCCCTCTCTTCCCTCCCTGTTGGTTTATCGTTATGTTTAATTTGGGTTATTTTCGCTCTTATCTTGCCATGCTGCTGGCATTATTTTTATTTTAAATTTCTATTCTAATTTATTTGTATGGTTTTATATATATATATATACCATATTCGGTGGTATATATATATATATACTGTATATATAGACCATATTGAAAAAAAAAAAAAAACATAAATTCCTCTCGTCATTAACTGGATTAGAATCACCCGGGCCTTTTCCAGGAACCCAAAGTAGGTAAGACAGTGCTAATCTCGGTCTCGGTGATGTCCAGCTGCTATCCAGACCGAATTGTGTCTTTCTTTCAAGCGGCTGGAGGAAATGTTGTAGTATTGGGGGGAAAGGGTCTCTTGGTATGGAGTGGGTCCACTTATTCTATTAGAAGGTCGTGTTACCTCCAGTTAATTTCTTTCTGTTATCAGACTACGTTCATCCTGAAATTTTTCATTTTTATACAGATGATTCTTTCAATACTACCTCGTAACTATCCACCGTGAAAAAAATTGTATGTGAATGGTTCGAGGAACATTTCCAACATTCACCCTGGTCGCCTAATTCTCCAGATCTGAATCCAGTTGAGATTGTTTAGAATATGTTGGAAACAGCAGCTGACAGACATCTTGATGGAAGAAAGGTGAAAATTGTAGCTAGACTCCTAGTGAAGTCCCTGTGACAATGTGTACAGGCTGTAATTGGGGAGAAAAATGGCACAAGATATTGAATAAATGTTTCTATTTTTTTTGCTAGTATATATACATTGCTCGACTCTTATTTTTGTTATTTATTATTTAAGAAGTGTTTTAACAGCATTTGTTTATAAAAGAGATTTAGTTTTAATAGAATAATTAATTTTTTAGTTGGAAATAACTGTGTTTTTATTTTCTCTAGATTTTATTTATTATATTTTCCATTATATTTTTCCCAAACATTGTTTAACTAACAATTTTATTCATGCAAGCATCTTGCTCACGAAGCTGTAAAAGATAATGTTGAAGTTTGAATGAACTTACCTGCAACTGCTTTTGAAGAGACATATTTCTTCCTTTGAGCTCCTAAAAATGAAAGATTTTATTATTACAAATGAAATTTCATATATTTTTATGATATATATGATCATAGTTTCAAGTATTTTCAAAAGAACTCTTCAACATATGTGTTAATTTAAAATTCAAGTTAAGTATTATTTACAATTTTAATTCTCCAAATAGATTATTATTATTACCGTGAAGATTTCAGTGTGTTATATTTCAGGGTTAATTTGACTTGTAATACAGCATATGGTCTTAACGAAACACCTTCCACCAGTTATTATTATTAGAGTTAGTATTAGCAATGGCTACATGGTGCAAGGAAGCCTATGGCTTATGATGCACCAGCCAAAAATAAATAAATAAATAAATAAAATAATAAAATAAAATCACAAAAATAAATAAAATAACAAAAATAAGTAAAATCAGAATAAAAATAAAATAATAAAAGGAAAGGAAATGGACAACCTAAGCGTTTCCCCTCTTCCCATAGATAATCCAGCTGGCCTTTGAGTTTCCCCAGACTGTCAGCCTCTACCACCCATGTAGGCAACTTATTCCAGTAATTTATAACTCGCTAACTTCCTGCAATTCAGTCTAAACATCTCCCCCCCGTAACTTGAAATTATGGCCCCTAGTTCTATAATCATTTATAATCGTGAAAATTTCGTCCTCATTCAATTTACTTTTGCCTATCAGAGCCTTAAACACCCCAATCAAATCTTCTCTAAGGTGTCTAGTTTCCAAGCTGTGCAACCCACATATTCGAAGCTTTCCTCATACGGACTTTTGCCGATGTCACTAGGCGAGTTACCCATGTTTGGACCATTTCAAGAAGCCCAGTGTCATTTTTAGGTGCGGTCTCCACACTTGAACACAGTATTCCAAGTGTGACCTAACAATAACAATATAGTGGGATTATGTTGTCTTTATCTCTACTCACAATTGTTCGAAAAATTCGATAGTACACCATGGGCCTTACTTGCAACCACGTGGACATGTGTATATGTAAACGGCGGCTCCTAGAACATCAGTTCAACTCCGCCTCATATCTCTGTGAAGGTCAGCACCACTATAAAAGGGCCAGAAATTTGATTGGTGTAGGTTTGTGTGTATTATGTGTGTGTTCTGTTGTTCTGTTCTGGCCACTTGGCTACCCAAAAGCACCAATCACGTGGAGAGATCATGGAAAGGTGGGCCAGTGCATGTAAAGCACGTACTGTCTCAAAAGAAACCCGGACCCACCTGGTGTTGCAGAAAGTAGGCCAAGATCCTCTGGGGACCTATTCCAGAGGGAAAGAGAAAGAAAGGGGGAAAATGAAACACCCATGGTGCTGGATATGGAAAAGAAATGAATAAAAATTTAATAATAAATGAAGTAGAAAAAAGAAAAAATATATATATATAATAAAAATAAGATAAAAAAAATAATAATCAAAAATAATAAATAAACAAAAGATAGGAAGAAGGTAGTGGTGCTGCAAAAAAAAAAAAAAAAAAAAAAAAGTCGGTGACGCTGATTTAAAAAAAAAAAAAAAAAACTTAATTTTATCAGCGGTTGAGCGAAAGCCTGAAGAATCTGAAATGACTCCGAGCTTTGAGGCAAAGACGACTCCTGTCCTGGTTGAAAATTAGTAAGTGCTTGAAGAGGAAGTCTGAGATCGTCATACAGGGAGCAATGAAACAAGATGTGATCCCAACTTTCTGGTGATACACATGAACAGAGGCCTCTTTGAGATAAATTGAACCTAAAAAGACCCCGGTTCATCGATCCATGTCCTGTCAACAGGTAAGACGTCCATATATCCATGCAGAACCACAATTAAACCCGTTTATCCAGGAGAAATGAAACTTGTGGTATAAATTTTCTCGTTGCATCAATGGAAGCTGTATCCCATCGAGACTGCCAGATACATTAACTAACTCGTTCCACAGTCTCCTTCTTTCTCTTTTAGTATCAGCTTGAAGGTATCCCCAATACTTTTGGCAACATAGTTTAACTATAATATATTTTCCTTGCTTTATACGTGTGTAATGCACCCAGCTAAAACAAAATGTGTGGACATGTGTTGTGTCTTACGCAAGGCGGCCCCTAAACGTTAGTTTAACTCTGCCATGGTTCTCTGTGGTGATATACAAGACTCTGTACAATGGCCAGAAATGAGTGTAGTGTTATGTTTGCGTTGTGTGTGTGTGTTGTTGTGTTGTTTAGCTATTTCTGGCCGCTTTGCTACCAGGAAGGCTGTTTCCCAGTTTCCGTCCACGCCTCAAGGAGGCGGGCCGAACTATGCACGTACTAAACTAAATGTAATATTTCCAGCACCCATAATCAATAAAAACTGCCAGTATGTATTTGTAAGTAGAGCTATCAATTATCTTTTTCAATTCAAAAAGCGCATCTCCACAACTACAACCAAGCTTAATGAGAGCAGACTTCCAAATAACAGGGAAATTACCAGCTTCAAGACACTTGTTGAAGAGGTTCAAAAGATGGTTTAGTCTTATAGAGAAGAATCTTTTTATGAAAATGGTTTCCAGTACAGTTCCTGTGCATTTGTTATTACTCGTAGAAGAAACTGCATTTTTAAGCTCTTCCATAGTAAATAAAGGAGTAGAAATGAAAGAATCATATTGCTCATTTTCTTTCCTAATTCCAGCTAAAACAAAAACACTTTGTTTTTGTTTTGTTTACTCGATCAGAGGAACAAAGAAAAAAAATTAAGAAAGAAATGGGAAAAAATTAAAACAAACCACCGCCTGTTGGAAGTATTGTCTAAACGTCATTTGACCTGCATTCGTGAGAAAGATTAACTTTCTACAAACCTTGTCCCACTCAAGACATTTTCTGTATGCGTTGCTGTATATTTATTGGATTAAAGATTCCAATTTAACTAGAATTCGAGTGATAATATTAAATGAAAGAGAATTTCACTTACGTTTATTTCCCTTCTTAATGAAAGCATTTCTGTATTTTTGTCTACGATCATCTGAAAGGTAAAAAAAATGAAAGTTAAACTGCAATCCATATTTTCCTTACCATATAAATTGTAAATTATAATGATTAAAATAAAAATTAAATTAAGAAAAAAAAAAGAATCTGATTAGAGAATCAGAACGAAATAATTCTAAATTGCTGTGTTTAAAATAAGTTATGAACTAGGTTAAAATCCGAAAAACATATAAAAAAAAGAAACAATTATAATTTTAAAATTTAATATTAAAAGATTGAGTATTGTTTATCAATGTTAACATTTAACAAAAGGTTGTTTACTTACCTTCTGTAGGTTATTTTGTTTGTGGATGAGGAACAGCAAAACATCCGGATGTTGATCAATGGATCCCTCGTGGATTTTCAATTCTCCAGGAGTACCCTAAACATTTCGTAATTATCGATTACAGAATTCCATCATTTAGATCGAAAAAAATGCTTATCTGAGTCCAATTTATGTACGTACGCACTTTACGAAAATATGAACCCTGAAACAAAAGGTAAGGGGATATTTTAAGGGCTTACCTTAAAAGTGCAGCCGACTGCATGGTATTTGCATCCGTTCTTGGGTCCACTCTCAACTTCATGAAGTGGAGACTGCTAGTAAAATGAATAAAACAGCGTTTAAGTGGTGTGGTGTCACAGTTTGCCAGTAACTTACGAGGTGTTTGAAAACTTCTTCTTCCACTGCCTATTACACGGAACTAAAACTGCCAACATCCGACGTCTGTGTTCAATTCTGGCAACGCTGCCATTCAACTCCAGTGTGGCCACAGTCGGACAACTTTTCAAACACCCTTTTCATAATAAAAATTCATTGTAAAAAAATTTCGAAAATGCACTTAATCAACCTGATGGAAGTTACTTACATTAATGAGTACTGAAGCACGCTGGGACGTGTGGCGTTCGAACGAATCCTTATCACAAACAGTTTGCTTGAAATTTCGAGGATAGTTTCTATAGCGACAAGAATCAAGGTGATTCTGCCAGTGAAAAAAAAAAAAAAACATATATATAAGTGGAGCATCGGATGACACTTTTTATACATAATTTACAAACAAAATAAATACGTCAAATAACGTAGATAGTGAAATAAAAATGAATCCTGCATCTTATAGTCCAAAATATTCACAATACATAGAACCACCAGTCAGTTCCAGAAACCATCCTTCGGTCCGATCTCGAGAGCACTGAGGAGCGCTCAATTCACATAACACTGATTTTCCAATAACTGTGACATCACTAGACAAGGCAACTTTTTGTCTAAATTTCCAACCCCTCTATTTGTTTTCTTCTTCCTTTATTTTATAAATAAAGAACTACTAAATATAGAGATTATTTTTGTCTTGCACAGTTACACGCAATCAAGGACAAGCTGTTTTTTTACAGTAGGAAAGAATGACAAATGAAACTGAAATTACGACTTTTTATGTATTATTTTACCAATTCCTTCTTTGAAAATATTGAAAAAATACATTCGAATATAATTTTTATTAAGCTTATTTTATCAAGATTTAATGATTTCCTCTTAACTAACCCATGCGGGTCTATTCAAAACAACATTCATGAGTAGATGGTCTCCTAAATCGTATTTTTAACCACAGACGCCATGATTCTTCCTTAATATAGAAGTCACTCTCTTTGGCCCATAGTTACCATGGTTCGTGGTCACTGTCTGCTAATGATCCCCCTCCACCACTGTCAAGTTTTTGAAACAGAATTTTTTGTGAACACCAGATCTAAGATATTAAAGCGCCCCTTGTACTCTCTCAGGCATGCTGAGATAATTAGCAATCATCCAGTTTATTCAAAAACTGTTCATATTGTGTACTTCTGGTCCGCGTATAAGAAGTACATTGAAATCCCTTATGGGATAGCAAGTTCGACTGTTGAACTTGCTAACCCATACAATCTGCCTAAAGAGTTGGTTTTTTTTTTAAACGAAGATTCATTTGGATTGTAACCTCCCCTCTATTATTATCTTCCCCTTTACCCCTACTCATTTCACACTTTGCCTCAGTATCCGCGATTAATATAGATACGGAAATGTTTTTAATTTTTATGGTAACGTATAATGAATTATAAAAGAACAGATAAATAATTACTTTGATATTCTTCAGGGGGAGTTCCACTCTGCATCCATTATCACTGTGAAGACATTTAACATTGACATGATCGATTTTATTGGGGCTCACTTCAATTTCAATAGCCTTGAACACCTAAAAAGATATGCATACAATATAAATGGAAAAAAGCGAAATAGACAATAAAAGTTGAAATTGAATAGCTATCTATCTATCCATCTATCTATGGAATCTATGTATCTTATTCATTCACTCAACAGACCTGTTAGTTTAACTTGTGTTCCGGGGAAAATAATGGAATCACTGGTTAAAGAAGCATTGCAGGATCATCTAGACAAGACTCTTTCCTAATCTTGTGTTTAAACTGTGCCTGTTTACCAAATGATGACATGAGATGTCCACATCGCCCATTCCTGCCACGCTGGGATTTTGAGTTGCAACAACAACTGTTTCTCCTCCGTTGTTTGGTTGATCGAAACCCATGGTTTCATTTTCATTCATTTTCCTGCCATCGTTCTCAGTTGTAATGTGGAACGATATCCATATATATTTTTTTATATTTTGCTATTTACTTTATGTGTTTCATATTGTGTAACTATCTAATATGAGTAATCCTTTTTCATATTGTAACTAATAAATTCTTATGTAATTTTTGCCTTTTTCCCAATTTTATATAATCAAATTTATGATTTTCTACCTAAATGTAAAACTCCTGGTCATGTCACCCCTAATCAGTATTATTAGGGGTGACATATTCATAGTATGTGTACCGAACTTAGCAGCAATTAAGATAATTTATTTATTAAATCTCATTTTATGCATTCGTATATATCATTCCTGTCATTTACGTTTAATTAATAGTTATTAAACATAAATAGGAAATTATTATTATTAAACATAAATAGCAGGAATGATATATACGAATACACAAAATAAGATTTTTTTTTATCAATTTCCACTTACAGTCTGACAAACTCCGTGTACAGAATCCCAATTATCGGTTGATTCAATCACTTTCATCTCAGTTGTCCGAATTATTCGCTGTATGATTCCTTTCGCTTCAAAGGTTGTACTTGTGCCATATGTCCGCTCTGATATTACCTGTCAACCTGGGATTTAGTAATTTGGAATCTCCTCTTTTCGATATTCTCTGGCTTAAAATTTCTCTACCTCATTCTGTCAAATTCATTTGTTGCCTGTATCGTTCTCCGAACTGCACTAATCACTTGAAATTTTTCCTCTCTTTGAAACTTGATTTTCTCCAGTCCAACTTTCCTAACAGTGAGGTAATTTTCCTTGGTGATTTTAATGTTCAGAACTGCAGCAGGCCTCTGTTTTATAGTCACACGGGCCGAGCTGGTCGACACTTCCAAGTACACGGTCATGGTCAGTGGTACTCTAGTACTTCAGATCACAACTTGGTGATGGTCTCTTCTCTAATGAAGCCTTTCTCTCGTGGCGATTACAACAGGCTGCCTCCATTTAGCATCTAATAATGTTTCAGTTAATCGCCTTCGTCGGTCTATTTCTGAACCACAGAAAGGGTGGTGCCTATTAAAGTCCCCTAATAGATAAATTGGGGGTGACAATTGTCTCAGAAAATCATCGAAGTTCTTTATAAACAAAGAGATATTCGGCGGAAAGTAAATGGAAACCAAAGTTAAGAGTTATTCCAATGACGGCACATAACTGCAATTACTTCCAATGAGGTATGCTTAAAATTTCTTTAGATGGAAAATTGGAATTGATTAGTATGGCAACGCTGCCGTGAGCAGCTTGTGAATCTTTTCTATCTCTTCTATATAAGGCATTATATAGAAGAGATTTTGCTATGATCTTTTTTAAAAGAAAGATCATAGCGACTGATGGAGTGAGGTAGGTTTTCTTGTTAACAGATGATTTTTTTCTCAATCTTATGGTGTTCGCAAAATTCAGAGTACTGCATGACTTCCATTTCAGTTTGGACATTTCATTCTTTCTGATGGACGTCCTGTTTGATTATGCTCTGTGGAGCTACATGTTGTTAGACTGGTAGTCCACGGAGTGCGTTTTTGGGAGTGCCCATATTTTTGGCATTTGTACTTTCACTACTCTTGATAGAGTTGGATTGTTAGAGGCAAGGATAATGTTTCTTGTAGATACTAGAATGCCATCTTTCTTTATCAGAATGCGTTACCTTCTGATCGCATAATTCTTGAAGAAATTCTTCTTCTGTGACATTCATGAGGTCCCATTTAGTAATGATACCTTTAGAAGAGAGAGAACAGAATAGAATATACATTTATTTTATTTTATTTTATTTTATTTTTTAACATATAATATACACAACAGGCATTCGCCCAGTTAAAGTGTATAACAGAGCAAAGGTTGTACAAACATAAAAATAAGTGGTAGACTAATATACTTTGTACAATGGAAACGGGAAAAGTTCAATTCACAAAAATAAAAAGATATTCATGACGTCAAGTCCAGCGCTATGTAAACTCGCAGAAAGCAGTTTGCTGCAGGAGACATCATCACACACACACACGAATTAATGAGGACATCTTTGGGCCAGAACTCATCCGTCAATCGGTCAATTTACTCCAAATAGATCTGTGAAATTGTTTCTTGTTCACAGCCATATCCAAGTCAAACTTGTTCATGAGTGCCAATGTTCTTTTGAAGAAGGAGTTCCTGGATATCTCTAATCTGGAGTTACCAATGTGGAAAGTAGTCTTCTGTCTAGTAGCCACCACTGGAGCGTGAAGGTCAATATGGCATAGAAGATCCGGCAGGTAAGTTGATCCAGCGAAGATGTGGTACAACAGTTTTAAATCAAGAACAGTTCGCCGAGTTTCCAGAGATTGAAGCTTGAAGTAGGAACAGAGATTCCGGTAGAAGATTCTGTGGTAAAACATGGGGTTACGTCTGGAAAGATAGTGGATAAATTTCATCTGGAGCGATTCTATTTGCTGTATCAAGTATGCATAGTGTGGGTTCCATATAGGAGAAGCAAACTCCACTATAGGGAGTATAGTTGTCTTAAATAGGAGCACAGAGAACTGAGGATCTTGAAATCTGTACGTCTGCCGTTTAATGAAGCCAATTTGTTTTTTCGCTTGGTTCAATATATTCCTAACGTGTGTTTCAAACCCACATGTAGCGGTAAAAGTAACTCCCAGATCTTTAACTTCGTCAACTCTGGAAATCGGCATCTCCTTGATGTAATATTCATTAACTAAAGTCTTAGTTTTCCTCGTAGCGGCAAAGGAAATAGAGCTGCACTTCATAGTATTAACCTCCAAACCATTCAAAGCAACCCAATCAGCAAAAGAGTTGAGAGCAGTCTGAAGGTTAACTGCATCATCTGGACTGCAGATAGGTGAATATAGTTTCACATCATCGGCAAACATTAGTATCTTGATACCACCTCTCTCAACAAATTGCGGTAGATCGTTGATAAAGATGGTGAATAAAAGAGGCCCAAGAGATGATCCCTGTGGTACTCCTCTCGATGGAAAAAATTCCCTTGAGACTTCCTGTCCGATGATCACTGTATGTTTACGATATGAGATATAACTCATCAACCAGGATAATAAAGGGTCAAGTATTCCATAGTGGCTTAGTTTTTGAGCAAGTTGATTATGCGGGACACTGTCGAAAGCCTTAGTAAGGTCTGTGTAGATCACATCAACCTGTCCCCCGCGATCGACGGTGTCTAGAACCTGTTGCCAGATGGTGAGAAGATTAGTGGTAGTTGATCGGCCCCTGGTGAAGCCATGTTGGCAGTCGCTGATGAAGTGATTAAAATATTCCATTAATCGGTGGTGAATGACAGTGTCCAGAATTTTTGCCAGCGAGTTCATAAGGCAGATGGGACGGTAATTCTCTAGTGAGTGGTTTGCACTTCTCTTTGGGATAGGAATAATATTAACAGTTTTGAAGTGAGTGGGGTAGATACCAGACTTAACGGAAAGATTGAATATATGCAATATTATATATTTAAGTTGTGGAAAGCATTTCTTCCACAAGATAAGTGGAATCTTATCTGGGCCTGCAGAAAAATCTTTTGTTAGTTTCCGAAGCGCTTGAATGATATCGTCTGTGTCCACCGAGAGATTATTCAGTGTATCATCCTTAACAACTTGAAATTGATAAGCTGAAGCAGCAGTAGCTGCTGTTTTCTCTGAAAAGGAGGAGAAAAAGGTCGCAAAAAGATCTGCTTTAGTTTTGTCACAGGTTATAGGCTTGCCATCGGAATCAATGATCCTTGTTCCTGTTGAGCAGTTATTAGAATTCTTTAGCATGTTCCAGAATGGCTTTAGGTCTCCATTTACTGTGAAACTGTGTTGAATTGATTGCATATAACGAGCGTACTGATTTCTGATCATCCTTTTAACGTTACTTCTGTGTTCCTTGAACAGTGCCATATATGCTTCATCATGTGTCGTCCTAAAGTGTTTTCTGCACTGTTCTTTGGCTCGTATAATCGCAATTATGTCTGTCGTGATCCAATGAGGGAATCTATTCCTGTAATTTTTACTAAGAGGTACGAACTCTTGAATGATAGAGGTGATTGTGCTAATAAGATGATCGGTGACTGCGTCAAGATCATTAATCCGTGGGAAGGAGAACCAATCAATGCAATCTAGCTCACGCCCTAATAGTTGCCAGTCTGCTCTCCTAAAGTTCAGCTTGGCTGGAACAGGAGTTGTGCATCTATTCTTCTGTGATATGTTTATTTGACAGCTTAAAGCCTTGTGATCAGACGGCAGAAATGAAACTGCTTCTAAAATAAGGATCTGCTTGGATGCAAAAATGAGATCCAGCATTGCCTTGCCTCTAGTACAAGTATTGTTATACTGCTTGAGGCCCAGTTCTGACGTGATGTCATATAGCAGCTTAGTTGTAGCGGTTGACTTCTCGATGCCTAGTGGAGAGTGTTGAGTATTGAAGTCTCCAAACAAGTACACCTCATCCGACTGGTGAAAAAACGTTTCAAACTCACAGAGTGCTTGCGACAGCCTCTCCATAAGAAGAAGATCGACCGGAGGCGGAAGGTAGATAGCTGCAATGAGAACAGTAATGTTATCCCACATGTTACACCACAAGTTTACACTTGTGGTGTAACATGGATATTTGCTCCACCGAAAAACGAGCTTCAAAAATGCGGCTACATGTTTCTGATTGGGTGTTTCGACCAAGAGATGTCTAGGTTTAAATCTTCTCAACATTTTTGGTTAACCTGCAACATTCTCAAGATATCGCTGGTTGGAAAGATTTTACTTAGTGGCATATTAAGTTGGTGAGGCAGTGAAATATCAAAAATGTAGAGTAATTTTGATTCACTGCTTCTGCTTTCTATCTCTTTGAACTGGTAAGTGAAATGCCATTATTATCATTTGGATACATTTCTTTCAATGCCCAACTAAACTTTTTAAATTGTGGAAAGCTTGGACTCTAGCTCTGGGATGAGATCTTTTCCCCCGGGTTTCGGTCTTGTCTCATAAAGAGACAGATAATTGAAAACTTTTTAGGCTCAATGATAAATAATCGAAGAAAAAGAAAGAAATGTGTGAAAGGACCCACAGTTTTCAGGGTTCGGTAACTACGATTCACAAACACTGTTGGTGATAAAACTTCTTATTCCATTAACAAAATTCACTACGGTTAATCACAGCGCTTCCGAAGCGCCCTACCAGAGTTATGTAACCCATATAACTGAATATTTCATTAAATTACTGTATTTGTTATAAATAGGGATGCCTTTTGTTTCATCATTCTTTCATGCAATGAATAATTACTTATCTGCTGGAATTTTATAGAACCTAAAGAGAGAAGCTCGAAACTAAACTAATCTGGATGGAATGAACACTTCTTAAGTTCTCTTAAGAACTTAAGTATAATTTTTTTACAGGCACCATCACATAAGTTAGCTAATTTATTACATAATATAAACCATTCAATAATTTTAATAAAAAATTTATTATGTAATTTATTACGTAATAAACCACTTCAAACAATAAATGAAAATATGGAGGCTAAACAGAGCCATATTAAATTGAGAATTGTAGCTAAACATAATACTTTTTTAAAATATTTTCCTTATTTCTATTATTGGTAAATAATAATATTAAATTTATTGATGAATAACAGTATAAATAAAGTTAGCGTTTCTATTAAAACTGTATTTGCTATTAATTTAACTTAAATGGCAAGAATATCAAGCATCAGCTAACTGAAGTTTACTCTAGAAGTTGCAGGCAATATAATAAGCAGTCTTTCGATAAAACTCATGGTTCCTATTGGGTAGTTATTTGTAGTGCTGAATAATAATTAGCTCTAACGGATAAACTCATGAGCGAAGTTGCTGGCTGGACGCCAAAATGGTAACAACGTTACCATCGTTAGATGTAGAATGTGAAAGAAAGTCTACAATCGGAACGCATTTTCAACATATTTCCTGTGGTTTCCACCGTCCATGACTCATGAAGAGGAAGCCAAACAGCTTTCTTTTTGTAATGAAACCATGACTTCATACATCACCGGTATCACGAGACTAGTAAGTGAAGCAGTCGGCTGACCAATTGTAACCCAGGGCCCGACTTCGTGACAATCTAAGAGAACATCATTCGATCATGAATGGAGGAATAACGCCCCCTTGGACCCTTGCTATAATTGGACCGTAATGCAGAAAGATCATAGCGATTATTTCCCTGTAGTAAATTTTAGATATACAACCAGGCTTCGCATAACGCGAGTTCGATTAACGCGATTTTCAGTTAACGCTATTTGAAAAATTATACCACTTTTCACTTTACACGATGCAAATTTCCAGTTAACGTGATTTTTTTTTTTTTTTTTTTTTTTTATGCGATAGTTGAAAAAGATTTGAATCGCGTTAAGCTTACCGCGAGTCGTATAGTCAATAAACAAACGTTTGCCTGCTGCCCGCCTCGGTGTGTTCCATCAACCATCGGAAGAAGACGTGTTACTTGTTTGTCTCCTGCTAATAAAGTCACACTTTGCATAAAAATTCAAATTTTTAAATGAGCCAGATGAAAATGTTACCGCGAAAGAGATAACGGTAAAATAATTAGATGAAATCTTTCGTATCGCAGAGAACCTCAAACAAAAGGTTTGAGGTTCTCTGCGGTATTTATTTCGCCAGGGCCCAGAGAAGATTGTTGTCGGCTATCGGAAATTGATTGATGAAAAGAGAAAGTCAACAATGTTCAAATATTTCCGCAACAGTCATTTCTTTTCGTTGTGTATTTTATGTCAGAGGTTACCAAACTTTCTCGGTTCACGGCGCCCTTAGTGTCTCAATAATTTTTTCAAGGCGCATCCAGACCAAAAGAATAAAAAGAAGAAATACCTAACAGTTCCGTTTAGTAGTTAGGTCCAAACAACTTAATAAGAAATGCTGAAACTGTGAACTACCTCGAGCTAGTAGTTCGCGCGGTGTCCTACAGATGTCGAGTATCGCTGTGTTTCCCTCGAAAATTTAAAATATTCCGCGGTGCACAGTTTGGGAACCGCTGTTTTATGCAATAAACATTTAATTCCATAATTATTTTCATTATCTTTTACATTGTATACAGTTAGTTATTTAAAAGGTATTTTTAAAATTCTTTATGGACATTCCAGAATGTCAAAGACCAATTATAATTTTTCCTATTGATTATTATATTCGATTAACGCGTTTCCGTTTTGCGCGATGCGCTCGCGGGAAGAATTAATCGCGTTAATCGAGGCCAGCCTGTATATTTTCCCCTTCTCAAATGTAAAAACGTTCAGGGAGAGAAGGAGAAGCAGAAATTTCGCTCGAGAAGAAGTTCGTGCCACAGACCCGCAGGAAATCTCCAGCGTCTAAGGAACGCAAAGTAGAGAACACAAAATCTATGTCAGTGATTTATTTTTTAAGATTTTATTAAATTTATAAAAATATGACTTGCTTTTGTTTTTTAAAAGAAACACTTTACTTTTGCTTTTAAATGGCCACTTTGGAAAATTTACAACCAGTAAAGGTCGCTTTTTTATAAATATTAAGGTAAATAAATAAGTATAATGATACACCTGAAATTGAAAATATTCGAAAATTTTATTAAGTACAATACACAATAACATTTAACTAAACAAAACTTAACATTTAATGAAATTATTGAGGCAGGATATTTTTAGATAACTGTTCAAAATTTGGTTGAAAATTTGTGACTCCAAATCTCAATACGGAATGAAGATGCTTATCTCTTATTCTGTTTCTTTTTAAATATTTATTTGATTTCATGCTTGAAAAAATTTGCTCGCAAACATACACTGATCAGAAAAAATTATCCATTTTCATGGCAGTTTCTTTTATTAATCCAAAATCTTCAGATGGGAGAGCCTTGTAGAATTTAAGTAGTTTATTTTCGCAGTCCATATACTTATTTTTGAGCCATGTTGGCTTGAAGATCAATGATTTCAAGTTGCAAGCTGCAATTGTAGTTTTCAGCCATAGAAGTAAATGGATTCTCAAATAAGTTTGTCTTTTTCAGGGGATCTTATATCAACAAATCGACTTTCAAACTCGTCAAAAAGTAATTGAATAACGAGAGGCAACGATTCTTTTTAAATACTGTATGTATTTCTCTTTTAGCTTGGTACAACGTTCAAAGTGAACTGAATTGTCTTGCTCAATTTGGGATTTAAATAATAAAAACTTATTCTGAAATTATTTGATGTCACCATACAAATCAGAGACCAATTTTCTTTTCCCTTGTAGTTTTAAATTAAGAGCTTTCAAATGACTAGAATGTCTGTATGAATTGCAAGATCAAGCAGCTACTCCATGTTTGATAGTTGTTTTCTTGGTTTCCCTTCTCCGGTCATAAAAATATCAGTTTCATGACGCAGTTTAAAGAAAACGATGTAACACTTTGCACGACTAAGCCATCTCACTGCACTGTGTAAAAATTCACCTTTGTATTCAGCTTCAGTTTCTGAAAGAAACTATTGAAACATATGGTGATTAAGGGCATGTGACCTTATACAGTTGAAATAACCACATTCATAACGTGTTAGAGATCCAGCACTTTCCCACAGAAAGCTCCTTGGTGCACAATGCAGTGAATTTAAGCTCCAGTATCTATTATTTTCTTGGCTATTCTTCCCAAAAGCCCAATTTTATCACCAATCATTTTTGCACCATCAGTATTGACTCCTACCAGGTTTTTCATATTTAATCCTAACTTTTCAATAGATTGTAAAAATTTTTCAAAAAGATTTTCATCTGTAGTTTTTCAGTGCATACTCTGAAGATCAGCTAAATCTTCAACTGGTACAAAATTATCATCAATTCCACGTATGAATACGGTAACACCTGAGGATTTGGGTATTTGAATGTGAGGATTTGGGCTGTGTCATTTACATCAGTATTGTCATCCAGTGCTACACTAAAAAATTTCATTTGTTTTATGTTTTGCAAAAGTTGCTGGAACAAATTCTTTCCAATATCTTCTGCTCTTCGAATAATTGTTTGTTGAGACAAACTGTCTTATGTTTTTTCAACAGCCGTTATTAATCCATCTTATTACACACATCATGCAAACACATGCAATGCATTTATTGTGTAGAAATTTCAAAATTTTTAAAATATAAATATTTAAATTTAAAAATGTTAAATTAAAAATAATTTTAAAATATATTTATGGGATATATTTTCTACTCACCTGATTCGGAGCTCTGTTCTTGTTGATTGGACAAAAGGGGCAAACATAATTTCCATCCTTCAGCACTATGCATTTTATACATAGTACGTGCTGACACTCTGTCCGCCATACCTTGATACGTTTCTTTTTGCAAATGGAACATTGTTGGATGTCAGATATGGAATCGTCATTTATCTCCAGAGAGTTCATAACAGCACGCAAGTCAGGGGCTTTAGTTGAAGAGGATAGACTTGGGGCCTTGGTTGAAGAAGTTGAACTTGGGGCCTTGGTTGAAGAAGTTGAACTTGGGGCGTTGGTTGAAAATGATGGGCCTTGACTACAATGACAATAATATTACTTTATTTAACAAATTTCAAAACTCTGTTTTTCCCACATAAGGGAAAACCGGAGTCACCAAGAAGGAAAAGATTTTTTGTGTATATGTGTCCCAAAACATTTTACTGACTGCTGTGAAACACGAAATATTCATTTATATTGAGTTTCAATGACCTCCATTACAGGATTTATACGAGTTTGTTATGTTCTTACTGTTTGCGTCCAATTGCCCAAAAATTTCTTCCTTTTGATAATAGAATTTATTGAGGAATATTTCTGCTTATGAAACTCTCTTTCATACGTTCTTCGCAACTAAGTAACTCTTTTCTTTTCTCGAGCATGGAGCCATTCTTACAAATATGGTATTCAGATTAAACCATCAACATACAAAGGTTAGATAAAATAATGGAATGAACTGATATGAAGGTAGTAGTTTCTGTAACGGCTGTATGACGTATTTATGAACATGCAGTCATGATTTTTTGTCGTTGTTTTTGCAGGTAGTAATGTGAAGGAAAAAGATAAATGCTGATGATTTATTTAGAGATGATAAACAAAAGTACATGAAGAAAATGACCGACCTGTCTGAATTCCGGAGAGATCAAACTGTTGGTGCAACTTTTAGCAAGCGTATCGGTGGCTAAAACTGCTGATTTATTTAATGTATCCAGCAACTATATCGAAACTGATGCTGCATTCAGCAATTATGGAAAAACAAAATCTGATAGCAGTCTCAGAAATAACTGCAGAATTTAATGTGAGTCTGGGCAATCAGTTCTATCAAAACACGAAAACTTCATAAAGCTGAAATTTATGGTAGAGTTTCTATTGCCACTCGATGGTAATGCTAAAAATAGGAACAGTGGTGTAAGGAGCACGAAAAGTGAACCCTTGATGATTGGAACCATATCATATTTTCTGACGAAACATCATTCAAACCTTTTCAAAATCAATGAGAGTTTACGTTTGGCGAGTGCCAGAGGAAGTGCATCATGCTGACTGTCTTGTGGCAACCATCAAACAAGGAGGAGTAGGAGCAACGCTTGTTTGGGCAGCAATATCTTAGTATTATTTAGGTCCTATTATCAGCATGAACTACCAGATTTCGCCCACTGATTACCTTAATATTCTGAGTGACTAGGTTCATCCCATAATGCAAACATTGTTTCGCACAAACAATGCCATGTTTCAAGATGATAATGCTCCAATACACGTAGCCAGATGTGCCCAATCTTGGCTTCAGGAGCAGGAAACTGAGGCTAAACATCTCCATCTTCTTTGGTCTGCACGATGTTATTGAGCCACTGAGGGCTTATTTGGGGAGGTGAGTAAGAAGTAGAGTTTCTCCATCTTCACCACTCAAGGAACATTAAAACGTTCCTTCACAAAGAATGGTTCACTATTCCTCTTAAGACAGTTCAAGATTTATTTGAACATATTCCCCATAGAATACAAGCTGTTTCAAAAGTAAAGAGTTGCCAGACATCATATTAGTTATAACGTTAAATGGTTCCATTAGAAACGGATCCATTATAACGTGAAATGGAACCAAGCAGTACCTCTCTATTTCAGTGTATGGAAAAAGCGGTAATATTAAAACCACTTCAATGCGAAGTTTTAGAGAGATCTTCAAGTACCGTGTTAATAGACTAGTAAAGGATAGCGAATGCTTATAAAGCGGTACTCACCTTGAATTAATCTGCGATGGCTTACTTAGGCAGCGTGGGTAATATTTAGGTTGAATTGTTAAATTGAATAAAATTAAAAGTAGGTAAGTGTTGACTGAGTTAAAATACGCGCAAGGAAACAGAAGTGTACACATCCAATCCTTGGTTGTCATTGAAATAAAAGAAGCAAAAGAATAATTAAAAACTAAATAAGTGAATACGGTGAAGCCAATAGTCGTTACGGGGCTTTCGTTGGTTAAAACGTCTTCAGTTGGAAATGTGTGGAGAGTGAACGCGCGTGGTATTTAAGAAATAAATTATACTCTCGTGATGCCTTTTTTGACATGTGGGAACTTTAATCGCGAGATTGGGGAAAGATTGAAGGGGAGTTTGGAATTTAGAATTTTAAGGTTTGAGTGGTGCCGGTACCATTCAATAGCTAGGGCTTCATATTGAAGTATTCTGTAGCTGGATTTTAGTTTTTTTTTTTTTTTTTTTTTTTTTTATGTGAACCCCAAACACGAGAGGTATTAGGACCTATAGTACTTAGTACCGTGCTTGGGTTTGAGGTTAAGAAGACGAAAGAAGATATTTGTTGACATTGGACTTGAACTTCTGTAGATTGTAATTTTCAGGAAATACGTATGAAGGAAGGTTGTTCCAGAAAACGGCAGTTGAATGAATAAATGAGGAAGATGAAAAGTTGGTTCTGTGGGTTTGAAGTTGGACAGTAAATGGATGTTGGCTGGTGGCGGCACGTGTTCGGACTGTTTTGAAAGAGAGAGCAGGAATTATAGAAGCCAATTCAGAAGAACAGTGCCCATGGAAGTATCTGTAGAAGAGGCATGCAGCAGAAACAGTGCGTCTATGAGAAAGCGGGTGGAGAGACTCTGTTAGAGATGAATCATTAATTAACCTAACTGCCCTCTTCTGAATGGAATCAAGAAGCCGGAGAGAGGTTTTGGGGGCACCACCCCAGATATGGGAACAATATTCCATGGCAGGGCGAATTTGCGATTTATACAGAGTGAGCAGCTGTTTGGAAGAAAAGTAACGCCGAGAGCGAAAGAGAAAACCAAGTTTTTTAGATGCAGAGGAAGCAATATTTGTAATGTGCTTGTGCCAAGAGAGATTAGAAGTCATGGTAATCCCCAAAAGAGATATATCATTTTGCCTAGAAATCGGAGTGTCACTAAAGATAAGCATAGGAGTAGAAGAATCCTTTTTGCGAGATATAAGACAAGACTGAGTTTTAGAAGGGTTGAAATCAACTAAGTTGTCTTTGCCCCACTGGAGAATTACCTGAAGATCGGCATTTAAAGAATTGGTAGCAGATTTTCGAGAAGTTGAAGCTGATTGAGCAGGACAAGGTTTCTCAAAATGGAAAGTTGAATGCAATGTGCTATCATCAGCAAAACTATGGATAGGACTTCCAGTCAATGGAAGAAGGTCATTGATATACAAGAGGAAAAGAGTGGGGGAAAGAACTGAACCTTGGGGAACACCGGCATTAGTAGAGAAGTTAGAAGACAGAGAGCCATCTACCATCACCCTCAGTGAGCGATCAGAGAGAAAACTGGATAACCAATTACTAAAAACACTTGGCAAACCATAAGATGGAAGTTTGTTTAGAAGACCTTTATGCCAAACACGATCAAAAGCCTTTGAGATGTCAAGAGCAACTACTTGTGTTTCACCGAACCTTTCCATTGAATTAGTCCATAAATGGGTAACATAAGCCAGAATATCTCCAGTGGATCGACACTGACGGAATCCATACTGGTGATCGTTGATCAGATGGAAGGTTTCTAGGTAGTTTAAGAGTTGGCGGTTAATTGATTTCTCCATTACTTTAGAAAGAGTAGAAGTAATTGCAATGGGACGATAATTGGATGGGAGGGATTTGTCACCCTTTTTAGGAACTGGCTGGATATGAGCAAATTTCCATGCAGAAGGAAAAACGCCTTTGGAATAAGAAAGTGAAAAAAGGCGGCAAAGAATAGGAGTAAGTTCAGGAGCACAGGTTTTGAGAACAAGTGGAGAAATACCATCAGGACCTGGAGCTTTCTTAGCATCAAGATTCATCAAAATCCTTCTGATATCCTTTTGACGGAAGACCACAGGAGGCATTGAATGGAGCGTGTTGGGAATGGTGGGAGGTGTTTTACCAAGATCATTAATACATGAGCTGGAAGAAAAATGGGATGCTAGAAGGTCAGCTTTATCCTTGGCTGAAGTGGCAACAGAACCATCTGGTTTGGACAGAGGTGGGAGTAAAGATGGGCAAAAGTTGCGGCCAATAGCTTTGGCAAGAGACCAGAATGCTCGGCTACCATTAGGGCAAGAAGCAAGTTTTCTACTCTTAGCCTGTTCAAACTCTAGTTTGGACTGGTTAATAACTGCTTTACAACTGCTGCGAGCTTTGGTGTAGGCAGAAAATGAAACTGAAGAATTAGAAACAAGCCAATTACGATATGCAACATTCTTCTCTTGGACAGCATTAGCACATTTATTGGAAAACCAAGGTTTAGATAAAGGACGAGATTTTAAAGTGGAGTGTGGGATAAAGGATTCCATTCCTGCAAGAATAATTTCACTGACACGATCTGAGCAAACGTTGACATCAGAAGTTTTGAAACAGTAATCCGACCAAGGAAAAGAAGAAAAGAAGTCTCGCAGGTCATCCCATTTTGCATTCTTGTAATGCCAAACAACACGTGGTTGGGAATAGCCATGAGATAAAGGTTCCATTGGAGAAGAGACAATCACCAAGTTGTGATCTGAAGTGCCTAAAGGACCTCTCACTTCGACCGTGTACTTAGAAGGGTTGTTTGTGAGAAAAAGATCAAGCGTATTGGCTGTATGATTAGGATTGTCCGGTATTCTTGTAGGTAAATGAACAATCTGTGCTAGGTCATTAGTAATTGCAAAAGCCTCAGCATCTCGACCTGCTGGGTCGGTGTGACTAGAAAACGGAAGCCAGCTGGAGTTGTGAACATTAAAATCACCAAGGAAAATTACTTCGCTGTTAGGAAAGTTGGACTGGAGAAAGTCAAGTTGCAAAGAGAGGAAGTCAAAGAGCTCCAAGTGATTAGTAGAGTTGGGAGAACGGTAGAGACAACAGATGAATTTGACACAATGAGGTAGAGAGATTTTAAGCCAGAGAAGATCAAAGAGAGGAGATTCCAAATTGCCAAGTCTCTGACAGGGAATATCAGAACGGACATATGCACAAGTACCACCTTTGTGGCGAAAGGAATCATACAGCGAATAATTTGGGCATCTGAGATGAGCAGTAGATGAATCAACCGATAACTGAGATTCTGTCAGAAAAAGTACATGGGGTTTGGCAGACTGCAAGTGGAAATGGACATCGTTGAGATTAGAATTGAGACCACGTATATTTGAGAAATGAATTAGGAAGTCCTTGGGAGGTTTAGATCTTTTCGCAGATAAGCTTGCTCTATTAGTTTGACAATTCATGGTGTGTTCAATAGTAAGGAAAAGTAGGTGGGACATGCTGTATGAAGTAATGAAATTTTTGGATATGGCGTACATGTGGTAAGAATATACCCAGATCCTTGACATAACGTGGCCTCGACAATGCTCCCCGCATACACACTACTCGGACTCCCTCCAGTCACTATCTGGCAGAGTAGAGGCAGCAAGATTATACACTAGCTGATCCGGAAGCTTCCTAGAGAGTTACCAATAGGTTCAGTCCGGTGTACTAACTAGCGGCCGGCCTGCGAACACCGTTTTAGAGCTGTACCCTCGAAATGTAAGGAATATTGGATCTCGCCACGACGTTCATCATAACCTCAAAAGTCATCAATCATACTGCATGATGGAAGAGATAGGGAAAGGTTGACCGGAACTTAGCTCTAGAGACTAAACATGGGTTCCACCATTTCAAGCCTCCAATAAGCAAAGTGGTGGTATTTCACCGGTTGATGAGAGTCATCTACCACCTAGTACTGCCTGGTAACATAGAGGGGCGGCGTTCCTCCATGTGGTGTGGGCGCCACACCTCGACCCCTGCTTACTTTGGTTCACACCTGGGTGGTCACCCACCATGTATTTGTGCATGGAGGTTATACCCAGGATTACTAACAGTCCCACCATCGTGAAGGTGCAAGCAGAGGATTTGGCTGTCACAGACCGTCCGGACTTCGCCGAAATTGGGTCCACTTGACTTGAGTGTCACCCGAATATCAGTTTCATCAGCGTTTTAGACTCCCAGATAGCAAGTATAGCTTGTCTGGCATATCTGAGAGAATGTCTGTGACAACCTCAAGGACCTGATGTTTATATGGCAGAGTCAATGAGGGGGGCTGTGGTTGTGGGTCTGGGCATGAATTGTAAGTTCTGTGACAGATTTAGACGTGAGGCTATGGAAATTCCTTTGGCACCATTCAGTTTTAAAACTGCGAATATATTTCTTATTATTACTTATTCCCCGCTGAAAAATTTGAATCTTTGGTGTGGAGTGGCCTTCTTTTTTAATCGCATTTTTTCTCTTGAAGAGATAATTGTGAAACACTAGGTTGCTGAAGTTTATTCACTGCCATGCGATTTACTCCATGGGGAAGCATGAAGGCCATGATCGAATCAAATTTCATAAAATCGTGTGTCGTAGAAATAATGTTTTACTTACACATCACCTCATAATATAACTTCAGCTTACCAAGTTCAAGCTCAGTTCGCAATTAAGCTGTAATCACATAATTACACTGTTGAGTATTGACTTAACACTGATATTATTTAGTTATTTAATGGGAATTCGGGCAAATAACAAAAATACACCGACATTGTGGCTACACACCCATCATGGTCAACGATGAAATCTGTACCGCGCGCTTTACAGTGACTTTCATTCGTTACACCTAAAAAAAAAATGTATATTGGCATTGCCAACAAGTTTTTTCCAATGGCAACCAACTACCAGATGTTCACTGGAATGCAAAATGTGCCACTGCCTGGCGCACAGTGAGGCCTACGGTTAATTAAACTTCAAAGTTGGAAACGATTTCGTGTTTTTATTCGTTTATTATTGAAATGATTACTGGAAATGCGCATACTGTATGCGGGTCCTGTTAATAAAAATATTCATTGCGTTGCATTGTTCTTCACAAAATTTCATATAGTTCTGTTCACTGTATATCTAGATTTGAATAGCTGGGGATGCTGCAGTGCCGCAGTGCCCATTGACGAGCCGCCTCTGCTTCATTTATTTTATATGTAGAGAAATTTATTGTTCTCAATAGTGAAATCATTTTATTTGCGTTGTAATAACCATTAATTATTGTTGAAGAAGAAAACATTACCCATCATCCATAATCAGAGAAGTATTTTCATAAATTGAAGAGAAAAAATATATTCCACATCTTACCTATTTAATGCTTGAGCAGTGGCCCTTCCTGGATTCGAAACCACTCTGGAGCTCTGTGTTCCCATTGTATAAAAGAAGTGATCTGTTATAAAAGAAGCCCTCTATCTTCAACTATAACGGAAGAAAAGGAAATGACACGCATGTAAATGAAGAGAGAACTGGTTTTAATAAGTGGTACAAATACACATTCTTTGTACAATTTAATCCGTCCCTTAAATTTTCAGTTAAGTCAATGGCATTTTAAATAAATGATTGGAAGAGGTTATCACAATAAAAGACTTCTTCCTTTCTTTTGCTTATGATATACAATGATATTGCAATGTCAAAATGTATTTCACAAGATGGATACAGTTTAACCACAGTTCGCCACCGGGATCGAATCCACAGAATTCTAGAACTGTCTACAGAAATTTGGTGCGTTCACAAGTAATACCACTAATTTACACAGGTCGAATAGCGATGGAAATCTTTGTCATAGGCGTTGCTCCAGAAACGCCCACAAATATCCTTTGAGATTGATGTCAGATGGAAGGGCCGTGGCGAAATGAATAAATCCGTCCTCGTGATCTTCAAACAATTTTTTCATGGGCCCTTTGAGGTTTAGGAAGAACGTCGAATCTGGATCCAATGTGGCTTAATATTTGGACAATACTGCAAATACAACAAAGTGAGAGTTGCGATCTCTTTGTGGACAGTAAAATATTTTCGAGGGATCGGGAAAAAATGTCTACTATTTCAAGAAGTTTGTCACATGAAATGGTGAAAAATTTCCTTTGACAAATTTAAACAAAGAATTGTAATCTTTTATGGGATGCATATAAAGTATCAAGTGACACAGAAGCCTATGACAGGTATAAACTAGTCTGTAATCAAGTCACAAAGGAGGTTATGCAGGCGAAGGCAGATTACGATAAATATTTGGCAAAGGATGCAAAGAAAAACAGCAAAGAGTTCTTTACTTATTTAAACTCTAGAAGGAAAGGAATGAATCAGATTGGACCACTTAACATAGATGGGTTGACTATTGATAATTATGTTCAGATAGCTGAAAAACTGAATGAGTATTTTGCACCTACATTCACACATGAGGAATCATTCAATGAGGGGAGTGCCAAAAGCTTATCAAACGCTAACAGGGAGCTAAGTGATTTTGTAATAACTGAGAGCAAAGTGGAGGAGACATTATTGAATCTGTGGTGGACGGGATCTATGCAGTTATATTAAAGGAGGCAGCAAACCCTTAGCCATAATTATCAGAGCTTCCTTGGACTCAGAGGATATCCCCATGGACTGGAGGTGTGCAAATGTATCACAAATTCAAAAAGGGGGTTCAAAAGGTGACGTAAGTAACAACAGACCTGTTAGTTTAACTTGTGTTCCAGGTAAAATAATGGAATAACTGGTTAAAGAAGCACTGCAGGATCATCTAGACGAGACTGCAGTAATAGTTAACACACAGCATGGGTTTGTTAAAGGGAGGTTTTGTCTGATCAATTTGATTGGATACTATGATGTGGTCACAAATGAACTGGATGCCAAAAATAATTTTGATATATTTTGATATCGTATATTTGGATTTCAGGAATTCAGGAAAGCTTTTGATACTGTTGCATTTGGAAGACTGCTGTACAAATTGGAGAAGTATGGCATTAAGGTTAAGTTGCTACAATGGATAAAGGTATGGTTGAGTGGGAGACGACAGAGAGTGGTAATCGATGGACACTGCTCTTCGTGGACAAATATTATTAGTGGAATTCCCCAGGGTTCGGTGTTGGGCCCATTGTTGTTTTGTGTATATTTCTCAATGATAGCAATGAAGGTATATCAGGTTTAATGTCCAAGTTTGTAGATGATACAAAGGTTGACAGGGTTGTTAACGACAGAAGGACAGTATGCTACTCCAACTGGATCTAGATAATAAGTTGGGAAAATGGACTGAGAAGTGGCGACTAAAGTTTAACATTAACAAATGCAAAGTACTGCTTATGGGTAGCAATAGCCGAAGAGAAACGTACCAACTGTGTGGTACTACACTCAGGGGGGGTTTTAGGTCCTAGTCACTGAAATCTCAGGAAACTAGGTGGCAGGGCCTGCCAGAGTAAATAACTGTAATACTGGTGTACCTGGTCTGCCTCCACAGGGCGAAGTGTGGGCAACGTCGGGCCTCAGCAGGGGTCTGGCGGCTAAATGGCCAGAAGAACAACGGTACACGACATCACTTTTAACATATACTTTTAAATCTCTGGCCTTTACAGTGAACTGTATCACACCATAATGTAAACTACGCGGAGATGGGGGGAAACCCCTGGTGCCGTTTGACCCTAAACAGACTTTACACTTTACTCAAAGAGGTGGAAAGTCAAAAAGATCTGGGGGTAATTGTGCAGTCAAATAAGTTCGCTGACGAGTGCAGACGGGCTACCAGGGCAGGTCATGGAGTCTTATTAAATATATATATAGGAATTTTGCTAGCAGGGACAGGGAGGTGATTATCCCGTTATACAAGGCAGTGATCAGGCCGCACCTAGAGTACTGTGTACAGGTCTGGAGGCCTCGTTTTAGGAAGGATATAGAGTTGGTAGAACTAGTACAAAAAAGGGCAACAAGATTGGTGAGGGGAACAAAGGGGTGCCCTTACCAAGAAAGGCTTAAGTTCTGCAAATTGCAGGGCCTGGAGAGTAGGCACCTGCAAGAGGTGATCCGATTGGGTGTATAAGGCCGTGAATGGGTTGAGCAAGCTGAATGCTGATGGGATTCTTCCTCTTGCTCAGACTAAGAACCTGGGAGGAAACAGTTTCAAATTGAGGAAAGATAGTTGTAGAATAACAGTGCAGAAATTTGCCTTTATCCAGCAGGTAGTTGATGGGTGGAACAGGCTTCCATCTTTTGTTGTGGAAGCTAATAGCCTAAATAAATTGAAGGCTGAGCTAAACAAGCATTTGGAACGAATGGAGGGGTGAAATGAGAGGGTTTTTTTTTTCTTTTGGCTGATGCTGCATAAGCTTTCTTTCTTGTATTGTATGCCTCTACTAATGCTAATGCTAATGTTCATACGATACAAACTACAAATAAACTAACTTAACTACCTCCAAATAAAAGTCCTTCTATCATCCTTGGCAAGGAATGTATATTTACTGTCTTGGCGGTTCCTGATGACATCCATCTGTGCATACCAGTCATGTGCGCTGTATATTTGTGTATTTAGTGTTGCACTTTTAGCAGCCAACAGAAATTCAGCAAAAAAAGACAAATCAAGAAATTAAGGTGCGGTAACAAAAGAAATTCCCAATGGACCATGTTACGTGCGTAACAAAAGTAACTTTACTATAAAGACTAATGTGGCTATGGTTTCAAGACTACTTATAAAAAAGGAAAACTACAATATACAACATAAATAATACCGCAAATTAATGCTACAGTTTTGGAGTTTACAAACGTTGATGTTCCTTTTAAGAGATGGTGCTTGTGGGTTCCCTGTCTTTATTTGTTTTATTTGCTTATTTTAATTATTACGAGAGTAGCCTCCACGCTTTAGTGGAGTGAATGAATCTCTTTGAACAGGAGGCATGTGTTTGCATTGGTGGGGACGAGTGTTGATTTGCCTTTTTCATTTTATTTTCAGTATTGGGGTTATCAGATATTTAGTAGCACAGTGGTGACAGTGGCCATACCCCTAATGATAACGATAACACACCATGTGTGTTATCATTAGGGGTATCACCACTGTCAGATTTACTCTTGAGAACTGTTACATGTCGAATGCACTTTAGTTAAGCAATTCTCATAATTACTATTCATAAAAAAAAAAAAAAAACAGTGAGCGAAAACCACACTATACATTTTATGCACTGCTACAATAATTCTTATCACTTTTTCATAGAAATGTGCCACAGTTTCCAACATGATTTCATTTGAACAGAGAGACAGTTAACTTGCATTTGCTTCTCTTGTATACTTAATTATTATAATTTTTTTTTATAATTCACGTCAATTTTACATTCCTTTTGCTACCATTACTTGAAATTACAGAAAAAAGAATTTTCTTCTTTGGAAACCATCCAAACGATTACATCCTTCAGAAATCATTGATGATATGGTAAGAAAGAAAGAAGCATCCATCCCAATGAGAAAAAGAAGTTAATTTAATTTTTGTTCTATTATAAACGTTATAAAATATATACACTACCTTATCTTAGATTTTTCATAAAAGATTCAACATCTTCGAATCCACTTTTGCTATTTTCAGAAGCCACCTGAAAGTAAAATTAAATTGCCAAAATCATTAATAAATCATAAATTCTTCCAATCACTTCACAATTAGTCATTTACATGGAGATATGCTGTCAGTATCTTATTTTTAAGACGTTCTTACATGCACAAAAACGAAAATGAGTTTTATGATTTACCTCCTCTGAGCAATGACTATTTCTTGATAATCACCATGAACAGATTCTTACCATATCACACAGTAAAAAACTCTGGTTCCTTTGGGTTGCAAAGTACACGTTTATCATATACAAATATCTGCCCTTTGTTTCAGCTCACAGAAAGCGGTGATAATTCATTTAACAGCATCTGATATAAAAATCCAATGACTTTCGGTGGCTGCTTTCATGCATTTCCTTTGCATCTGTCAAATAAACAGAGAACAAGAATCGGTCCATTTTTATTGGTAATAAAGAGTATTGCTGAATTCATGAAAATATGGTCTTTCAGTTAGGAAGGTTTGCATAGCTTAGTTTGCTGATTTACGTTATTATATTCAGTTTATCTTAGTTACCTGAGCAGCTATTTACAGTTCAGCACTTTAAACTACTATTTGCAACATTTACAACCTGATTAACTTACAAGTATATACTATTATACAGAGTGAGAGTTTAATACATTCAAAACCTGGATTTACATTCGTGCTGGCTGAACCAGCCTTAATAAACTTCTTTGAACGCTATATATTGTGAAAACCATGTTTTCTACAGCAGTAAATGTAAACCAGGATGTAGTGAAAGATGATTTCATGAAAAATGGGCAGAAATTTCTTTTTCTGTTTTCTTTCTTCCCCAGTATTATCAAAATTTACGATATAAAGTATGGAGTAATGGAACCTCATCTTTCACAGAGGTTGGGAGTGTTGTTCTTTATGGAGAATTATTTCCAGAAAGAGCACTTAACAGGACACAAGCATATTCTACGTGATGATAATGTAGAATTTAATTTAGGATTAGTTATAATGTGACTAAGGTAATTTGTCACCTAATTATCGGATGCATCTCGCCGAGAAAAACGATTTAAAAAAAAGAGGAACCGTTTTTAGGTTTTACCTTAAGGGATTATTCCGTAGCCACAAAATGAAAAATAAATATTTATCACTTACCAGTTACTGGTAATGATTAGTCTTTGACAGCTATCATAGAAAGAACCCTCAAAAAATCGCACGCGAAAAACGCTAGTTTTTTAAGGTACATGTATATGTATATCAGCCCTTTGTTTGGATGCATGAAAAGCTCTGATAATTCAACTAACGAAACGAACAGAGTTCACAATTTGATATGATATTTGATCCTAATCTCCACTGACCGACTCCATATTCTTTTTTTTTTTTTTTTTTTTATCACTCAGATATGGAACTAACAAGCAAACAAGTTGTTGTTTTTGTTTTAGGGTTTTAGGAACATCCGCGAGTAAGGCCATATTGCTCCCTGTATCATGTAAGTATATTGTCAGTAAATTGCGTGTTCCGCGGTCGATTTTCTGTGTGTTGGACGAAAACACCGAGTTTCCGGGAGAAAAAAACCACGCTACCCCCGCCTAAGACCGACTAACTCAGCCAACGTGGCTGAGTTAGTCGGTATGTAAAGCAAACAAGTGAATTTGCATCAGTAATACAGAGATGGCGATTTGTATCAACGAAATTCAGTTGAAATATCAATTTCAGGAATCTGGTAATATGTTACTTCCCCCCCTTTGACTCAATACACCTTTGCTGCTATTAATGAGCATTGCGTTGATTCCAGCTGCGAAGAAAGTTTTCTGTTGAGCCATCAGGAATGCATTCACTGCAGCAATGACGTCACTGTCGGTGAGAAAATGAATTCCAGCCAGGTATTTTTTTTTTTTTTTTAAGTAGATAATAGAGAAAAGTCCGATGGTACTACATCTGGTAAATATGAGTGATGTTCCAGGATTTCAAAGCCGCACTCAAGCAGTGAGTGATGTGAGCAGTCACTTTTCCTGATGGAGTTTTCCTCGGCGTTTGTCTTCGATATTTTCATGCAAACGCCTCACAAGGTCTGCGTAATATGCTCCTGTGGCCATTCTGAAGGTAATATACTAGCAACACTCCATCAGTATCCCAAAAAAAAAAAAAAACGATGCCTTGCCAACAGAAGGAATCGACTTGGCTTTTAGGAGGGGGAAGAGCTGTGTTTCCACTCTTTGGGTTTGTCCTTTGTTTCCGGCTGAAACAGATGGATCCACATGTCATACATGGTAACAAACCTTGCAAGGAAATTGCTTGATCCACTTGAAAACAATGCAAATATTCACTTGACAACTCTTGTGCGTTTTTAATCTATTGTCAGCAATTTTGAGACTATCGTGCTGACACCTTCTTCATAGCGACAATCTCTGTTTTTATGTGTTACACACGTTCAGATGATATGCCCAAGATGATAGCAATGTACCGAACTCCAGACCATGCGTACTATCAACAACTTATGGAGGGACGACCTTGCAGGTCTTCCACAGCATGAATCATCTTCCATGCTCTCCCTTCCTCCCTCGTTTAAATTCTACTGCTAACTTCTTAAGCAAGGTACAGGAAGGGTATCCTCCCCCAATGTTGCAACCATATCCTCATGAGTAGCTTTCGGCGTTATTCCCTTTCTCCAAATATTGGAGTGACTGATTTTGTCCATCATTCCTCAATCACACAACTAATATTTGAAAGGTTATATTTTAAGCACAGACATTTTAAATACCACAACTCTTTCACACTCAGGCCATGAACTTTTCAAATACTCATCGTAAAATAAGCTAGACTTTGGCTGAATAAAATTATAACAGTATTTTACAGGGGTTAATTTATCGTCCACTACACCAAAAAGTGATACGCAGCATAAACTCTAATCAAATACACATCAGTATGATAACAAATCAACGGCTCTTATTCATATATTATCTCTCGGAGAAAGATATCGCATGAGTGTTAAAAATATATTATCATCGTGTACACAAACAGGAAGAGGTACTTCCCCAGTGGTAAGTAGATAGTTCTGATATATAATTCTTACATTACGAAAGAAAAACGTTACTTTTATTATTTAGTAATAATAAATGTAGTCTGCAGTGTGGATAGACATGAACTCTGACACAAAGTCGCATCGCACGCAACATGGTCAGAGGAATTTATGAATTGCGAACAACGGGGCACACTTCGAGCATTGTTCATAAACTATATATCTGATAATAAATTCTATTTTCCCTTTCTCATTTTTAGGGCTACTTGATATTTTATTTTATTTCTTTATTTAACTCACTTTAGATATATAACATCCACTGTATGGCCACAATGGCTAGGAGGGTGAAGATTATATGTTATTTACAATTTATTGTTACAGTAGGTTCCAGGCATTAGCACACAATTTCAAATAAGTACCAGTTAGTAAGCCAATTTCATATTACTTCTTAATGGCCTCTTTATTGAAGAACATATAAGTTAATTAAGTATTATAATATTGTTGTTTTAATGTTGTTTTTATTGTTGTTTTATTCCTAGCTAATTTTCGTTTCCGAAGGTTGTAGAGTTACGATGGTAACTATACAACTTCAGAGCTTCTGTAATAAGACCTGGTGGAAGTCTGAAATTCGATCTTCTTATAGGTTTCTACCATTACCATATTTCTGTACTTCTAATTATTACAGGTTTTCATTTATTTGATACCTGCATCACTTAGGGAATACTTAGTTAAGTATTCATCACTTAGTGAATACTTAACTAAGTATTCACTAAGTGATGCAAGTATCAAGATTCACTAAGTATCAACTAAGTGATGCAAGAACCTTATACAGCATCGCTATCTGAGGGCAAACTTCTGCACATCTATCCTGCAACCATTGTTCCCCAACTTGAATTTATACCCTCTCATGTATGTAGTCTCTGCAAGAGGAAGGATTCCATTTACATTCGGCGTTAAAATGTAAAAATAAATTGATGGAAATAAATAAACACTAGCAAAAATCAAATTTAAATACTAAGAAAAATTACAGTTGCAATGAATATTACAAAGGACAACACAATTCTCTAAAATTAATTTTAAGTTTAACCTTGACAATATCGAGGTGAAAACTTAACAGCTCACACCAAAATTAACCTGGCGGTTTTGACATGAAAAATAAGATACAATACGAGTTTATCGAAAGTTAACTAAGACAGTTCAAAACAGCAGAAATTGAAAATAAATCAGCTTCTCACTGGAAGAAAAAAATCACTACAAATAGAAAGTTGATTTTCAGTAGAACTGATAAAAACCAATGTAGCTCATGACAAATTTTCAGTGCAAAAAATACACATGCACACGCCTGCAACCCAGTAACTACAGAGGCTCACATCTGGTGAGTATGGGCTTGGCACACCCAGGATCCTGAGCTGGATATCATCATTCTTCTCTTTCTTGGTGATTCCTTTCTACTTCTCTCACTGTCTCTCATGGTAATAGGGGATTTTTTTTTTTTTTTTTTTTTTGACCGGTGCAGCATAAGCCTCAGGCTTCATTGTACCATATGGCTAATAATAATAATAATAATAATAACTACATCCGAGAGCCAAATGTGATGTTCTGCAATATATATTTTTGATCATTATAATTCATATTTGTTGTTAATGTATATATAGAATATCCTATGTATTTTTTTATATATATATTTGTCTCCTTTGTACTGAATTTATGCCCCTAGCCTAGTGCTGTGATGGGCTTGCTGTAGTTGCAATAAATGAATATTTATTTATATATTATCTGAGTTGCCAACACAATGTTTGGTAATGCCATCTCTGATTTCTGGCTTTCCGGAGGTGGTCCAAAGCACCATTCAGCTTCAGTTCTTTCTCTTCATCCTTGGTATTCTTGGCTTGAAAAATAGATAGAGAATTACTTCTACAAACATTACACAGATCAGGAGCTCACATCCTTCTCTTTCTTGGTGATTCCCTTCTCTCACTCTCTCTCTCAGGGGTAGGTAACTCAGAATTTTTTTTTTTTTTTTTGGCTGGTGCAACAAAAAATGCTCCCTCAGGTCAGTAATCTGAACAAGAAGAAGAATCCCATTAGAATTGAGCCTGCTCAACCCATTCAAAGCCTTATACACCTCAATCAAATCACCTCGCAGGTACCTAGTCCACAGACGCTGCAATTTGCAGAACTTAAGCCTTTCTTGGTGAGAGGACCATTCGTTCTCCTCACCAATCTTATTGGCTTTCTCTGTATTCGCTCAAGCCAATCTACATCTTTCCTAAAATGATTCCTCCAGACCTGTATGTAGTAGTAGTAGTAGTAGTAGTAGTGGCATGTAATGCAAGAAAGCAAATGTATGAGCTTATGCAGCATCAGCCAAAAAAAAAAAAAAAAAAATGCCTGTCCAGTTCCACCTTAAATTTATTCAACCTATCAACTTCCACAACGACAGATGGAAGTTTGTTCCAGCAATTAACCACCCGCTGGCTAAAGGCAAATTTCCGCACATCTATTATACATCTATCTTTTCTTAATTTGAATTTATGCCCCCTTAGGTTCGTAATCTGAACAAGTGGAAGGATTCCATCAGAATTCAGCGTGCTCAACCCATTCAAGGCCTTATATACTTCAATCAGATCACCGCGCAGGTGCCTAGTCTCCAGCCACTGTAATTTGCAGAACTTAAGCCTCTCTTGGTAAGAGGATCCCTTCATTCCCCTCACCAATCTTGTTGCCCTTCTCTGTACACGCTCAAGTAAATCTACATCCTTCCTAAAATGAGGCCTCCAGACCTGTACGCAGTACTCAAGGCGTGGCCTAACCATTGCCTTATACAGAGGGATAATCACCTCCTTTTCCCTGCTAGCAAAATTCCTATATATCATTGACAAAACCCCATGACCTGCCCTGGCAACCTGTCTACATTGCTCAGAGAACTTCATATCTGACTGCACAATTACTCCCAGGTCTTTTTCATTTTCTACCACCTTAAATGTAGTACCACACAGTTGGTACGTTTCTCTGGGGTTACTTCTACCCATATGCAGTACTTTGCATTTGTCAAGGTTAAACTTCAGTTGCCACTTCTTAGCCCATCTGCCCAAATTATCTAGATCCTGTTGCAGTAGCACACTGCCATTACTGTCATTAACAACCCTGCCAACCTTTGTATCATCTTCAAACTTCGACATTAAGCCTGATATATACCTTCATCAATATCATTGATAAATATACAAAACAACAGTGGACCTAACACCGAACCCTGTGGGACTCCACTAATAACATTAGTCCAAGAAGAGCAGCACCCATTGATTACCACCCTCTGTCTTCTCCCACTTAACCATCCTTTTATCCATTGTAGCAACTTACCCTTAATACCATTCTGCTCCAATTTGTACAATAGTCTTCCATGCGCAACAGTGTCAAAAGCTTTCCTGAAATCCAAATATATGATATCAAAATTATTTTTTGCATCCAGTTGCTTTGTAACCACATCATAATATCCTATCAAATTTGTCAGACAAGACTTTCCCTTAACAAACCCATGCTGTGTCTGAATTATTGCTGCAGTCTTGTCTAGTTGATCCTGCAATGCATCTTTAACCAGCGACTCCATTATTTTACCCGGAACAGAAGTTAAACTAACTGGTCTGTAATTACTCATGTCACCCTTCGATCCCCCTTTGTGAATTGGGGATACATTTGCACATCTCCAGTCCGTGGGAACCTCCCCTGAGTCCAAGGATGCTCTCATAATTGTGGCTAAGGGTTTGCTTAGTTGCTTTGCCGCCTCCTTTAATATAACTGGATAGATCCCATCCACCCCAGGTGCCTTTCCTACGTTTAACTTCAACAGCCTCTCTTCCACTTTGCTCTCAGTTATTACAAAATCATTAAGTATCCTGCTACAATTTGATAACCTTCTGCCATTTTCAAACCTTAATAATTCCTCACGTGTGAATGTAGATGCAAAATACTCATTCAGTTTGTTTGCTAACTGAGCAGGATCATCAACAGTCGAACCATCGATGTCAAGTGGACCAATCAGATTCATCCCCTTCCTTTTAGAGTTTATATAAGTAAAGAAATCCTTGCTGTTTTTCTTAGCATCCCTTGCCAAGGACTTCTCGTAATCTGCCTTCGAATGCCGAACCCCCCTTGTGACCTGATTACAGATTAACTCACATCTGCCATAGGCAGATGTGAGTTAATCTGTAATCTGAGTCGCTTGATAATTTATATGCATCCCATGCATCATTCTGAGTCGCTTGATAATTTATATGCATCCCATGCATTTCTCCTCTCTGTCACGAGTCTCATTAGTTCATTTGACAACCATTTAGGCCTAAACCTTGAACAATATTTCTTAATAGGTATGAAACTTTTATTAGCTTCCACGATTAATTCCTTGAATGCTTCCCACTTAGAATTTACTGTTGGTAACATCGTCAGTTGATCCCACTGTACTACAGTTGATCCCACTGTACTTCAGTGGGATCAACTGTACTTCATTGAAGGATCTACTACATTCTGTGTAGATCCTTCAACTGTACTTCATTGAAGGATCTACTACATTCTGTGTAGATCCTTCAGTACTACACAGAATGTAGTACTGAAGACGTGGCCTGACCATCGCCTTATACATCTCATTTTCCTCACTAGCAAAATTCCTGTATATCATTGACAATACCTCACGACCTGCTCTGGCATCCTGTCTGCACTGCTCAGAAAACTTCATATCTGACTGCACAATTACTCCCAGGTCTTTTCCATTTTCTACCACCACCTGTGTAGTACCACACAGTTGGTACGTTTCTGTGGGGTTTATCCGTTCTTGCGTATCTTGGTACAACCTTCCTTCGTATCTATTGTATTTCCTGAATATTGCAATATAAGTAATTGAATTCTAATATCAACGAGTGAGTATCTTCTGTGTTCTCATCCTACAACTTATATGCACAATATTAAGAAGCATAAGTTTAAAAAATTTCGTGTTTGGGGTTTTTATAAAAAAAATACAGTAATTGTTTCTCATGACAGAGTGACCTGGCGCCTATAAATCCCGTCTTGTCAGGGCCATACAATTAAAAAAAAAAAACAGTAATAAAAAATCAAGTGTTATTTTGTTTATCGATTTTATCTTTGTTTAGTCTCTTAATTTTTATTTCATCCTTTCATGTGTTGCACACATTTCTTAAAAATTAATAAAGTTTTTATTTTAATAATTTTATGATAATTGTAGAATAACAACTCTTTTCTTATTAATATAGTATATATTTTCTTATTAGTATAGCACTCTCCCATCGTTAGAAAGAGGCGTTTTGGATAGATTTCTCCTATCGTGAATAATCCTTTCTTGATTAGAGCAATTTGGTCTAAGTCGCTGTTGTCACACAGTAGTAACTTCTCTGTGGCTGTTGTCCTAAACATCGTATCATCGCCATCATCATTTCCCACGTGTGCTTTTATTTAGCGCCACCTATATAAGACGCCACCTATATCTCCTGGATTTAGCGCCATTTCCACGACAACGTATCCAAGTAGATACTGCGCTTGCGCCTTAGCAAGTTTGATGATTACCATCCACACGTCAGTAGTTTTGGTTTTGATTTCGTGGGAGATCCGGAATGGGTGACTGTGCTCAAAATGGGCTTCAGTTACTATTGGTCTGTTTTTTTTGGTGTAGTTTTGTTGTGCGACTAATAGTATTTAAATTTAGTTGTTTATCGTAATATTATCTCTGGATGATGAAGATTTATAGAAACGATAAATGGAAATGTCCAATGGAAAATAAATTGTTTGTGAGTTCCTTTCTAATTTTCTTGATATTACTGTACTTACTTTCTTGGATTAAAATCGTTTAATGAGAAAGCTGCTAGTGGAGGCCGTGCTTTTCTGATAAAAGTGGTGGGGAGGGGAAAAATTTTACATTTTTTTTTACAAAACTGTAAAAAGTGGGTCATTAATTAACTTGACTTCCCTCTTTGAGTTACAGTACTTAGTAAGCTTTACAGCATTGTTATGTATATTTTAAATACAAATTCACAAGTGGTGGTATTTTCTTGAAATAATGATAAAGTATATATCCAGTAAAAATATCTTTAATTATACTTTGGAGCTTTCGAGGCTAAATGTGCCTCTTTTTAACCCCGGGGGCTCACATCTGGTGAGTATGGGCTTGGCAAACCCAGGGTCCTGAGCTGGATATCATCATTCTTCTCTTTCTTGGTGATTCCTTTATACTTCTCTCTCTCTCTCTCTCTCTCAGGGGGTAACTCGGGGAATTTTTTTTTTTTGGCTGGTGCAGCATAAGCCTCAGGCTTCCTTGTACCATATGGCTAATAATAATAATAATAATAATAATAATAAAAATAGAATGGAAACTTTAGAGGTAAAAGTTATTTTAATGGACACAGGAATTTTAACTTTTTATCTCTAAAGTTTCCATTCTATTAGTTGATAAAGAGGCATATTCAGCTTCGAAAGCTCCAAAGTATAATTAAAGATATTTTTACTGGATATATACGTTATATATCCAGTAAATACATTTGCTTTCTTGCATCACTTGCCACTTCTACTACTACTACTATATACGTTATCATTATTTCATATTACTATGGATTCCGGTACAACAGACCCATTTATCCTCATCATTTTCTTGGTTGGAGGAGGAGGAGGACTGAAATTTTTTCAGCTGCCTTGTTTCCATGCTCTTTGGCATAATATAACACCTTCAATTTGAAGCCAACAGTGTACAAGAAATCTGTTCTACTTTGTATCCATTCCAGCAGGACTACAAATTGATTAAAACTATGCATACTGCACAAAACCCAGAAACATGGAGGAGGTATTCTCTCTCTCTTCTCCCCCACTGGTGACTCATTGATTTATAGAAAAGGTTACTGATTCTGATTCTCAAAGGTCATGTGTTCAATAAAATGATTATTAAAAAGACTTGTCAACTGCTTAATATTGCATTTATAGATTTCAGTAGGAAGAACCCGGGCAGTGAGGGAAATTTTTAGTCTCTTATATATTGAAGGCAAGGCAGAGTTACGTGGTAATTCCCAATAATCCTTTCTAGAAGGAAGAAGGATTTTATTGTTTTTTTTTTTTTTAATGGTAGTAGTAGTAGTAGTGGCATGTGATGCAAGAAAGCAAGTGTATGCAGCATCAGCCAAAAAAAAAAAAAAACACACCATTCCCTACAAATGCCTGACCAGTTCCTCCTTAAATTTATTCAACCCATCAACTTCCACAACGACAGATGGAAGTTTGTTCCAGCAATTAACCACCCGCTGGCTAAAGGTAAATTTCCGCACATCTATTTTACATCTGTCTTTTCTTAATTTGAATTTATGCCCCCTTAGGTTCGTAATCTGAACAAGTGGAAGGATCCCATCAGAATTCAGCGTGCTCAACCCATTCAAGGCCTTATATACCTCAAATAGAAATAAAGGAACCATTCTTTATTTCCACAAAATGTAAGACCTCACTCAGATATTCTGAGTAATAATGAGGGGTATCAACAGTGTGTTACATATGTTGAAAGTGTGTTATATGCCACCTAGCGGCATATCCATATGCCACTATAATCACCATTCCCTCCCCCCTCACTACTGATGTTACACAAACAGTTCTTGCTAGCTGAATTAAGGAATTACTGTATATGCTAAGTGCTTGTAATAAAAATGTAAATTTTATTTATGTTCTCAAGCACCATACATATGTAAAATTATTTCTAAAAAGCAAAAAATATAAATATGAACTGTGGGTTACCTTCACGTTGAAGTCTGGTTTATAGTTTTTGGCAATAAAAGTGGAATTTAAACTTTGTTCATTTCTGCTTTTTAATGTTTTTTTTTTTTTCACATCACTGGATGTACTACTAACAGGAACTGTGTGTGGCAAACATGTCATAATGCCATAACATATTATGGTAAACATATTACCATAATATGTTTAGATCATAAGATGTAAGAAAAATTTCAGGCAAAAAAGTGAATCTTACGGTTAAACAAATACATAATTGATGTGAAGAAGTAATTATCTGGCTGTATGATTTCAATAAAAATACATTTGAGAAAAGGTATGTTGCAAAATAAAACTAAAAAGCAGTATATTATAGGAAGAAATAGTAATATGAAATATAATGGAACTAAATTGAAAATTTTTCAAAATAAAAATCCACAGCTTTTATCAATTTTTCTAGAGAAAGCATCTTTCACATCCAAATAATTGAGAGGTATATTAAATTAAAAAAACAAAAACAAAAGAACACTTACTTTGTACTGATTCAACACAAACTTATGTTCATCTGTCAATAAAAGCATTTAAATTTCATTGAAATAGCAGAAACTTTATAATCCTAACTATGTGAGAATAATAAAGATAAAATAATACAGTTCTACATAAATAGTAGCAGAATTTATTAAAAAAAATTATTAAAACTAAACTAACAAATGTATAAAATGATAAAACTTTTACTGGTAATAAATGATAATACTGGACAATTACATTTCAGCTATTTGCTCAATTTGTTTACCAAACAGTAAACTCAAATACTGGACAGCGTGGTTCAAAATTGGACCCCTGGCAACCCTAGTAATGATCAACATCATAATCAGAACTGTGGGAAAAGAAATACCCTTGTGTAAAAGAGAGTAGCAAAGGTCAATATTATGTGCACTGTTTATTGTGTAGGTGTAATATTGAAGCATCAAAGGGGAAAAAAAAATTATTTTTTTCCCCTTTGTTAAGGGGAAAAAACATGTTAAATTTTTATATATGTTAAAAAGTTATAACTGGAAAAACAAACTGTTTTTGTAATTGAGTTTATTCATTAGCAGTAAATATACTAAACATTCTAAGATACTGTTACATTAGCTTTTTTTTTTTTTTTTTTGAGCCTGGGTTTAGATTCAGTTATATTCTGCATGTTTTGCAATGTTGTTATATATCATTCAAGAAATCAAACAAAAAAAATGCATTAACCGTGTTCCAAGCCTACATTTAGCCCCCAACTTGAAAGTTTTCCCCCCTGAAGAAAACTAATAATTTCCATAATACTCAATTTACAAAATTGAAACTCTCAATATACATAAACAGAATATATTCTTTGATTTCCTACCTTTAGCATTCAGCAAAAATTGTTAAGTATCATAAACTGTTTTGCTATTTGAATCAAATAATCTTTCAAAATTCATTCCATCAAAGGGATGATAAGGTGACTGGACTCAATATATTGTTTAGTAGCGTTTATATAAATGAGTTAACAGTATACATGAGTTGTTTTGAATAAGTAAACAAATGAAAAACATCCTAAAACTTAAACAAGTGTAGGCTAAAAATTTAACTTGTTTTTTAGTATTCACTGTAGGTGAAGTTTAAACTATTTAGTTAAGCATTTTATGAGGGTTGGATTAACCATGATGACATTTAAAAAAATCTTAAAGGCACCTCATCTTTCATGACTTTAACTCATTTGGAGGGATGTGGTTTGGATCCTATTGGAGACTCAGGAATTATTAGTCATCTTCATTTGGCACCCCACTCTAGTTAGCTGATCTCATTTGGAAGGAGTAGGTCTTTTCTACTGGAGTTAGTCCAAAGTTTTCAGTTCACAAACATGCAGATTGGATCATAAACCATGCATACACAGATATATTGTGTAAGGATATTATGTCTCTTTATGCATACAGACAACCCATTCCCACAAGTGGTGATGCTCTGAAAAACCAAAAACAAAGAAAGGGAATCTATTTGGTTTCTTTAAGTCATACAAAGATCTGCTGTATGTTACTCACAGATCCGAACAAAAAGACTTGTCTTTTCTTGGAAGACTTTTGTGTTTCCAGTCCAGCCATATATTTTTCATTAGTAAATCCAAGGTAAATTTGAATTTGCATTTCCATGTGTTTATTACACTATTCAGTGTTCCAAGCCTGTCCAGTTTCTGTGGTGAAATATACTTTTAAAGGTCCTGACAGACCTTTAATGAGACCATTTCACCTTAGAAGGTTATGCCATAGAAATCATTTCAACTTAGAAAATTACAGCATAGAAAAGTACAAACTCAAATATTTGTATTAGTTGAAGGGAGAGATTGTTGTGTTTGGTGGCATAATGGCTACTATAGCCATATTGTGCTATGCAAAGTTTTTGGTACAATAATTTCTAGCTGAAAGTTATATATTAGAATTAACATTAGTAGAAGGCATATGATGCAAGAAAGCAAGCTTATATGGCATTACTCAAAAAAAAAAAAAAAAAACCACCTTCCCATTTTCTCCCATCTATTCCCTCCAAATGTTTGTCTAGTTCTGCGTTGAATTTATTTAAGCTGTCAGCTTCCATAAGGACATATGGAAGTTTGTTCCAGTAATCAATCAACCACCTTCTAGTTAAATGCAAATTTCCATACATCTACTCTATAACTGCCCTTCCTCAATTTCAATTTATGTCCCCTCAGGTGAAAAGAGGGAAGAATCCAATCAGCATTGAGCTTGCTCAAACCATTCAAGGCCTTATACACCTCAGTCAGATTGCCTCACAGGTACCTAGTCTCCAGACACTGCAATTTGCAGAACTTTAGCCTTTCTTTGTAAGAGCAACCATTTGTTCCATTCACCAATCTAGTTCCCCTCCTCGTTCCAGCAGTTCTACATCCTTCCTAAAATGAAGCCTCCAGACATGTATGCAGTACTCAAGGTATGGCCTGACCATACAAAGGTATAATCACCTCCTTATCCCTGCTAGAAAAATTCCTGTATATCATTGACAAGACACCATGAGCTACTCTTGCAGCCTGTCTGCACTGCTCAAAAAACTTCAGATCTGACTGCACAATTACCCCCAAGGTCTTTTTCATTCTCCACTACCATGAGCATAGTACCTCACAGTTGGTACGTTACACCTGGGTTACTCCTACCCATATACATCACTTTACATTTGTTAGTGTTAAACTTCAGTTGCCACCTCTCAGCCCTTCTGCTTAACCTTTCTAGATCCTGTTACAGTCATCATCATCATCATCAACCATTTTCAATCCACTGCAGGATGAAGGCCTCTCCAGCAACTTTCCAGTTCCTTCTGTTTTGAGCACTGGCCATCCATTTACTACCCAAAAACTCATGAATTTCATCTATCCATCTCAGCCTTTGTCTTCCAGGTTTTCTTCTAGCTCCTCTTGGGTACCATTCTGTTATTTTCTTAGTCCATCTGCCATCATGTCTTTGAGCTATGTGTCCTGCCCAAGACCATTTTAGGTCTTTAGTTTTGATAAGAATGTCCTTTACTTGAGTTTGCTGCCTAATCCATGTGTTTCTCTTCTTATCTAACAGTCTAATTCCCAATATAATTCGTTCCGTTCTTCGCTGTGTAGTTCTCAGCTTCTCTTCCATTCTTTTGGTTAATGCCCAAGTTTCACTTCCATAAGTCATGGTGGGGAGTATACATTGATTCATTATTTTACGTTTCAGACAAACTGGGATATTGCTCTTCAGTATGTGACTATATTTCCTGAATGCTATCCATCCAAAATTTATTGTTCTCTTGACTTCCAGCCATTTATCATTATTACAGCTAATAACTTGTCCCAGATAAGTATATGACTCCACCTTTTCAATTACTGCTCCTTCAATCATTATTTCCCTTTCCGTGGCATACTTGTTCATCATTACTTTTGTTTTAGCCATATTCATCTTTAGTCCAAAATCCTTATTAACTGTGCATAACTGATTAAAATTTTCCTCTAATTCTTTGGGATCGTGGCTTATAACCACAATGTCATCTGCAAATCGTAAATGGTTTAGGTACTCTCCTTTCACATTGACTCCTTTCTGTGACCAGTCTAATTTTCTGAAAGCTTCCTCAAGGGCAGCAGTAAACAGCTTCGGATATATTGTGTCTCCTTGTCGAACTCCTTTCTCGATTTTAAATTTGCTACTGTCTTTGTCTAGTCTAATAAAGGAGGTAGCACTCTCATATATTTTCTTCAAAAATCATAATATATGGGGTATCTATGCCTTCTCTTTCCAGTGCCCAAAACATTGCCTTATGCTGTATGGAGTCAAATGCCTTTTCACAGCCTTATAAAATGCACTGTTTGCTTGATGTTTGCAGAGCAATCGGGTACGGGACATGATACTGCCAAGGGGGATGTCTTTGTGTGTGCGCGATGCAAGGAGTGTATCGATATCAGGCAACAACTCGACGTTCTTGTGGGCCTATATGAGAGCTTGAAGGACAGGGTGGATGCCCTCGAAGGAACTAAATTGAGGGGCCCATCAAGCTCTCAGCTGCCCACATCAACGCCAGAGCTTGCACTTGGGCATCGCGTGACACAGAGACAACCCCCAAGGCAGAATGCGCTGGTCCCAAAGGAACTAGTAGTTGTTGGTGACTCTATTGTCAGGGAAACGGGGAACATGCTTTGTAAAAAAGATAGGTGGAACAGGACCAGGGTATGTCTGCCAGGGGCAAAGGTTGAGGACGTTGTAGAGCGAATATCATCTTTTAAGGGCACAAAAGGTGATATAGTTGTACACGTTGGCACTAATAATATTAAGAGTAGGAGACCAGCAGAATTACTTAACAAGTACAGGTCACTGTTGAACAAAAGCCGAGAATTAGGGTTGAATTTGAAAGTGTCTGCAATTCTGCCCAGACACGATAGGAGGGAGTATATGATGAGAGCCTTGTCTATCAATTCGGCCCTGGAAAGATTGTGCAAGGCTCAAGGGGTAGAATTTTTTTCAGCCTGGACTGTACTTGTTAACAGGAGAGATTGCTTCTACAGGGATGGGATACACTTAAATAGAAAGGGTGCAAGAATATTTGCTGATGCTATCGAGGCAGTGTTAGGTGGGTCGGAAAACTGCTAGCTTGGGGGGAGACAAAGACCAATAGATTGACAGTAGCCACTGGCAGAGGTGAAAGAGATTCTTGCACTGCTTCTATTAGAATGAGCAGAAGCCTGAAAAACAAGATGCATGGTATTTCAGAGACTGCTGGGAGCCATTGCGGTACAAGTAAACACATGGGTTGTGTTAGGGTAGCTAAGAATAGAAACAGGTGCAGGTATACTTGCGTGTACACCAATGCTAGGAGTTTAGTAAATAAATTTGATGAATTTGAGGTATTGCTCAAAACATCAAAGGCAGATATTGTTGGGATATCAGAGACGTGGTGTCACACAGATATAAGGGATGCAGAACTGCAATTTGGGGAGTACAACGTCTACAGAAAGGATAGACAGGATAGGAAGGGGGGAGGGGTTATGCTATTAGTTAAGAAACACATAAAAACTAAGGAAGTGAAGCCAGTCGACATCGCTGGACAGTGCAGTGTTGAGTCAGTTTGGTGTGACATAAGCATTGGGAGATCAAAATTGAGAGTAGGAGTGTGCTATAGGCCTAATGACTCTGATGAGTATAATAAGGAACTGTACAGGGAAATAGAGTGGGCCAGTAAATCAGAGAGTCTTATAATGGGAGATTTTAATTTCCCAGATATTGACTGGAATTTGGGGGCTGGTTACTCACACACTAGCAGGGCTTTTGTGGATTTATTGGATGATTGTTTTCTACATCAGCATGTTCGGGAGGCAACTAGAGGGAGTAATACTCTTGATTTGATTATCAGCAGTGATTCTTCATGCATTAAGAATCTGCAGATAAATGAACCACTAGGTGGCAGTGATCACAGTGTGCTGAAGTGGGATTTACTGAAAGAGGTAACTACCATTAGGGGTAAAGGGAAGGGTTATTGCTTCCGTAAAGGCGACTACGATGGACTGAGACAGTATTTAAATTCTATACAGTGGGACCAACTGATGATGTTACCAACAGCAAATTCAAAACGGGAAGCATTCAAAGAACTTATCTTGGAAGCTACTAGGCTTTACATACCAACTAAGAAATATTGTTCAAGGTTTAGGCCAAAATGGATGTCAGATGAACTAATGAGGCATATGGCAGAGAAGAAAAATGCATGGGATACTTACAAATTAACACATGACACAGAAGCCTATGATAGATACAAGTTGATATGCAACCGAGTTACAAAGGAGGTTAGGCAGGCGAAGGCAGATTACGAGAAATCCTTGGCAAGGGATGCAAAGAAAAACAGCAAAGAGTTCTTTACTTATGTAAACTCTAGAAGGAAGGGGATGAATCAGATTGGTCCACTTGATATTGATGGGTCAACTGTTGATGATCCTGCTCAGGTAGCTAACAAACTAAATGAATATTTTGCATCGACATTCACACATGAGGAGTTATTCAGCAAGGGGAATGCCAGAGGTGTATTCAACTCTAGCAGTAAGCTACAGAATCTTGAAATAACTGGGAGTAAAGTGGAGGAGAAACTGTTGAAGATAAACACAAGAAAGGCACCCGGGGTGGATGGGATCTATCCAGTTATATTAAAGGAGGCAGCAAAGGAAGTAAGCAAACCCTTAGCCATAATTATGAGAGCTTCCTTGGACTCAGGGGAGGTACCCATAGACTGGAAATGTGCAAATGTGACCCCAATTCACAAAGGAGGATCAAAGGCTGACACAAGTAATTATAGACCTGTGAGCTTAACTTCTGTTCCAGGAAAATTAATGGAGGCACTGGTTAAAGAAGCACTGCAGGATCATTTAGACAAGACTTCAGTTATAGCTCAGACACAGCATGGTTTTGTTAAGGGGAAGTCTTGCCTGACCAACTTGATTGGATACTATGATGCAGTCACAAAAGAACTGGATGCAGGGAATAACTTTGATATTATATACTTGGATCTTAGAAAGGCTTTTGATACTGTTGCACATGGAAGACTGCTACACAAATTGGAGCAGTGTGACATTGGAGGCAAATTGCTGCTATGGATAAAGGGGTGGTTGAGGGGGAGAAGACAGAGAGTGGTAATCAATGGACACTGCTCATCGTGGACTAATGTTATTAGTGGAGTCCCTCAGGGCTCAGTGTTGGGTCCATTATTGTTTTCTGTATTTATAAATGATATTGATGATGGTATATCAAGCTTAATGTCCAAGTTTGCAGATGATACAAAGGTTGGCAGGGTTGTCAAGGACACTACTGACACTATGCTGCTGCAACAGGATCTGGAAAGGTTGAGCAGATGGGCTGAGAGGTGGCAAATGAAGTTTAACATTGACAAATGTAAAGTACTACACATGGGAAACAGCAACCCCAGAGCAACGTATCAACTCTGTGGTACTACACTGACAGTGGTAGAGAATGAAAGGGACTTGGGGGTGATTGTGCAGGCAGATATGAAGTTCTCTGAGCAGTGCAGACGGGCTGCAAGAGTAGCTCATGGAGTATTGTCAATGATATACAGGAGTTTTTCCAGCAGGGATAAGGAGGTGATTATTCCATTGTATAAGGCAATGGTCAGGCCACACCTAGAGTACTGTATACAGGTCTGGAGGCCTCATTTCAAGAAGGACGTAGAGCTGCTGGAACGAGTACAGAGAAGGGCAACGAGATTAGTGAATGGAACAAAGGGGTGCTCTTACGAAGAAAGGCTTAAGTTTTGCAAATTACAGTGTCTGGAGACTAGGCACCAGCGAGGTGATCTGATAGAGGTGTATAAAGCCTTGAATGGTTTAAGCATGCTCAATGCTGATGGGATTCTTCCTCTAGCTCAGAAAAATCACCTGAGAGGGCATAAATTCAAATTGAGGAAAGACAGATGTAGGATAGACGTGCGGAAATTTGCCTTTAGCCAGCGGGTGGTTGGTTGGTGGAACAGATTGCCATCCCTTGTGGTGGAGGTTGATAGCCTAAATAAGTTTAAGGCTCAGCTGGACAGGTATTTTGAACGAACAGAGGGGTGAAGTGGAAGTGGGTTTTTTTTTTTTTTTTTTTCTCTTTTTTTTGGCTGATGCTGCATAAGCTTGCTTTCTTGCATCAAATGCCTCTACTAATGCTAATGCTAATAATCCACAAATGCCAAGCATAATGGTGTTTTATATTAATTTGCTTTCTCCATTAGCTGTGATATTACGTGAAGGTGATCCATAGATGAGAATCCTATCCTAAAGCCAGCTTGCTCTTTTGGTTGATTCTCATCAAGTATTCTTTCTAATCTGTTAGTAATGACCCTTGTGAACAACTTGTAGATGTGGCATAACGAGCTAATTGGTCTATAATTTACAATTTCTGATTTATCTCCTTTCATGTGCAACAAAACTATGATTGCATTATTCCACTGATCAGGCATCACACCTTTTTTAATGCAATTTGTGAAGAGCCTTGCCAGTTTTTGTGTTATGTCTCTTCCTTCCAATTTTACTGGTGATCCACTGGTGATATTCTGGCTTTTGTTACCCATTTATGGACAAATTCAATGGAAAAGTTCGGTGAAACACAAGCAGATGCTCTTGACATCTCAAAGGCTTTCGATCGTGTTTTGCATAAAGGTCTTCTAAAAAAGCTTCCATCTTATGGTTTGCTAACTTTCTCTTTGATCGCTCACTGAGGGTGATGATAAATGGCTCTCTGTCTTCTAACTTCTCCACTAATGCTGGTGTCTCAATTTCGTTCCCCCAATCTTTTCCTCTTGTATATTAATGACCTTGTTCCATTGACTGGAAATTCTATCCATAGTTTTGCCGATGATAGCACATTGCATTCCACTTTCAATTTTGAGAAACCCTGCCCTGCTAAATCAGCTTCAACTTCTCGAATATCCACTACCAATTCCTTAAATCTGATCTCCAGATAATTTTCCAGTGGGTCAAAGACAACATAGTTGATTTCAATCCTTTTAAAACTCAGTCTTGTCTTATAACTTGCAAAAATGATTCTTCTGCTCTTAACTTATCTTTGGTGACACTCCTATTTCTAGGCAAAATAATATATCTCTTTTGGGGGATTACCCTGACTTCTAATCTCTCTTGGAACAATCATATTACAAATATTGCTTCCTCTGCATCTAAAAAACTTCGTTTTCTCTTTTGCTCTCAACTTTACTTTTCTTCCAAACAGCTGTTCACTCTGTACAAATTGCAAATCCACTCTACCATGGAATATTTTTCCCACATCTGTGGTGGTGCCTCCAAAACTTCTCTCGTGCTTCTAGATTCCATTCAGAAGAGGGCAATTAGGTTAATTAATGACTCATGTCTAACAGTCTCTACACTCACTGTCTCATAGACGTATTGTTTCTGCTGCATGCCTTTTCTACAGATACTTCCATGGGCACTGTTCTTCTGAATTGGCTTCTATAATTCCCACTCTCTTTCAAAACAGTCCAAACCCATTCCTCCACCAGCCAACACCTATTTACTGTCCAACTTCAGACTCACAGAACCAACTTTTCATCTTCCTCGTTTATTCATTCAACTGCCGTTTTCTGGAACAGCCTTCCTTTATATGTATTTCCTGAAAATTACAGTCTACGAAAGTTCAAGTGTAATGTCAACAAATATCTTCTCTCGTCTTCTCAAACTCCAACCCAAGCACAGTACTAAGTACTATAGGTTCTAATACCTCTTGTGTTTGGGGTTTTCATAAAAAAAAAAATGTTGTTAGTGTCATTTACAATTGCCAAATTAGCCATTAACCTATTCATGAAGTATCAGTGAACCTATGTAAATCTTTATTAGTGTTTTTAAATAAAGTAAGTCTTTTTAATTTAAAAACGTCTTTCCCCAGATACTCCAGGGACCAGAGCAGTCAGAAGAATTCTGAAAGTAATGTAAGTACTGATGACCAGTTTTTGGACCATTTTATTTTATTACAATTGCCAAATTTTAAAAGATGCACAAAAAAATTCATTATCTCAATCTTCACTATGTTTTCTCTCATTTTTGACAGAAGCAACAGCAGCAATTTTATATTTAGATAGTTTAAAAATCAGTACAGATGTGCTTAGCATCATTATGATCCAGAAATTAGTGAAACAATCAAATAATAAATACAGTATATAAATGTTCAGGATAATTACAGTAAAAAAAAAAAAAATGACAATTTTTTTTGAAACATTGTAATATTTTTATAAAGACAGTTGTAGAACAGATGTGCAGAAATATGCCTTTAGTCAGCAGGTGGTTGATGTCTGAAACAGACTTCCATCTGCCTTTGTGGAAGTTGATAGCTTAAATAAATTCATGGAGTGAATGGATGAGTGAAATGGAAAGTATTTGTTTTTTTTTTTTTTTGGCTGATGCTGTATAAGCGTGCTTTCTTCCATCCTATGTCTCTAATAATACTAATGCACCTAGTTTTGTTTTTAAAACAGCTATTCCACTTTTAAAATCAACATATATGATTTGAAGAAGAAATATTGTTTAAATTTTTGGCTGTTAGCTTTATAGCATACAATTCCTTATTCTGGCAAAGACCTCTGCTAAACCTGTAGATGAGTAAAATTTTAAATTTTAAATCTATCTATATATATCCGATAATTCAAAATAAAATAAAACATAAGCCAGTAGTATGGCAAAAAATGTACAGCAAAAATTAACATAAAAATAACGTAAAATAAAATAATATTTATATATTTATTTTCTTATTTTATGTTAAACTTTTAAGCCATTATTTAAATATAAATCAGTGGTAGTAGTGGGTTGTTATGCTAAATAAGCAGTGCCTGTGCCGCCATCTATTCTTTTCTTTTCTTTTATATAAGCTGGCTAAACTTACATTATGTCAGTGGTGTGGCTCTGATCTAGAGTGCTGTCTGTTCTATAAATTATTTCTTGCTGCATAAGGACCACCACTGTGCAGATCCTCTACATTTGTGGATTGATCGGAGGAGGAACGGGTGGTTTGGTTCTTCAATCTTTTCGCCTTTGCGACGATTTGTATAGCGATTGAAATGCAGCGATTCCATGACCATTATTGGCCTCATGGTCCTCGGTCAATATGGGGCATAATGGTCGGTCAAAATATCAAAATAATTTGGATATTTTGTTTTTCTCTTAGTAGTTCTTTTAACCCCTTTTTGGTGATATTTCACATTTTTCGGAACTGGTACCTTCGAGGGGGGGGTACCGCTAATTTATTTATAATTGGCATTATTTTAAATTTTATATCGGTTTTATTAATTGGATTTAAAGTACTAAATTATATAGGGGACTATCGGCTACTGTTTATGTCTTATTACCTTTACTTCCCCCTTCCTGTTGGTTTATTTTATTTTACTTTATCTTTATGTTAATTTTCGCTCTACATTTTTTGCCATACTACTGGCTTATGGTTTATTTTATTTTGAATTATCGGATATATCTGGGCTTCATGTGGAGGATGTGCATTTTGCTGCCTCTAATGATAGCATATCTAATATTTATATATTTATATAAATAATATTTATTTTCTTATTTTAGGTTAAACTTTTAAGCCATTATTTAAATATATATATATATATATAAATAATGGCTTAAAAGTTATTTATATATAAATATTTGTGAAGGTTTAGAATATCCCTGCATAAGAGCCTTATAAAGATGTATAATGTTAATGTGAATGGAACAAAGGGGTGCTCTTACGAAGAAAGGCTTAAGTTTTGCAAATTACAGTGCCTGGAGACTAGGCACCAGCGAGGTGATCTGATAGAGGTGTATAAAGCCTTGAATGGTTTGAGCATGCTCAATGCTGATGGAATTCTTACTCTTGCTCAGAATAATCACCTGATAGGGCATAAATTCAAATTGAGGAAAGACAGATGTAGGTTAGATGTGCGGAAATTTGCCTTTAGCCAGCTGGTAGTGGTTGGTGGAACAGACTTCCATCCTTTGTCGTGGAAGTTGATAGCCTAAATAAATTTAAGGCTCAACTGGACAGGTATTTCAAACGAACAGAGGGGTGAAGTGGAAGTGGTTTTTTTTTTTTTTTTGGCTGATGCTGCATAAGCTTGCTTTCTTGCATCAAATGCTTCTACTAATGCTAATGCTAATTCTTGCAAGAGATTGCTGTCTGCTATTCACTAAACCTACTTTTTTATTGTTACACCCTGGCCTCCTTCCAGCTGTGAAGAGTTTTGCGCAATAGTATTGTTGAATTTCTCTTATTAATAATAAATCTATTAAAAAAAAATAATAACGATAACAAAGACTTGCATGGAACTCCAGAAAGCCGTGATCCTGAACACCTGTAGGATAATAAGGCAGTTCCTCGACCAACAGTAACCCTAATAATGATAGTAATTAGACACAACCAACCACCCCATGCGCTTGGTACCATTACCCATCACAGGGTAGAAAAAATACCATATAAAAGGAGAAAGTTTTCATATAATAATAATAAAAAGGGGCATGGGTAACCCAGTGGTTACAACACTGGCCCACCAATATCATGGACTGGGTTTGAATTCCACCAGGGGGGGGGGTCAAAGTTGCTTGGTTGGACCTACATCTCCCGAGGTCGAAGTGACGGCTGAGACAGAGAGTGGCGCCATCTGTTGTTACCACCATAACTGCTACCCACCACTGGATGCCAAAGCTAAAACAGGTCCATCTCCATAGCTGGATGAAGACAAGAAGTAGAAATATTGAACATACTGTATCGAGTGTGGCGCTGGGTAAAGGTCACTCAAAATTCGGGCCTTATGCAAAGGGTTTGGTTTGAAAAATCGAGGACAACCTCTCGAGCAGACGACAGTGGAGCGAGTGACTGTCCCTTGTGGCAACCACAACTGTAGGGTAAGCCACCCCATTCCAACCTACTGGAAGTGCTTCCTGTGCAACCTCTGACTACCCAGGAAGGAAGAAAGGAAGAAGCCATCGCATGAAGTGGAGCATCGAAATGAACACATTCATTGTGCGACCATACTACAAAGTAATGAAACTAGACATGACATTTCAGTTAGCATTAGTAGAGGCATACGATACAAGAAAGCAAGCTTATTCAGCATCAGCAAAAAAAAAAAAAAAAAACCACTCCTATTTCACCCCTCCATTTGTTCGAGATACCTGTCCAGCTGAGCGTTAAATTTATTTAGGCATCTATCTGCCAGAATTTTAAGTGTTGCCCAAGGTTTTATGTTAAGGCATCCCAATGCATAGGCTGGTGTTTATTATTTTGTTTCATTTGGTACAAGTTGGTCTGGAACATTCTAGTTCTAGTCAAAAAAAAAACACTTGTGTTCATTTGTTTCATTGCTCTTTGACCAGTTTAATATTTCTTAATTTTGAATTCATAAATATTGACCAAAAATGAAAAGATATTAACAAATTACTATATTTATACTATAGTTTGAAAGTAGTTTAAATTAGAATATGGTTGAATAGGTATAATTCATCATTGAAGCTGAATTCAGCATACATTTCAGCTAACTAATGATATGTGGCTTAGTAATGCATCCTTTGGCCACATATCAGTTAGCTAAAGTATATACTTAATTTTGCTGTAAGCACAAAGAAGCCAAATGAATCATACCTATTTGACCGTATTTTAATTTAGACCACTTTCAAACTAAATTATAACATAAAGTTTAATATCTTAGTTAGGTTTATGCTGTAATTTAATGCATAATACATATACACTGGTGTTCAAAGAAAGTGCATTACCCCTTAAAATTGTAATCGTCATCAAAATAACGTAAGTATATGGCAATATTTCTTACAGATTGCATTAGATAAGATTGACACACGTAGAAGATGACGTAATATTGCATCAGCCGTTACTTTCAGTTTCTATAAGCACGCTCTGCAAGAGTTGCCGCCATTCCTTGCTTGTGTCAGGATGGCAAGTTATGTGCAGTTGACGCCACGAAGAAAGAGTGCTATTGTTGCTTTATGTGAGGAAGGCTGTTGTTCCCGTCATATTGCTTATAGAGTGTCTTGTAATCAGTTGAAAGTGAGTAGTTTTCTTTCCAAACTCAAGAATACTGGTTCTGATGATAGGAAAAATAGAACCGGACAGAAATGAGTCTCTACACCAAAACAGGACCGTGTTTTGAAGCGCTTATGCCTTAAAAACCGTAAACCTTCTTCGTCTGAGCGGAAATGAGAATGGAAAGAACATATAGGAGTTGTAGCAAGTGCAGTAACAGTCGGAAGATGCCTCTTCAAAAATAGACTTGTAGCCTGTCATCGTAAGAAGACCCTCCTCACACAAAAAATGAAAAAGACCCAATTAATTTGGTGTAAGGAGCATGTCAAAATGGACCCCCAAGCAGTAGAAATTAGTTATTTTCTCTGATGAGAAGAAATTCAACCTGCATGGCTCTGATGGGAGATAAACGATTCGCCGTGGACATGGTGAAGAATACCATCCAGACTGTATGGTGTCTATAGTGAAATTCCCTACCAGCCGAATGATATGGGGGGTGCATTTCGTGTCGCAGAATAGGTCACTTGCAGTTTATAAAAGGTTTCGTAAATGCATGGCCCCTCGACGTGGGCACCTGTACGTGGTGAGGGGACCTCCCAGTGATGCTGCTGGACTTCCAGAATAGCATCACTGGGATCCAACGCCCACAGCCCAGGTTCCAGGCTTACATCAATGGAATCCGGTGTGTTTGCTGTGCGCTGCGACCCGTGGAAATTCGGAAAGGGGATCCTGGTGGTTGAGGAGCCCAGCTACAATACACCACTTTGGCCCCTGCTTCGACAAGACGGGTGGTCCTGGAAGGCCCGGCTAGGATCAATCGGCTAGTAGGCTCTCCTGCGAGGGTCAACTGTGTCAATGCCACAGTCCGAGGGACAGGATTCAGGCTGGCGGCGGTGCGGGTATAGGGTCTAGGTAGCCCTGGCGTTCCACTCCCGAGCGCATTTATTGCATGCCGGGTAGTGGGTGTCCCTTTGGGCTCCGTGGTGGGTGGGGAGCCCGGGCACTGAACAATATAAAAAACTCAATGAATCCTGATAAACTTATTTCTTCAGGGTCCCCAACCCGGTCCCTATCTGAAACCATAGACAACGATTCAGATAGCATTATTGCTAAAAAGAGGCAGCGAACGGAATTACCATCAGGGCCTGTCCCAAGGTTCTTAATTATGCATTCTACCAATGAAACACCGATTGGTAAAATGTCACCATTTTTTATTCAAAAAGGGTTAGACAGGTTAGCAGGTTCACCCAAATCAGTTAAGAGGCTTCGTTCTGGAGACCTTTTAATTGAAACTAAAAATGACAGGCAATCTGAACATCTACTCCGAACAACATCAATCGGAGGAATCCCTATAACAGTGACACCACACAGAACACTCAATTCATCGAGAGGTGTCATTTCGGAGTGGGACCTTCTCGATGTAATGGAGGAGGAAATCTGCTCCGAATTAAAACCACAGGGAGTCATCGCCATCAAGAGAATCACTGCACGAAGGAATGGAAAAATTGTTAAAATCATGAGCGTTATCCTGACTTTTAACTCTCCTAAACCTCTTGACAAGATTAAAGCTGGATACATCAATTGTTCAGTACATCCATACGTTCCGAACCCTTTACGGTGTTTTAAATGCCAGAAGTATGGACATTCTCAAATGGCCTGCCGTGGAGTCCTTGCATGCGCTCGATGCGGTGCAAAGGACCACGAAATAACAGCATGTTCAGCCGCAAAACCCACCTGTATTAACTGTGAGGGAGAACACCTGGCCTACTCACGAGCATGCCAGAGATGGAAAGAAGAAAAAGAGATTCAATGGCTGAAGGCAGAGCTAAACATATCATACCAGGAGGCAAGGAAATCGGTGAAACCCCTGAATATCAACAGACCTACCTATGCCCAGAAGGTAGCAGGGAGATGTTCCATCGGAACTCAGAAGGACATGGCCATTCCTCCAAAGGAGTCTTTCACTCCCATCGCGCGTTATCTCTTAAGTTCTCAAAAACCTGCACAGAAGGACCAATCAGCTGCCACTCCTATATCGGTACCTCCTAATGCTCCACAAGTAACAAAGGTAATTATGAAAGAAAAGAATAAGAAAGGGGAAGTCCCCCCTAGTACCCAAGAAAAGATGGATGTCAAGCAGAAGGAGGTACCCGAAGATTCAGTCTTGGAACTCTTTACGGAAGAAGAGATGGACACGGGACAGCGTCCATTCTTCCCCAAAAAAGATAAACCCAAGACTGATAAAAGTAAGCCCTCAGCACCTCGGAAGCCGCCTGATGGACCCACCAAGCCAAAATAATGGCTAAATTCCTACAATGGAATTGTCGTGGATTCCGGCGAAATATTGATGACATCAAGGCCCTCCTGCAAAAGCACGAGCCAGTTTGCTTTTGCTTGCAGGAGACATATCTAAAGGCAAATGATGATCCCACCATGCACAACATCACATTTTTTCGAAAGGATAGAATTGCAGATGGCTTTGTACATGGGGGAGTGGCTATCCTTGTGGGTAACCAGACCCCAGTGCAGCCCTTGCTAATTACAACTAGCATAGAAGCTGTTGCAATTCGCCTTACGGTGGGATTTTTATTAACCGTCTGCTCTATCTATTTGCCACCTGGGACTGACATCTCCCAGGAAGACCTTGATGATCTTCTAACGCAGTTGCCTCCCCCTTTCTTACTTCTCGGGGATTTTAATGGACATAACACCCTGTGAGGTAGTGCTAACATCAATGGAAGGGGACAAGTCATAGAGCATATGCTAAATGACAATGACCTTTCCTTCTAAATACTGGAACAAATACCTTCTTCCACATGCCTACCCATACTTTTTCTGCCATTGATCTCTCTATCTGCTCCCCTTCTCTACTCCCTTCACTCACTTGGGAAGTGGAGGAGAATCCATACGGAAGTGATCACTTCCCTGTGATAACCTCGTTACACAGTGGGAGACCATGTCTTCCCTTCAGGTTACCACGGTGGAAGATTGATCAGGCTGACTGGACTGCCTTCCAACATCAGGCAAATTTTGATCTTAGCACAATCAGTCAAGAGCCTATCAATGATGCAGTTAAGTACATCACAGAAAATATTGTCCAAGCAGCTGCGAATGCTGTTCCAAAAACATCTGCCCGGTTTCCACCATTTCCCAAATCTTGGTGGAATTCACAATGCACAGCAGCAAAAAAGGCTCAAAACAAAGCATGGGGGATATTCCACTGATATCCTACCACGACCAACCTTATAGCCTTTAAACGTGCACGAGCCAAAGCACGATATATCCGCCATCAGAGTCAAAAGGAATCGTGGATCCGTTTTACATCATCTATTAACCAGTCTACCAACTCTAAGGTAGTCTGGGATAAAATCCTGAAAATGAAGGGAAAATATACATCCCACCCTTCTTCAATCCTAGATTATAATGGATGCGCTATTGCAGATCCAACTGCAATAGCCAATTCTCTTGGGGAAACATTCTCTAACATCTCTGCAACATCTTCGTATTTCCCAGAGTTCCTGGTCCTGAAATATAAAATCAAAAAACAGGCACTTAACTTTAAATCTAAGAGCATTTATCCCTACAACAGGGATTTCACTATTCAGGAACTGAAAAGAGCCCTTGCTCTTTCCAAAGCAAGTGCCGTTGGAACAGATGGCATCCATTATGAAATGATTAAACATCTTTCACCAAAATCTATGGATTGTCTGCTCCTTCTGTATAACAGAATCTTTACTGAAGGGCAGTTTCCGGACTCCTGGCGAAAGGCAATCGTTCTTGCCTTTCCTAAGCCAGGAAAGGATCCAAAAGTCACCACCAATTATCGTCCTATTGCTCTGACTAGCTGTCTGTGCAAAATCCTGGAGAGAATGGTTAATTCTCGTTTAATATGGTATCTCGAATCAAATGACCTTCTCTCCAACATCCAGTGTGGCTTCCGAAGGAACCGGTCCACTTTGGACCATCTTATTAGATTGGAAGCATCCATCCAGGATGCTTTCCTAAAACGCGAACATTTGGTGTCGGTGTTCTTTGACATAGAGAAAGCGTATGACACAACTTGGAGATTTGGCATTTGAAAAGATTTACATAGCCTAGGCCTAAGAAGGCATCTCCCCTTTTTTATTCAAAACTTTTTAGCCAATCGATCGTTCCAAGTTCGTGTGGGATCCTCACTCACTCGCTCCTTTAGCCAAGAGGAGGGGGTACCACAAGGATCAGTATTAAATGTCACGCTTTTTGCCATCAAAATAAATTCCATCACAGAACAACTTCCTCCAACTGTAAACAGTGCCCTCTATGTTGATGACTTTAGCATTTTTTGTCAGTCGTGCAACATGAGGGTTATTGAAAGACAACTGCAGAAAGCCATTGATAGTCTGAATTCCTGGGCACTTGCAAATGACTTCAGGTTCTCGCCGGATAAGACCGTTTGCATACACTTTTGTTGCAAGCGTAATCTTCATCCTGAACCTGAATTAAGGCTCGGACAAAATGCTATTCCAGTAGCAGCGAACACAAAATTCTTGGGACTCGTATTCGATAAAAAACTGACCTTTTTGGATCATATTTGTCAACTCCGCACAAAGTGCACACATGGGCTTAATATTCTCCGCTCGCTCTCCTCTACATCTTGGGGAGCAGACCAATGGACCCTTCTTTGGCTTTACCGTGCACTTGTGCGATCCAAACTAGATTATGGGTCCCAGGTATATTCCTCAGCCAGAGACAGTGTCCTTCGATGGCTGGACCCCGTCCATCATCAGGCCCTACGTATTGCTACTGGAGCATATCGCACATCTCCTGTCCAGAGCTTATACGTCGAAGCAAACGAACCACCGTTATCGCTTCGACGTAAGCAGTTGTCTTTAAAGTATGCTTTAAAACTGAAATCCCTGCCAGACCATCCTACGTGGCCCTTCGCTTTTGAACCACGATGGGAAAATTTATATAATACCCGTAAGACTGCCAATCGTCCTTTTGGTATTCGTCTCCAAGAGCTACTCAAAGAACTTAATATCAAGGTAGACAAGGTTGCCCAAACACCAAAGCAACCATTTCCACCCTGGCATGCTCATGTCCCGGCATGTGACTTGTCTCTTAGAAATTGGGGAAAGTCGGACACTCCATCATCTGTCTACCTGCAGCTTCATTCAGCACACCGAACTGAATATCCCGACTTCGTGCCAGTCTACACAGACGGTTCGAAATCGGAATCATATGTGGGATCTGCTGCTGTCTTTATAGACAGCTCTACATTGGAGCAGATTCCCTCTGAATGCAGCATATTTACTGCAGAGCTGCACGCTATAGAGTTAGCCTTGGATCACATTAGTGAATGCCAATACAAACGGTTCATTTTATATTCAGACTCTCTCAGCATGTTACAGGCTTTAATATCTGTGAGATATAATCCTCATCCAGTTCTGTCTAGTATTCAGCAGAAGATTCACTTCCTCCATGGACGTGAATATGATATCCGCTTCTGCTGGATTCCCAGCCACATTGGGATTAGGGGAAATGATTTGGCTGACGCCGCAGCCAAATCAGCAATTCCCAATAATTACCACTGCCTGTCAGTCCCCTATACAGACTACAGGCAAATAATACATGAGAAGATTCACTCCCAATGGCAGGATTCATGGAATAGACAGACTGCGAATAAATTATATCATATAAAGCCTGTAATTGAACCGTGGCAGTCTAGTCTGCGCAGGAATCGTAAGGAGGAAGTTGTTCTTGCCCGGACCCGCATAGGACACAGTCATTTAACTCATTCGTTTCTGCTGAGGGCTGATGACCCTCCTATGTGTGTGTGTGTGTTCTGTGGCACAATCTTAACGATCAGACACCTTTTAATTGACTGTCCAGATTTTAGCAGCACCCGTTTTACTGCTTTTAATCATCTGACTGAGCCTTATACACTCAGTGAGATTTTATCCGACAATGACAATGTGTCTGCTATTTTTAGCTTTTTGAAAGCAATAAAGGTTAATCGTATTTAAATTTTATATGTTATTGTTATTTCTTTTATTGATTTAACTTTAGATATGGACATGATGGCCTAATTAATTAGGTTTTATATTTATATATTAATTTTTATATATACCTGGTCTTGGCACATTATAGCCTTAGTTGCTAATGCGCCAATAAAACCCAAATCAAATCAAAATCAAATCAAGTAAATGCCAATGGATACGTGGCTATATTGGAAGATAAATTTCTGCCAACCATTAGAGACCATTTCAACCTGCCAAGTAACTGCATCTTTCAGGACGACTCTGCTCCTTGTCATCAGGCGAAAAGTGTAAGTAGGCACTTCTGTACTTACTTTAACTTCATTTCTGCATTAGAGATTCAACAGTAATGTATTTACATTTGTTACAGGTGAAAAAATGGTTATAAAAACGGTCCATTACAACTCTTAGCTGCCCAGGAAACAGCCCGGACCTGAATCCTATAGAGAACTGTTGGCATTGTGTGGAATGTGCAGTTGCCAGAAAGAAACAAAAGACCCTTTGTGAACTCCAGGAAGCCATAATTCGTGTTTGGAACCATGAACTATCAGTTGATTATCTTCAGAAATTGATCTTGTCAATGCCTGGATGGTGTGCTGCTATCATCAGGTCCAGAGGTGGTTCAACTAAATATTAGTTTGCACCGGGTGAACTTTTCATTTTGTTTTCCATTTAAAATGATAAACCTGAAGCAAATTGAGGGCTTCTGATAACATTTCAGCCATAATTGTCATGTTTACCAAAACTATTGTATAAAGGTGGCAAATGCTCATTTTAGAATATTTTGAGAGGACCTATCAAATATTACTTAGCTTTGTCTTAACTATTAATAAATATCTTTTGTTTATATTTCTGTTTGTGATGTTATTCATTAATGTAATGATAAATCATGAAAAAGGGTTAGAAATGTGAAATTCCTAGGTGATGCACTTTCTTTGAACCAAATAGTTAAGCTTTGTCTTAACTATTAATAAATAACTTTTGTTTATATTTCTGTTTGTGATGTTATTCATTAATGTAATGATAAATCATGAAAAAAGGTTAGAAATGTGAAATTCCTAGGTGATGCACTTTCTTTGAACCCCAATGTAATGTTTAAATTCTGTGCAGTGGCATTAATGTTGCATTTTGCTAACTAAATAACATTATAATTAATACTATAGCAGGATTGCTGTTTGAATGCTAGCATATATATATATATTCCAAATTTAACATTGACAAATGTAAAGTACTACATGTGGGAAACAGTAACCTTAGATCAACGTATCAACTCTGTGGTACTACGCTGACAGTGGTAGAGAATGAAAAGGACCTGGGGGTAATTGTGCAGGCAGATATGAAGTTCTCTGAGCAGTGCAGACGAGCTGCAAGAGTAGCTCATGGTGTCTTGTCAATGATATACAGGAATTTTTCTAGCAGGGATAGGGATGTGATTATTCCCTTGTATAAGGCATTGGTCAGGCCACACCTTGAGTACTGTATACAGGCCTGGAGGCCTCATTTCAAGAAGGATGTAGAGCTGCTGGAACGAGTACAGAGAAGGGCAACAAGATTAGTGAATGGAACAAAGGGTTGCTCTTACGAAGAAAGGCTTAAGTTTTGCAAATTACAGTCTGGAGACTAGGCATCGGCGAGGTGATCTGATAGAGGTGTATAAGGCTTTGAATGGCTTGAGCATGCTCAATGTCGATGGGATTCTTCCTCTTGCTCAGAATAATCACCTGAGAGGGCATAAATTCAAATTGAGGAAGGACGGAAGTCGGATAGATGTGCGGAAATTTGCCTTTAGCCAGCGGACAGTTGGTTTGTGGAATAGACTTCCATCACTTGTTGTTGAAGTTGATAGCCTAAACAAATTTAAGGCTCAACTGGACAGGTATTTCGAATGAACGGAGGGGTGAAATGGGAGTAGTGATTGTGTTTTTTTTTTTTTTTTTTTTTTGGCTGATGCTGAATAAGCTTGCTTTCTTGCATCATATGCCTCTACTAATGCTAATGCTAATATAGAATAAAAATAATTAAATTCATATATGCAGGAATTTGTATAAAGCATAAAAGTCTTAATTTGTCTGGATTTTTGAATTCCTAAAATCCTGTGGGTATGTTTTTAATATGGTAATCGTAAATGAAATGCAAATGATGTTGAAGGCTATTATAATTGTGCTGAAGAAAATAAATTAATGCCAAAATGTTATTAATTTATTAAAAACTCAAAAATGTTCAGTAGCATATGAATCTTTAAAGACCACATCAAGAGGATTCATACACCTAATTAGTATAAGTTGCAGAGTTCAAAATGGAAAACTTTACAAGACAGATTATTATTAAAAATCTTATTTTCCATAATCAAGTATGTAAATTTATGATGAACTGGAATGCCATTCTAATGTGCTCTGGTTTTTCCTAGCCATGTTAGGTGTCCTGTGGCATACAAGAATGTATCACACATTTGTTCATTCATTCATGGTTAAGAGAGAAATTATTTTCATTAATTTGAAGTCTAATGGTTATTTTTATTTTCTGTAGGTATCACAATTTGTCTATGATTCTGTAATGATCATCTTTGAGAAAAGATTCGCTAAACTATTTCCTATGAATTCCAAAGTCCAGAAAGTCCGTTCAGAGTTCATGAAAAATGGTGTTCCCTGTGTACATTGTAAGGTATTGTTCAAATATCATGACATTAGGGTAAGTGTTAGAAAAGATTGTTAACAAATACAAAAAAAAAAAACATATCATCTCTTTTTTGGGCAGTAGTTAAATTGCAGTAGACAGTTCCTAAATTCTTCCTTTTGGCTAAACTCCATTATTTAGGTACCACTTGTCTCCACGCAGTAGGTGTGGTCGTAGAACAGAGTGATTGTATGGTCGAGTTCTGTGTTTGGGTGATTATTGTGAAGGCATTTTTTTTTCTGATTGTTTTGTGTCGTCGAGGAGGGGGTGCTTAGTTTAGGTAGGGTGTTTATCCCCCCATCCTGCTGTTTTAAAATCGGAAATTGAATTCCCAATTTATAAATAGCGGCAAGTGGGGGAGAAACCTTAGGTATAGCAACCTAGGAGGGTGGAGAAAGCAGATTGGCACATGCCAATCACTGCTTTGTTCCTGTCTGTTTGTCGAAATATGGACTAATACCCAAGATCTCGAGCTTAACCTTACTTTTTTTTATTATATTCTATCCTTAGAGTAAATTTCATTTTTTTTTTTTTTTAATTTTAAATTATTCATTTGAAATTTTTACGTTGTGAAAATAAAGAAATAAATTAAAGAATATGCTGTTAAATTCCACTCTCAAACAATGTAATTTTGATAAACTTAACCAGTTATGTTTGTTCATGTGCTGATTAAACCACTTAATGTGATACCAAAATTGTCAGTTTTAAAATCATTTAACACCCTCAATTTTTGTGAGAGTGAACCAAATGACAACATTTTTTTGCTATGACACATCAGATTCAGGACGTTGATGAAAGTTGATCTGTAATTCATGGCAAAGTTGATAGCACATTTCATTGTTTAAGTTTCAATCATGTCATATTAAAGGAGGCAGCAAAGAAAGTAAGCAAACTCTCATAATTATGAGAGCTTCCTTGGACTCATGGGAGGTACCCATGCACTGGAGATGTGCAAATGTGACCCCAATTCACAAAGGAGGATCAAAGGCTGACACAGGTTATTATAGACCTGTGAGTTTAACTTCTGTTCCCGGAAAATTAATGGAGGCACTGGTTAAAGGAGCACTGCAGGATCATCTAGACAAGACTCCAGTTATAGCTTGGACACAGCATGGTTTTGTTAAGGGGAAGTCTTGCCTGACCAATTTGATTGGATACTATGATGCAGTCACAAAAGAACTGGATGCAGGGAATAATCTTGATATTATATACTTGGAGCTTAGAAAGGCTTTTGATACTGTTGCACATGGAAGACTGCTGCACAAATTGGAGCAGTGTGGCATTGGAGGCAAATTGCTGGTATGGATAAAGGGGTGGTTGAGGGGGAGAAGACAGAGAGTGGTAATCAATGGACACTGCTCATCGTGGACTAATGTTATTAGTGGAGTCCCTCAGGGTTCAGTATTGGGTCCTTTATTGTTTTCTGTATTTATAAATGATATTGATGATGCTGTATCAAGCATAATGTCCAAGTTTGCAGACGATACTAAGGTTGGCAGGGTTGTCAAGGACACTACTGACACTATGCTGCTGCAACAGGATCTGGAAAGGTTGAGCAGATGGGCTGAGAGGTGGTAAATGAAGTTTAACATTGACAAATGTTAAGTACTACATATGGGAAACAGCAACCCCAGAGCAACGTATCAACTCTGTGGTACTACACTGACAGTGGTAGAGAATGAAAGGGACCTGGGGGGTGGTTGTGCAGGCAGATATGAAGTTCTCTGAGCAGTGCAGATGGGCTGCAAGAGTAGCTCATGGTGTATTGTCAATGATATATAGGAATTTTTCTAGCAGGTATAAGGAGGTGGTTATTCCCTTGTATAAGGCAATGGTCAGGCCACACCTAGGGTACTGTATACAGGTCTGGAGGCCTCATTTCAAGAAGGATGTAGAGCTGCTGGAACGAGTACAGAGAAGGGCAACAAGATTAGTGAATGGAACAAAGGGGTGCTCTTATGAAGAAAGGCTTAAGTTTTGCAAATTACAGTGTCTGGAGACTAGGCACCAGCGAGGTGATCTGATAGAGGTGTACAAAGCCTTGAATGGTTTGAGCATGGTCAATGCTGATGGGATTCTTCCTCTTGCTCAGAATAATCACCTGAGAGGGCATAAATTCAAATTGAGGAAAGACAGATGTAGGATAGATGTGCAGAAATTTGCCTTTAGCCAGCGGGTGGTTGGTAGGTGGAACAGATTTCCATCCCTTGTCGTGGAAGTTGATAGCCTAAATAAGTTTAAGGCTCAGCTGGACAGGTATTGCGAACGAACAGAGGGGTGAAGTGGAAGTGATTATTTTTTATTTAATTTATTTTACTTTATTTTTTTTTTTTGGCTGATGCTGCATAAGCTTGCTTTCTTGCATCAAATGCCTCTACTAATGCTAATGCTAATGCTAATTCATTATCCGTGAATGTAAAAATTCATGGATAATGAATTCTTAATGAAGTCTGCAAGCACAGCTCATGATGTCTTGCCAATGATATACAGGGAGAAGGAGGTGATTTTCTAGCAGGGATAAGGAGATTGCCAATTTATTAGCAACCTGAGCAGGATCAGCAACAGTTAAACCATCGACGTCAAGTGTACCAATATTATTCAGTCCCTTCCTGGTACTGTTAATATAAGTAAAGAAGTCTCTGCTGCTTTTCTTTGCTAGAGACTTCTGGTAATCTGCCTTAGTTTGCCTAATCTCATTTGTGACTTGACTGCAGACTAGTTTATACCTACCATAGGCTCCTTTATAACCTTGTAATTTATATGTATTCCATGCATTTTTCTCCTCAGCCAAAAGTCTCATCAGTTTATCTGACATCCATTTAGGTCTAATATGGTATGGTATGATATTTCTTAGTTGGAAAGAAAAACCTAATAACTTTTATGATTGTTTCCCTGAATGCTGCCAATTTAGAATTTGCTGTTGGTTATTTAGTGGAGTCCCCCAGGGTTTAGGTTTGGGTCTATTTTTGTTTTCTATATTTATTAATGAATAAATAGTTTAATGTCTAAGGTTGCAGACGATATGAAGGTTGGCTGGGTTTTTAATGACAGTATGCTACTGCAAGAGGATCTAGAAACGTTGAGCAGATGGCCTGAGAGGTGGCAACTGAAGTTTAACATTGACAAATGTGTGGTACTGTATATGGGTAGCAGTAACACCAGAGTATCATATCAACTTTGTGGTACTACATTCAAGGTTGTAGAGAATGAAAATGACCCGGGGATAATTGTGCAGTCAGATATGAAGTTTTCCGAGCAGTGCAGACGGGCTGCAAGCGTTGCTCATGGTGTCTTGCCAATGATATACAGGAATTTTTCTAGCAGGGATAAGGAGGTGATTAACCCTTGTATAAAGCAGTGGTCAGGCCACATCTTGAGTACTGTATACAGGTCTGGAGGCCTCATTTTAGGAAGGATGTAGAGCTGCTGGAACGAGTACAGAGAAGGGCAACAAGATTAATGAATGGAACAAAGGGTTGCTCTTAGGAAGAAAGCTTAAGATTTGCAAATTAGTGTCTGGTGACTAGGCAACTGCAAAGTGATATGATTGAGGTGTGTAAGGCCTTGAATGGCTTGAGCAAGCTCAGTGCTAATGGGATTCTGCCTCTTGCTCAGATTAATCACCTGAGGGGGCATAAATTCAAATTGAGTAAAGATAGTTGTAGAGTAGATGTGCAGAAGAGTGCCTTTAGCCAGCGTGTGATTGATTGCTGGAACAAACTTCCATCTGTTGTTGTAGAAATTGACAGCTTAAATAAATTCAAGGCAGAACTAGAGAAACATTTGGAGCAAATGGATGGGTGAAATAGGAAGGGTTTTTCTATTTTTTTTGGTTCACTGTTACTGTATACGCTTGCTTTCTTGCATCAGATGGTCCCAGTGAATAGTTTTTAAATTTTATTCAGTGGGACCATCTGATGATGTTACCAACAGCAAATTCTGCCCTTTACACTTGGCAGTAGTTATGTCTTTAAGACATAATCTTTAAGACTTTAATTCCACATCAGCACACTGTGATTATCAAGGATCTGTTACTTACAGGTTCTTAATGCATGAAGAATTGCTACTGATATCCAGTTCAAAAGTATTGCTTCCTCTTGTTGCTTCTCTAACATGCTGCTGTAGAAAACAGTCATCCACTCAATCCAGAAAAGTCTTGCTAGTGTGTCAGTGACCCATCCACAAGTTCCAGTCAATATCTGGAAAGTTAAAATCCCCCATTATAAGACATTCTGATTTACTGTCCCACTCTATTTATCTGTGTAGTTTTTGTTATTTTCATCCCAGTCATTAGGCCTATAACAACTCCTCATTTTTGTTTCCTAGCGCAGATATCACATCAAACTGACTCAACATGCTCTTAGTTAAGAAGAATAACTCCACTTCCCCCTCTCCTTTCTGTCCACATTGTAATCCCCCATATTCAAATTCTACATCCCTTATGTGTGAGTGATGTCACATCTCCAACATCCCTAGTGTCCGCATTTGATGACTGTATATATGCTCTTAGCATTAGTGTATATGCAAGTATACATGCATGTGTTCTTATTCTTAGTTACCCTAACAGAGCCCATGTGCTTATTTGTTCGTGATTACCCATGATCAGGGATTTCATCCCCTGCTCTTTATGCAGCAGGCTTGAAATCCCTGATGCTGTTGCATTGTCCAAAATAAGCGGAGCAAGAATCACTTTCATCTCTGGCTGTGTCTCTAGTTAATCTCTTAATCTGCCCAAGCTATCAGTTTTCCAACCTATCTAACACTGCATAGCATCAGCAAATATCTTTGCAACCCCTTCCATTTAAGTGTTTTCCATCTCTGTAAAAATAGTCTCTTGTTAACAAACACAGACCAAGCTGAGAAAAATTCTACTCCATGAGCCTTTCAGTCTCTCCAGAACCTAATTGAATTGACAAGGTTTACAACATGTACTCCCTCATATCATGGCTAGGGAGAATTGCAGACACTTTAAAATCTAATCTTAATTCACAACTTTTTTTCTCAAAATTGCCTTGTACTTATTAAGTAAGTTCTTATATTTCTTACTCTTAATATCAATGTGTACAACAGTATTTCACTCTCTTAAAAGATGCTATTAGCTCTACATCATCGACTTTTGGTCCTGGAAAACATTCCTATTCCAACTAACCTTTTTGCACAATATATTTCCCATTTCTCTGACAACACAGTCATTGATAGTAACTACTTCCTGTGGTACCAGCACATTCTGCATTGTGGGAATTGCCAAGAAAACTGATTTATGTATTAGTTTTATTTTGAGGACTGACCGAGGCTGCAGATCAAATATTTAAAGTTATAATCGTTGTTCAGGGTGATAAAACATTGAATTGCATTTGGTCAACCATCTAACAAACTCTCTCGTAATAAGTTTTCTATTTGATTTAGAAATTTAGTAATCATATTATGAGTACAAGGGATCCTCGTTATCCAAGGATAATTTGTTCCAGAAAATTCCACTTAAAACGGGGACCAATTTTCCTAATGTTTATTATTTAAATAAAACTAAATGCAACTAGGCATAATATTTGCAGAGTTTAAGATTCTGTATCTATATGATATCGGTGTAGATACACCTTTAAACACTTCAATTCATAGGGCTTTCACTTCCTGTGCTCATTACTTGGAAATAACTGGTCAGATCCATTTTTAATGTCTCATTTTTAATTGGTGTTACTCTAGATCCCTGTATATTGTAATGCACAATTATAACAAAATAATATTGTAACAAAAGTGCAGTGGAATAGAAAAACTTTTGTATTCTGTTTATATTCCCCAGGAACATGAAATGAAGTGTGACTTTGCCAAAGTAAGCTGTCCTCATTGTCACAATAAAATGAACCGAAAAACATTGGATGGACACACAAAAAATAGATGCCCTCGGGTACGCCTGGAATGTCCGTACTGTTTGGCTAAGTTTCATGAGAAATATTATGCGGTAAGTTTCAAGTAAAACTGTTCTTTACAATTAACAGATTAGCATTAGTAGAGGCATATGATGCAAGAAAGCAAGCTTATGCAGCATCAGCCAAGAAAAAAATAAATAAATAACACTTCCATTTCACATATCCATTTGTTCAAAATACCTGTCCAGCTGAGCCTTAAATTTATTTAAGCTATCAACTTCCACAACAAGGGATGGAAGTCTGTTCCACCAACAAACTACCCGCTGGCTAAAGGCAAATTTCCGCATATCTATCCTACATCTGTCTTTCCTCAATTTGAATTTATACCCTCTCAGGTGATTATTCTGAGCAAGAGAAAGAAACCCATCGGCATGAGCTTGCTCAAACCATTCAAGGCTTTATACACCTATATCAGATCAGCTCGCTGGTGCCTAGTCTCCAGACACTGTAATTTGTAAAACTTAAGCCTTTCTTCGTAAGAGCAACCCTTTGTTCCATTCACTAATCTTGTTGCCCTTCTCTCTACTCATTCCAGCAGCTCTACATCCTTCTTGAAATGAAGTCTCCAGACCTGTATACAGCTACCAGCTACTCAAGGTGTAGCCTGACCATTGCCTTATACAAGGGAATAATCATCTCCTTATCCCTGCTAGAAAAATTCCTGTATATCATTGACAAGACACCATGAGCTACTCTTGCAGCCCATCTGCACTGCTCAGAGAACTTCATATCTGCCCGCACAATTACCCCCAGGTCCTTTTCATTCTCTACCACTGTCAGTGTAGTACCACAGAGTTGATACGTTGCTCTGGGGTTGCTATTTCCTATATGTAGTACTTTACATTTGTCAATGTTAAACTTCATTTTTCACCTCTCAGCCCATTGGCTCAACCTTTCCAGATCCTGTTGCAGCAGCATAGCGTCAGTAGTGTCCTTAACAACCCTTCCAACCTTTGTGTCATCTGCAAACTTGAACATTAAACTTGATATACCATCATCAATATCATTTATGAATGCAGAAAACAATAATGGACCCAACACTGAACCCTGAGGGACTCCACTAACAACATTAGTCCACCATGAGCAGTGTCCATTGATTATCACTCTCTGCCTTCTCCCCCTCAACCATCGGCGCCTCCGTAGCCAGGTGGGAAGGAGCAGTAGTGCGTATCACATGCTTCTTGATTAGACCGGGGTTCGAGCCCGTCACCACCAAATACGGAAAATGCGGAAAGGTCAGGGAATGACCACTGCACATCCCGGAGCAATATGGCCTTAGTTGCTAATGCTCCTAAAAAAACAACAACAACGACAACCCCCTCAACCATCCCTTTATCCATATCAGCAATTTGCCTCCAGTGCCACACTGCTCCAATTTGTGCAGCAGTCTTCCGTGTGCAACAGTATCAAAAGCCTTTCTAAGATCCAAATATATAATATCAAAGTTATTCCCTGCATCCAGTTCCTTTGTGACTACAGCATATTATCCAATCAAATTGGTCAGGCTAGACTTTCCCTTAACAAAACCATGCTGTGTCCGAGCTGTAACTGAAGTCATGTCTAGATGATCCTGCAGTGCTTCTTTAACCAGTGCCTCCATTAATTTTCCTGGAACAGAAGTTAAACTCACAGGTCTATAATTAATTGTGTCAGCCTTTGATCCTCCTTTGTGAATTGGGGTCACATTTGCACATCTCCAGTCTATGGATACCTCCCCTGAGTCCAAAGAAGCTCTCATAATTATGGCTAAGGGTTTGCTTACTTCCTTTGCTGCCTCCTTTAATATAACTGGATAAATAGCATCCACCCCAGGTGCCTTTTTTATGTTTATCCCCAACAATTTCTCCTCCACTTTCCTCAGTTATTACAAAATCATCTAGCTCACTGCCAGAGTTGAATATACCTCTGGCATTCCCCTTTCTGAATAACTCCTCATGTGTGAATGTAGATGCAAAATACTCGTTTAGTTTGTTAGCCACCTGAGCAGGATCCTCAACTGTTGAACCATCAATATCCGGTGGACCAATCTGATTCATCCCTTTCCTTCTAGAGTTTACATAGATAAAGAACTATTTTCTGTTTTTCTTTGCATCCTTTGCCAAGGATATCTCATAATCTGCCTTTGCCTGCCTAATCTCCTTTGTGACTTGGTTACAGACCAGCTTATATCTGTCATAGGCTTCCATGTCACCCATTAATTTATATGTATCCCATGCATTTTTCTTCTCTGCCATATGTCTCATTAGTTCATCTGACATCCATTTAGGCCTAAACCTTGAACAATATTTCTAAGTTTCGTATGTAAAGCCTAGTGGCTTCCAAGATAAGTTCTTTGAATGCTTCCAATTTTGAATTTGCTGTTGGTAACATCATCAGTTGGTCCCACTGTATAGAATTTAAATGCTGTCTCAGACCATCATTGTCGCCTTTACGAAAGCAAAAAACCTTCCCTTAAGGTATGAGAGTATCGTAAAATAAAAATTAGATAGGCCTACAGCTGGGGACAAAAAGTTCAAACAATAAAATTTGGAAAATGTAGTGGGAGAATTAAACATAAGATGGTGTGATTGGCCATTTAGGACCCTAAAATTTAGGTACCATGCACAGTTATGATGTTCTTGCCATTGTGCATTACATTGTGCATGTACAATTATGATGTAATGCACAATGGCAAGAACACTGTGTGCATTGAGATGTTGGTTTGTAATTTTTTTTTTTTTTTTTTTTTATTTCATGAAAAAACTGGCATAGGTAAGGAAAGTGTCTGTGAAAACTGCAGCCAGTTCTAGTGGTATGCTGCTTTCCTCTTAAGCACCGTTGTCATTCGTGTTATTAATCGGCATGTGAATCAGTTGCTTTAACCATATTCTCATACGGTTTATGCCCATTTGCTAGTCAGTTTATTGCATGTTCCACCCAGTGGTGAGCTATAATGGGCTCGCTGGGCTCTCAAAAGCCGAGCCCATTGTTATTTTATTTTTTTATTTAATATGCAAGCCCATTGTTGAGACGATCATTTATTTTACAAATGAAATCCTGAATGCTATTATTGAGTATCCAGACCAAAAACTCGGTGGGCCTAGTGTGGCCCCATCCCCAGCATTTTAATGTTGCAATCAATCAATTATGTATTTTAAAATTGCTTCATTTTTGATTTATTTACAGTCTGACCTCTGTTTAACCAACTTCTTTATGGCAATTATTTTTTTAATTCCCCTTGGTAACAGTAAATTTCTCCTGTCTCTGTTTATTGGTCACAGTAGCTGAATATCTGTGTGATTCCGACATTTTGCACAGTGTTCAAAGAACTAGTGACAATAGCAATGTAGGAGTTGGGATTGAGGCAACTAAGTTTTATATAAACTTTACAAAGATGAAATGTTGGCAGATTTTGAAATGTCAAGGCTTTCACTGCATGTAGAAAAATGTTCTAAAATATAATGGCATATAATGGCATACAGGCAATAATTAAAAAAAAAAAAAAACTATGCATTATATCACCAATCCCCAAAAAACCAGTGTGAATTAAGAATGATTGCTAAAGAACTCGATGTGGAAACTATTAAGATCAGTCGTGTGTTTGGGCTACGATGAGCAGCTTGTAGCTTGCAGATGGCAATTGCAGTTTGGAATTATCCTGCTTTGTGCAAACATTTTGAATCAGAAGTTAAATATTCGGGATTATTAAATCGACTATCCCTGCAAAAACAGTCTGTCCTGTTAACAAGTACAGACCATGTTGAGAAAAATTCTATTCTGTGAGCCTTGCACACTCTCTCGAATTAATTGATAATGCTTGCAACATATACTGCCCCCTATCGAGTTTGAGCAAAATTACAGACACTTTTAAATTCAATCATAACTCGAAATTTTTCCAACACTGCCCCATACTTGTTGAGTATGTTGTCAGATCTTCCACTGTTAATATCATTAATGCCAATGTGTACAATAATTTCACCTTTTGTGCCCTTAAAAGATATCTTAATGTTATGTATTTAAACCTTTTTATTTTATCTGAAGTTCAGGTCCAACCTGTTTGTCTTTTCCTTAGGATCATAAATTGACTTGTGACAAGAGAAAAATTTATTGTCCACAATGCAATGATCAGGTCATTTTCAGAAACTTGGATGATCACATAGACAACAAATGTCTGAAGGATAATATGGCATGCCCTCACTGCAAATTAAAGTTTGAAAAGGAACACATTGAAGTAAGTTGAAATAAAATGCATTCAATCATGGCTTATTCTTACTTGCCTGTTTACTTAGATAGTATGAATCAGAGCTGTAATACTCAATATGTTCTACATTGATAATAATATTAGTAAAATAATAAGAGGAGTTTACCTCAATATAGTACGTAGAACACTTCTGTGTGATACCCTCCAGAAATTAAAACGAAAAAATCAACAACTTACCGGTACATTAAAGTAAAATTTAATTAAATAGTTAAATAATCGATTTAACACAATTCAAAATCAATTTAAAACAATTAAAAATCAAATCAACGCAATTAAAAGAATCTAACGAAAATATTCAAAACGATTTTCCTTCCTGAAGCTGACAACGCTTTTCGACCGTCTATTTTGAATTGTGTTCAATTGATTATTTAATTATTTATATTTTACTTTAATGTACCGGTAAGTTGTTGCTTTTTTTCGTTTTTTCCGTTTTAATTTCTGGAGGGTATCATACGGAAGTGTTCTACGTACTATATTGAGGTAAACTCCTCTTATTATTTTACTAATATTGCCTGTTTACTATAATTTTAATAGCAAGATGATAGAATTTCATCAGAAATCATTTGAAAAACATACTTGATATATAAACCATGAAAGTTGATATTGTTGAACTTAGCAACACTTATGTTGTATTGAAATAGAGAAACCAAAAGAATTAAATTAACAAAGTTGCACATTTTTTATTTTATTTATTTATTTTTTTTTTATAGAAACACCAAGCTCAGTGTGATGAAGCATTGGTAAGCTGTGTGCATTGCAGTGTTAAGATGAAGCGGAGATCATTGTTGGAACATGTGAGGAATAGATGTCCCATAGCGATTGTGGAAAAATGCCCACACTGTTCACAGAATTATAAAAAGAAGGACATCCATGTATGTTGAAATTCATTTGTTGTGTCCTTTTACATAGTGGTCTAAATAAAAGTATTGATTCTTTCCTCTTAATGTTATTATATAAAAATCCTTACATGCTTTTCCAATTAAAGAAAACTAATTGCAATTATTAAGAACTTGTGCACATGAAGAGCCAGTTTATGACAACGGTCTAAAAAATTTGATTTCTATTTTCAACAGAATCACCAACTGCTCTGCAGAAATACAGTTGTCATATGTCCAGGATGTCATGTTGAGATTAAAAAAATTAATTTAGATGCACATCAGATAGAATGTTACCGAAAAAGGCCCTCTGACATTGCTGTCATCAAAGATGACCTATGTGATGATGATACTATCCCCTTTAGGGATTGCCAGTCCCAGTTAGTAAGTTCTTAGTCTGCTCTATCATTTCTTGAATGTTATATTGTAATGATTGTGACTAGCTCTTTCATCACTGTTTATAAGCACAGAACTGTTTTCAAATTGCCTCACAATAAACACTCAGACTTTAATAATATATTAATATTTGTGCTGAAAAGCCAAAATTAACTTTCTTAAATTGAACTGAGAATATCAGACATTTTCTGATTACAAAACTTTATAGCACCTTGTATGCTAAAAAGCTTTGTAAATAAAGATAGTGTAATGTAAACTTAGCTGTATATTAATATTATATTCTGATGATGATAATAATTCTGTATGTTCAATATACAGAGTACTGTTTATACATAATACAGTGGATTCTGGTTATTTGGGCCACCGGTTAATTGGGGCAGCCATTTATTCAGGGCAAATCTTAAAGAACAGAACGAACCCAATTGAGAAAATATCCAGGGTTTACTTTGCTTAATTGGGACAACGTGCTGTTTACTTGGAGCAGGAGACTGCAGCACTCGAGTTACCCTACAATTGTCTCTGACCATAATACGTGGTTCGGTCGGATTTCTGGAGGTCACAACCATAAAACAATAAAAACAATTAGCAGTCCCCTGTTTATTGGGCTTTTTTGTTAGTGCTTCAATCATATAAAAAATTAATTTTCAGAATCTGCTCTTCATTCCTGTTTTTTAAGCTTTGTGACTGTTCTCAATTGCGAGCATCGTGTTACTTGCAATATGTGTGTGTGTGTGCGCCATGTTCTTTGTTATTGATTATTTATCTTTTCTACTGTTTTAAATTTTAACCCCTACCCAGAAATGTCAACTAGTTAGTATGTACATATTAGAGTATGTATTAATTAAGCTATGCACTTAAGCGTAAATTTGTTTTATTTTGCTAACCCGTGGAAAATATTCTTCCGATTTTCATGTATCATTTAATTTTTTAATTGGTAACATAATGAAGTCTAAATTTGTACTTAATACAGTATATCTTTACTTTTATAGCCTGTGGGTAATATTCCTCCTATTTTTTTTGCTAATTAGAATCGCTGTATAATAGAATTAAACTTTAATTCTAATTCACAAACATGATCAAAATGACTGCCGCTTACTACACTATATCGTAGTGAAAAAGCGTTAGGTTTTTGCCATTTTATTTACCTGATTGTTTTTATATTGAACTTTATAAGTAGCCATATAGTTCTAGATATGCTGGTTATTTTTATTTTTAATTTAGATAAGAGTTTTTGTAGATTACTACTAATATACGTAAAACTGTTGTTTCGTTCGAATCTTGCAGCCATTATTTTTGTATAGAGTGGTAGAGAATTCAAATTTTTTAATTGTGTTAACTAGGTAGCTATAATGTAAAATTATATAGCGTAATTCGCATCCCTGCATTTAGGATTCTATTAGATAGTGTAGTATTGACAATTATTTAATTAAATTTATTGATCTTATTAATTTAAAATATCATGCCTCAGACTAGAGCAGAAAAGCAACGGGCACATAGTGGCAGCAGTGATTTTTTGATTCTTGCACTTTGAAGCTCTACATCCTTCTTAAAATGAGGCCACCAGACCTGTATACTGTATTCAAGGTGTGGCCTGACCAATGCCTTATACAAGGGAATAATCACCTCCTTATCCCTGCTAGAAAAATTCTTGTATATTACTGACAAGACACCATGAGCTGCTCTTGCAGACAGTCTGCACTGTAAGAAAGATTCATATCTGCCTGCACAATTGCCCCTAGGTCCTTTTCACTCTACCATTGTAAGTGTAGTACTACACTGTTGATACATCACTCTGGGATTACTGCTTCCCATATGCAGTACTTTACATTTGTCAATGTTAAACTTCAGTTGCCACCTCTCAGCCCATCTTGCTCAACCTTTCCAGATCCTGTTGCAGCAGCATAGTGTCAGTAGTGTCCTTGACAACCCTGCCAACCTTCATATCATCTGCAAACTTGGATATTAAGCCCGACATAATAATATCATTAATAAATACAGAAAATTATTATCATTAATAAATACAGAAAACAACAGTGGACCCAACACTGAACCATGGGGGGCTCCACTAATAACATTAGTCCTCGAAGTGCAGTGTCTGTTGATTACAACTCTCTGTCTTCCACTAAACCATCCCTTTATCCATAGCAGCAATTTGCTTCCAATGCAGCACTGCTCCAATTTGTGACTTTGTTACAGATTTCCATGTGCAACAGCATCAAAAGCCTTTCTAAGATCCAAATATATGATATAATAATTATTCTTTGCATCCAGTTCCTTTGTGACCAAGTCATAGTATCCAATCAAATCGGTCAGACAAGCCTTCCCCTTAACAAACCCATGCTGCATCCGAGCTAAACTGAAGTCTTGTCTAGATGATCCTGCAGTGCTTCTTTAACCAGTGCCTCCATTAATTTCCCTGGAACAAAAGTTAAACTCACAGGTCTATAATTACTTGTGTCAGCCTTTGATCCTGCTTTGTGAATTGGGGTCACCTTTGCACATCTCCTGTCTGTGGGTACCTCCCCCTGAGTCCAAGGAAGCTCTTATAATTATGGCTAAGGGTTTGCTTACTTCCTTTGCTACCTCCTTTTAATATAACTGGATAGAGCCCATCCACCCCAGGTGTATTTCTTATGTTTATCTTCAACAATTTCTTCTCCACTTTGCTCTCAGTCATTTCGTTAGAAAATCATCTAGCTCAGTTCCAGAGTTTACTTCACCTCTGGCATTCCCCTCCCTGAATAACTCCTCATGTGTGAATGTAAATGCAACCACAGTTGATTGATTTTGCTGGATATCTTTTATGGACAGTTGTTGAACAGGTTGAAACTTACAATTATTACATAATATAGTAATAATTAACTATTTTGGGCCTCCAAGGCTGGCATAATATCATAGTAAGCTAACTGGCAACATCGAATTTAAAGCTAATTAGTTTTATCGCTATCAGTTTAAAACCTTAACCGCCATAAGACACCACATTTGTCTGTCACTTATTTTAAACATTAGGTCTCAAAAAAGGAATCTTGTGTTGGTTGGTTGAAAGTTTAGGACATTGATCCTTCTGTGATATCTGGCATATTGGTACATTTTGGCTCTGGAATTAATATAGTGGGATTTTGAAATCCTACACCCAGGATTCATCAAAATTTGGATGATTTATCTGTAGTAGTAGAGCTGAAAATTTATGGTTTCGTGATGCATCATTGGTTTTGGTAAGCTTATCACTGCTGCTCCTCTATAGGTGAATGTATGTATCAAGCTACATGGTCTTTATACTTCGTCTCAGTTCTAATCTCAGTAATGTCCATTTCCACATACAATCTGCCAAACCCCATGTACCGTTTCTGACAGTCTCAGTTATCATTTGATTCAAACACTGCTCATCTCAGTCTCCAAAATTATTCACTGTTTGATTCCTTTCACCTCCAAGATGGTACTTGTGGATATGTTCATTCCGATATTCCCTGTCAGAGACTTGGTAATTTGGAATCCCCTCTTTTTGATCTTCTCTAGATTAAAATCTATCTACCTCATTGTGTCAAATTCATCTGTTACCTCTACTGTTCTACCAACTCCACTAATCACTTGGAACTCTTTGACTTCCTCTCTTTGCAACTTGACTTTCCCCAGTCGCAACTTTCCTAACAGTGAGGTAATTTTCCTTGGTGATTTTAATGTTCACAACTCCAGCTGGCTTCCGTTTTCTAGTCACACCGACCCAGGTGGTCAAGGTGCTGAGGCTTTTGAAGTTAGTAATGACTTTGCGCAGATTGTTCATTTACCTACCAGAATACTGGACAAACCAAACCATACAGCCAACATGCTTGATCTTTTTCTCACAAACCACCCTTCTAAGTACATGGTCGAATTGAGTGGTACTTTAGTCCTCTCAGATCACAACTTGGTAATTGTCTCATCTTCAGTGGAGTCTTTATCGCATGGATATTCCCAACTTCATGTTGTTTGGCATTACAAGACTGCAAAATGGGATGACCTGCGAGATTTAGTTTCTTCTTTTCCTTGGTCAGATTATTGTATCAAAACTTCTGATGTCAATGTTTGCTCATATTGTGTCAGTGAAATTATTCTTGTAGGAATGGAATCCTTTATTCCACACTCCACTTTAAAATCTCATCCTTTATCTAAACCTTGGTTTTCCAATAAATGTGCTAAGGCTGTTCAAGAGAAGAATGGTGCATATTGTAATTGGATTGTTTCCAATTCTTCAGTTTCATTTTCTGCCTGCACCAAAGCTTGCAACAATTGTAAAGCAGTTATTAACCAGTCCAAACTAGATTTTGAACAGGCTAAGAGTAGAAAACTTGCTTCTTGCCCTAATAGCTGAGCATTCTGGTCTCTTGCCAATAGCTATTTTCCCACAACTTTTGCCCATCTCTACTCCACCTCTGTCAAAACTAGATAGTTCTATTGTCACTTTAGCCAAGGATAAAGCCGACCTGCTAGCATCCCATTTTTCTTCCAACCCATGTATTAATGATCTTGGTAAAACACCTTCCATCATTCCCAACATGCTCCATTCAGTGCTTCCTGTGGTCTTCCGTCAAAAGGATGTCAGGATTTTGACAAATCTTGATGCTAAGAAAGCTCCAGGTCCTGATGGTATTTCTCCACTTGTTTTCAAAACCTGTGCTCCTAAACTTACTCCTCTTTTTGCCGCGTTTTTTTCACTTTCTTATTCGAAAGGTGTTTTTCCTTCTGGTTTGAAATTTGTTCATATCCAGCCAGTTCCTGAAAAGGGTGACAAATCACTCCCATCTAGTTATCGTCCCATTGCAATTACTTCTACTCTTTCTAAAGTAATGGAGAAATCAATTAACCGCCAACTCTTAAACTACTTAGAAACCTTCCATCTGATCAACAATAACCATTATAGATACCATCAGTGGCAATTCACTGGTGATATTCTGGCTTATGTTACCCATTTATGGACAAATTGAATGGAAAAATTCAGTGAAACACAAGCAATTGCTCTTGACAGCTCAAAGGCTTTCAGTCGAGTTTGGCATAAAGGTCTTCTAAACATAAGCTTCCATCTTATGGTTTGCCAACTGTTTTATTAATTGGTTATCCAGTTTTCTCTCTGACCAGTCACTGAGGGTGATGGTAGATGGCTCTCTGTCTTCTAACTTCTCCACTAATGCTGATTTCCCCCGAGGTTCAGTTCTTTTCTCCTACTCTTGTACATTAATGACCTTCTTCCATTGAGGGGAAATCCTATCCATAGTTTTGCTGATGATAGCACATTGCATTCACTTTCCAGTTTGAGAGACCTCGCCCTGTTCAATCAGCTTCAACTTCTCAAATAACCACTACTAATTCCTTAAATGCCGATCTCCAGGTAATTCTCCAGTGTGGCAGAGACAACTTAGTTTTCAATTCTTCTAAAACTCAGTCCTATCTTATATCTCACAAAAAGGATTCTTCTGCTCCTATGCTTATCTTTGGTGGCACTCCAATTTCTAGGCAAGATGATATATCTCTTTTGGGGATTACGCTGATTTCTCTTGGCACAAGCACATTAAAAATATTGCTTCCTCTGCATCTAAAAAACTTGGTTTTCTCTTTTGCTCTCGGCGTTACTTTTCTTCCAAACAGCTGTTCACTCTGTACAAATCGTAAATCCGCCCTACCAGGGAATATTGTTCCCACATCTGGAGTGGTGCCTCCAAAACCTCTCTAGGGCTTCTAGATTCCATTCAGAAGAAGGCAGTTAGGTTAATTAATGACTCATCTCTAACAGGATCTCTCCACTATCTGTCTCATAGAAGTTCTGTTTCTGCTGCATGCCTTTTCTGCAGATACTTCCTTGGACACTGTTCTTCTGAGTTGACTTCTGTAATTCCCCCCCCCCCTCTCTCTCTCTCACTGGGATATTTGGCTGGTGCAGCATAAGCCTCAGGGCTTCCTTGCACCATATAGCTACTACTACTAATTTCATTAATGAAGACAATAAGCATGTGAAAAATTATTTATTCATGGTAACTTAATGGCATTTGGACAAACAAGCTTGTATGTTTTGAGAAACTTGAAGGAAATTGTGAAATTTTTCCAACAAAAAAAAAATAAGTAAATAATAATTACATACTTTCGTGACCACCGGTAAAAATCATAGGAAATACTTATACCACTATGCAAATATATACGTCAGATTAACCTCATTTGACTCAGGACCTGATTTATTCTTTGGTGAAAAAAGCTTCCAAATGCCTTTGAGAGATATCTTAAATAAAAAATCTCATATAAAACATCCATCCAAAAAATTAAATAAATAAAAATATGATAAATAATACATACTTGCATAGATAAAGGCAAAAATTCATTAAAAGATTTTTCATAATTTAATGTGGATGACTATTATTTGATTTCAGAAACATCAAGAACGTGGTGATATTTCCGCCTGCCATTCCATATCGCTAATACCTCACATTGAAAATATTAATGTTAATGAGCAGCCTTCAAAAGAGAGTTTATTGAAGACAAATGTGGAAAGTCACCTTGAAGTTGAATCTTCCAAGGGAGATATTCTGGTAAGCATTAAAATTCTCTGAAGAGAATATATAGCTATTACTTTATTGCTAATTTTTTCATTGATAAAAAAAAAAAAAAATTTAGCCCATTTGTAAAATATGAAATATCTTTAATCATCTTACCAAATAAATAAAACAACAAATCCTATGTTTTTCATACCATGATAGCATTAGCATTAGTATAGATATATGATGCAATAAAGCAAGCTTATACAGCATCAGTCAAAAAACCTTCCAATTTCACCCATCTCTTCACTCCAAAAGTTGGTCTAGTTCTGCTTTAAATTTATTTAAGCTGTTAACTTCCACAATGGAAGCTTGTTCCAGCAATCAACTACCCACTGGCTAAAGGTAAATTTCCGCACACCTCATACAAATCAATTAGATCACCTCACAGGTTCCTAGAGCTACCCTTTGTTACACTCACCTATCTCATTGCCCATCTCTGTACTTGTTCCAGCAGCTCTACATCCTTTCTAAAATGAGGCTTCCAGACCTGTTTGTAGTACCCAACATAATCACCTTATCCCTGCTTGAAAAATTCCTATATATCATTGACAAAACCTCATGAGCTACTCTTGCAGGCCTGCACTACTTAGAAAACTTCATATCTACCTGCACAATTACACCCAGGTCTTTTTCATTCTCCTGAGCGTAGTACTGCACAGTCGGTACGTTACTCTAGAGTTACCGCCACCCATATGTAGTACTTTGCATTTGTCAATGTTAAACTTCAGTTGCTACTTCTCAGCCCATCTCCTCAACTTTTCTAGATCCTGTTGCAATAGCATACTGTCATTATTATCATTAACAATCCTGCCAACCTTCATATCATCTACAAACTTGAACATTAACCCTCGTATACCTTCATCAATATCATTGATAAACACAGGAAACTACAATGGGCCCAACACTTAACCCTTGGGGACTTCACTAATAACATTAGTTCATGAAGAGCAGTGTCCATTGATTACCACTCTGTCTTTAGTATTAGCATTAGTAGAGGCATACGATGCAAGAAATCAAGCTTATGCATCAACAGCAAAAAAAAAAAAAAACCCCACTCCCATTTCACCCCACCGTTCATTCAAAATACCTGTCCAGTTGAGCCTTAAATTGATTTAGGCTATCAACTTCCACAACAAGGGATGGAAGTCTGTTCCACCAACCAACTACCCGCTGGGTAAAGGCAAATTTCCGCACGTCTATCCTACATCTGTCTTTCCTCAATTTGAATTTATGCCCTCTCGGGTGATTATTCTGAGCAAGAGGACAAATCCCATTGGCATTCAGCATGCTCAAACCATTCAAGGCTTTACAAACCTCGCTGGTGCCTGGTCTGCAGATACTGTAATTTGCAAAACTTAAACCTTTCTTCGTAAGAGCAACCCTTTGTTCCATTCACTAATTTTGTTGCCCTTCTTTGCACTCATTCTATCAGCTCTACATCTTTTTTGAAATGAGGCCTCCAGACTTGAATACAGTACTCAAGATGTGGCCTGACCATTGCGTTATACAAGGGAATATCGCAGTGGTCAGGCCATCAGGCCATTGCGTTATACAAGGGAATAATCACTTCCTTATCCCTGCTAGAAAAATTCCTGTATATCATTGACAAGATGCCATGAACTACTTTTACAGCCTGTCTGCACTGCTCAGAAACTTCGTGTCTGCCTGCACAATTACCCCCATGTCCTTTTCATTCTCTACCACTGTCAGTGTGGTACCACAGAGCTGATACCTTGCTCTGGGGTTGCTGTTTCCCATATGTAGTACTTTCAATTTGTCGATGTTAAACTTCATTTTCCACCTCAGCCCATCTGCTCAACCTTTCCAGATCCTGTTGCAGCAACATAACGTCAGTAGTGTCCTTAACAACCCTGCCAACCTTTGTATTGTCTACAAACTTGGACATTAACCTTGATATACCATCATTAATATCATTTATAAATAAAGAAAACAACAATGGACCCAACACTGAATCCTGAGGGACTCCACTAAATAACATTAGTCCATGATGAGCAGTGTCCATTGATTACCACTCTGGCTTCTCCTCCCTCAACCATCCCTTTATCCCTAGCAGCAAATTGCCTCCAATGCCACACTGCTCCAATTTGTGCAGAAGTCTCAAAAGTCTTTCTAAGATCCAAATATATCAAAGTTATTCCCTGCATCCAGTTCTTTTGTGACTGCATCATAATACCGAATCAAATTAGTCAGGCAAGACATGATCCTGCAGTGCTTCTTTAACCAGTGCCTCCATTAATATTCCTGGAACAGAAGTTAAACTCACAGGTCTATAATTACTTGTGTCAGCCTTTGATCCTCCTTTGTAAATTGGGGCCACATTTGCACATCTCCAGTCTATGGGTACCTCCCCTGAGTCCAAGGAAGCTCTCATAATTATGGCTAAGCATTTGCTTACTTCCTTTGCTGCCTCCTTTAATATAACTGGATAGATCCCATCCACCCTGGGTGCCTTTTCTATGTTTATCCTCAACAATTTCTCCTCCACTTTCCTCTCAGTTATTACAAAATCATCTAGCTCACCGCCAGAGTTTACTTCGCCTCTTGTGCAGGCAGATATGAAGTTTTCTGAGCAGTGCAGACGAGCTGCAAGAGTAACTTATGGTGTCTTGTCAATGATATACACGAATTTTTCCTAGCAGGGTAAGGAGGTGATTAATCCCTTGTATAAGGCAATCAGGCCACACCTTGAGTACTGTATACAGGTCTGGAGGCCTCATTTCAAGGAAGTAGAGCTGCTGGAATGAGTACAGAGAATGGCAGTAAGATTAGTGAATGAACAAAGGGTTATTCTTATGAAGAAAGGCTTAAGTTTTGCAAATTACAGTGGCTGGAGACTAGGCACCGGCGAGGTGATCTGATAGAGGTGTATAAAGCCTTGATTGGTGTGAGCATGCTCAGTGCTGATGGGATTCTTTCTCTCTCTCAGAATAATCACCTGAGAGGGCACAAATTCAAATTGAGGAAAGACAGATGTGCGGAAATTTGCCTTTAGCCACCGGGTAGTTGGTTGGTGGAACAGACTTCCATCCACTGTTGTGGAAGTTGATAGCCTAAATAAGTTAGGCGCCTCTGTAGCCAGGTGGGAAGGAGCAGCAGTGTGTAGCACACGCTTCTTGATTAGACCGAGGTTCGAGCCCGTCACCACCAAATACTGAGGATGCGGAAAGGTTAAGGAATGACCACTGCATATCCTGGAGCAATATGGCCTTAGTTGCTAATGCTCCTAAACACCAAACAACAACAACAACCTAAATAAGTTTAAAGCTCAGTTGGACAGGTATTTCGAACGAACAGAGGGGTGAAGTGGAAGTGGTTATTTTTTTTTTTTTTTTTTGGCTGATGCTGCATAAGCTTGCTTTCTTGCATCAAATGCCTCTGCTAATGCTAATGCTAAAACTAGACGCATTAGAGGAGATTTGATTGAGGTGTTTAAGGCTCTGAGAGGCATCAGTAAAATGAATGAGGACGAAATTTTCAAGATTATAAATGATGCTAGAACTAGAGGAGATAAATTCAAGTTACAGGGGCGAAATGTTTAGATTGGACTGAAGGAAGTTTTATTTTAGCCAGCGAGTTATAAATTACTGGAATAAGTTTATTTCATGGGTGGTAGATGCCGACAGTTTGGGGAAATTCAAAGGTCACCTGGATAGTACTTTAGGGTAAGGGAATTGCATAGGATGATAGGTTTAATTTCCTTTCTTTTTATTAATTATTATTATTTTTTTTTTTAATTTTTTTGGCTGGTGCAGCATAAGCCATAGGCTTTCTTGCACCATGCGGCATTACTAATACTAATGCTAATTTCCGGGTGGCACCATTTCTCCAGAAGCCCTATTATGCCCGCATTACTTGTTTTAACCAGCAGTTTGAATTCACTCATTTTATTGACAACACTTCTAACGTTACTATATAAACAATTAAGACTTACTGTTCTTGTATATTTAACTACCCTAACACAACCCTTGAAGTGTTTTAGGCTCTCTTCCCTGGCATTAGCTACTCGCTCACTTGAAACGTTTCTGCCCCTAGACCATCTAGATAATATGTCCAGTTGGGGTAACAGATAAGAACTCTTGAGGTATGTGGAAGAGTTACTTTGACCAATATTATCAGTTAAACACGTGTGTTACCCCCCTTCCTCCTAAGTAGCAGTTTAACTGAACTTTTAAGATATCCTCAATAATACTGGCAAAAACGTTTGCACCACCTTTTTTAAGTGTATCCCGTCTCTACCAAACAAATTCTTTCTACCTACAAGTGTCGTCCATGCTGATAGAAATTTCCCCCCTAAAGCCTTGCAGAGTCCTTCAAGTTTTGAGTTAATCTACAAGGCTTTTAACATATAATCCCTCCTATCGTGTCTGGGCAGAATTGCAGACACTTAGACATTGTGACCTTGCTCGTGGCATTTCCTTAGCATGGTCCTGTATTTTTCCTACAAATCGTCAGATTGTGTATGCTTAATGTCATTAGTCTCCACGTGAATAATAATATTCTTGTTAATCCCTCTTAAAATTTGACAATCTGTTGGTGACATCATTAATAGCTGCTCCCAGCAGTCATACCCTGGTTCTACTCCACCTATCCTTGTTACAAAAAATATTCCCTGTATCCCTGACAGTGGAGGCTCCTAATAAAACAATGCCCTTTTTAACTAGAGTAGTGTGCACTTGGTTTTTCTGTTTTGAGGCCCGAATCGGGTGTGCATCACTTGGTAGATTGCTGGAGTCTTGAGTCCCTCACGAGCTCCCAGATGCATTATTCCAGAGGGCAAGCACCCGTTTTTTCAGTGTACCAAATTGTAATTTAAGATCACTCCTTGCATCGATCAGAAAGAAAAGAATCCCAAGGTGAGCTATGATTAGTCACCAGGTCGACCTTGGAAAACATTCCGCAATGTATTAAATCATGACTCACCAGTAAATTGCCATCGGCTATTTCCATGTGAGTCACAATACCCTGTGATGTGTTTAAGCTACCGTTATATAATCTTGTAGCTACCGTTATAAATTTATCTAAATATCGATGAAAATTAACTTTAAAAAATTATATCTATAATGTTATACAAATCAAACTGTTACAGGAAAACCTATAACAATATAATCCAACAATATCTAAATAAATCAAATTTTTAAAAGCACTAATGAACAGTAATCCAATCCACTTAACTGAGCAGCCCTTTTGTTTTCCACCAGAATGACAATGATGACTGCAGTTCATTACGAATACACTGCCCTGCTTGTAAATCCGAAATCAGTTTAAAAGATGTGATTTATCACGTTCAGTGTGAGTGCCCTGAATCGTTCGAAGCCTGTCCTTGGTGTTTGCAAGTGATTAAACGAAAAGACCTTGATGTAAGTTTTTATGTCGAAGTAAAATTTGCCTAAGTTATTACTCCACTTTTCTAAGTCATTACTCCAGTTTATTATATGGTCCAACTAGTAAACAGAAGACACTGTAAATTGAAGTTAGGAGGTATTGGAAACCGTTTGTTGTATGTAATAATTAAATTTTCTTGAAAGTGAAGAGTCGATTAATTACAAAATATTGAAGCAGTAAACTTTAAAAGTTTTAAAATGCAATAACATCCTGTTTAGTATTCGTATTTTGTAGATAGCTAGTATTATCCCTTCGAGTTAGCTAAAATCCTGCATTAGGAAACTTACTCTTCAAATTTATAGTTTCATCTTCAGATATTAAATCCACATTGGCTGTAAATTGTGTATATTTTTCTTTTCCAAGCAGAATCACAAAGATGTCTGTTATTCAACGCGAATGAACTGTTCTAACTGCACAGCTGTACTCTCGTCTAAAGATTCTGTTGGTCACAGTCAAGATTACTACCCTCAGAAAGAACAGGTATATTCTGAAATAGAACAAGAGTCTCCTAACTCAGAACTGGGGTGTCCTGAAATAGAGCAAGTGTTTTCTAACTCAGAAAATGTGTGTCTTGAAACAGAAAATGAGCGTCCCGAAGCAGAAAATGGGTGTCCTGAAATAGAAAGTGGGTGTCCTGAAACAGGACAAATAAGACCTAATTCAGAAAACTGGAGTGCTGAAATGGAACAAGAGAATTGCCCTTGGTTCTCTCAAAGAACTGGACTGAAAGACACTGATGTAAGTTTCTGTATGATCTTATTCGTTAATAAAATCATACACGTTTAAATCATTCCCGTTAAAACATTATGGTAACCGATTGTGACACGTATCCATCAAAAAAAAAAAAAAGTTCAAGCGTTAACCGTTAATCAATGATTAAAAATCTGAATTTTTTTCTACATTCTTAAATACAGTTTTCCACGCTGTTGCTTGAAGAATGGAATGGTATCGAACAAGTTTCTTTCAGCTTACTTCTTTTCCTCTCCCACTAGTTGTAAAAACATCTACTATTTTAGATGTTTTGAAATGTGTATTTCTGTATTCATTGCATAAAGGCGATAACACTACTCTGATGTCCTTTCTAAATGGCCACTAATCTGCAAAAGGCAACACACTTAATTTCAAATTTTGTGAGCTGCAAACGGCACCAGATTTGTAATAAATAAAAAATAAAAAAAATCTGTTCAGCTAGAGATAAAGCCGACTTTTTCTGACTCTTCTGTTGAGGTTCTTGGTAAACACCTTGTTCCGTTTCCAATACACTACAATCATTATCTGCTTGGTCTTCTCGAAATGTGAAGAAAACTCCAGGTTTTGATAATATTCCTCCACTAGTTCTCAAAGCCTGTACTCCTGTTGTGTCACCTTTTTACAATCTTTAATTTCACTGATGTTTTCCTTGGCTTCGAACTTGTTCATAGCTAGCCAGGTCCTAAAAATAGTGCGATATCCTTTCCTTCCAAAATACTTCCCAGTTGCACTTACCGCTACTCCTTCCGAAGTAAGAAAGAATTCCATTAACCCCCAAAAACCGGAAACCTCCCATCTGATCAAAGATCGTCATTTATCCACTGGTTATAAATTGAAATTTGTTCCTGATCTATGGACAAATTACATGAAAACCTTTCATGACATTTGATTGTGTATTGAAAAAAAAAAAATTTTAAGCCACCCTCTGTAACACTTGTGAAAATGCTTTCTATAAATAAACTTCCAACCAAAAAAAAATTAAGAAAAAAGGAAGAAAAATCATATAATTTCATTAATGATGGCAGTAAGCATGTAAAACATTATTCATGATAACCTAGTAGCATAATGGCAATAGGGCTAAGAAGCTTTTGTTTTGAGAAACTTGAAGGATATTATGAAATTTGTCCAACCGGCATGTTTTCTTGCATCATTGCCACAGTAATACTAATAACCAAAACAATAAATGATAAATAATAATTGCATACTTCCGTGAGCAAAGGTAAAAATCAATGGAAATACATATCTCCGTGCAGTTAAGTGTATCAGATCAGACTCAATTTGACCCAGGACCTGATTTTATCTTTGATGATAAAAAAACTCCCAAATGCCTACATTTGAGAGATATAAAATCCAGCCAAAAAAATAAATACATAATAATAATAATAAAAATATGATAAATAATGATAATATACTTGCATTATAAAGGCAAAAATCCTTTAAACGATTTTTCATAATTTCATTTGGATGACTCTTGTTTGATTTCAGAAACATCAAGAACATGGTGATATTTCCTGCTGCCACACCATATCCCTAATATTAATGACATTACATAATTTTGACTTTCTCGCTTTAAATTGAAAATATATTGAAAATATCAATGCTAATGAGCAGCCTTCACAAGAGAGTTTATTGAAGACAGATGTGGAAAGTCACCTTGAAGGTGAATCTTTCAAGGAAGATATTGTGGTAAGCATTATAAATTTTCTTAAAAGAATTTATAATAGAATTTATAGCTTTTACTTTATTTCTAATTTCTTCATTTATAAAAAAAAATAAGCCATTTGTAAAATATGAAGTATCTATAACCAAATAAAACAACAAATTATATCCTATCATATCTTGATAGTGCATAGCAGCAGCTTAGTGAAGAAATTCACTTATTTGTTTTTAGAAACATAAAGCTCAGTGTGACATTTCGAACTGCCAAGACATATTCCCAGTTACTGAAGAAAAGAAAATTTCAACTAACAATTTGTTAGAGAGAGACTCAGAAAAAAGCCTTATAATTGAATCTTCCAAGGACGATATTTTGGTAAATACTTGATAAGTGAACTTAAATTTTCATAAAGGAGCAAGAAAATTTATTGCTGTCACTTTTATTACCTTATCTTTTTTTTTTTTTTTTAATAAAAATTTTCAACACCTTTTATATTATTTTTAAAAGGCTTATATAAATATAAACTTACAACTAAAAAAATTTAAAGCGAGAAAGTCAAAATTATGTAATGTCATTAATGAAGACTACCCATGTAAAAAAGAAAATAAATATAAAAACTGTAGCAGTATGATAAAATTTAGACAAAGATGCACCTCCCTTGTGTTTGTTTTCAGAACCATGGGGATATTAGCATTAGCATTAGTAGAGGCATTTGATGCAAGAAAGCAAGCTTATGCAGCATCAGCCAAAAAAAAAAAAAAAAAAAAAGTAACATAAATAAATAAAAATAACCACTTCCACTTCACCCCTCTGTTCGTTCGAAATACCTGTCCAGCTGAGCCTTAAACTTATTTAGGCTATCAACTTCCACGACAAGGGATGGAAGTCTGTTCCACCCACCAACCACCCGCTGGCTAAAGGCAAATTTCCGCACATCTATCCTACATCTGTCTTTCCTCAATTTGAATTTATGCCCTCTCAGGTGATTTTTCTGAGCTAGAGGAAGAATCCCATCAGCATTGAGCATGCTCAAACCATTCAAGGCTTTGTACACCTCTATCAGATCACCCCGCTGGTGCCTAGTTTCCAGACACTGTAATTTGCAAAACTTAAGCCTTTCTTCGTAAGAGAACCCCTTTGTCCCATTCACCAATCTAGTTGCCCTTCTCTGTACTCGTTCCAGCAGCTCTACATCCTTCCTGAAATGAGGCCTCCAGGCCTGTATACAGTACTCTAGGTGTGGCCTGACCATTGCCTTATACAAGGGAATAATCACCTCCTTATCCCTGCTAGAAAAATTCCTATATATCATTGACAATACACCATGAGCTACTCTTGCAGCTCGTCTGCACTGCTCAGAGAACTTCATATCTGCCTGCACCACCACCCCCAGGTCCCTTTCATTCTCTACCACTGTCAGTGTAGTACCACAGAGTTGATACGTTGCTCTGGGGTTGCTGTTTCCCATATGTAGTACTTTACATTTGTCAATGTTAAACTTCATTTGCCACCTCGAAGCCCATCTGCTCAACCTTTCCAAATCCTGTTGCAGCAGCATAGTGTCAGTAGTGTCCTTGACAACCCTGCCAACCTTCGTATCGTCTGCAAACTTGGACATTAAGCCTGATATACCATCATCAATATCATTTATAAATACAGAAAACAATAAAGGCCCCAATACTGAACCCTGAGGGACTCCACTAATAACATTAGTCCACGATGAGCAGTGTCCATTGATTACCACTCTCTGTCTTCTCCCCCTCAACCACCCCTTTATCCATAGCAGCAACTTGCCTCCAATGCCACACTGCTCCAATTTGTGCAGCAGTCTTCCATGTGCAACAGTATCAAAAGCCTTTCTAAGATCCAAGTATATAATATCAAAGTTATTCCCTGCATCCAGTTCTTTTGTGACTGCATCATAGTATCCAATCAAATTGGTCAGGCAAGACTTCCCCTTAACAAAACCATGCTGTGTCCTAGCTATAACTGAAGTCTTGTCTAGATGATCCTGCAGTGCTTCTTTCACCAGTGCCTCCATTAATTTTCCGGGAACAGAAGTTAAACTCACAGGTCTATAATTACTTGTGTCAGCCTTTGATCCCCCTTTGTGAATTGGGGTCACATTTGCACATCTCCAGTCAATGGGTACCTCCCCTGAGTCCAAGGAAGCTCTCATAATTATGGCTAAGGGTTTGCTTACCTCCTTTGCTGCCTCCTTTAATATAACTGGATAGATCCCATCCACCCCAGGTGCCTTTCTTGTGTTTATCTTCAACAATTTCTCCTCCACTTTGCTCTCAGTTATTACAAGATTCTCTAGCTTACTGCTAGAGTTGAATACACCTCTGGCATTCCCCTCGCTGAATAACTCCTCATGTGTGAATGTCGATGCAAAATATTCATTTAGTTTGTTAGCTACCCGAGCAGGGTCATCAACAGTTGACCCATCGATCTCAAGTGGACCAATCTGATTCATCCCCTTCCTTCTAGAGTTTACATAAGTAAAGAACTCTTTGCTGTTTTTCTTCGCATCCCTTGCCAAGGATCTCTCGTAATCTGCCTTCGCCTGCCTAACCTCCTTTGTAACTTGGTTACAGATCAACTTGTATCTATCATAGGCATCCGTGTCACGTGTTAATTTGTATGTATCCCATGCATTTTTCTTCTCTGCCATATGCCTCATTAGTTCATCTGACAACCATTTAGGCCTAAACCTTGAACAATATTTCTTAGTTGGTATGTAAAGCCTAGTAGCTTCCACGATAAGCTCTTTGAATGCCTCCCATTTTGAACATCGGAATGCTGATGGACAGAAAATTTCAACAGGAAGTTTATCCAAGAGAGACCCGCACAATCACTTTACAGATGAATCTTCCAAGGAGGATATTCTTGTAAGATCTTGAATTTTTCATATAAATTCTCTTAAAGGATTAATAGAACTTGAAGCACAGCCATTTCTATCAGTAATTTCTTTATTAGAAAGGGGAGTGGGAGTTACATTTTTCCTGTCTGTAATACTTGTGAGATATTTGCAAATTCCAACTAAAAATAAAATTAGTTGTAATAAATGATGAATCGCATAATTTAATAGTGGCACATGTCATATAAAGAAGTGTTCGCGATAGCTTATAACAGAAATCCGGGGGAAAAACATTCACTTGTTTTTTCCAGAAACTTGAAGAACAGTGTGGTATTTCTCACTCCTCGATCAACTCAATGGCTGATAAGCAGAAAATTCCAACAAAAAATTTATCAAAGAGAGGTATTCACATCCATCTTGCAAATGAATATTCCAAGGAGGATATTCCGGTAAGTTATTGATAACTGATCTTAAAACCTGTTAAAAGATTAACAACATATACAATTATCAATTTGGAACCTGTTTATTGAAAGAAATGTTCAAGTTCCAATATTCACTCAGATTCTGTTTCACATTAATAATCATGTATGATTATTAATGTGAGAATGAGTACAAAGAAGGGCAACAAGATTGGTGAGAGAACAAAGGGGTGCTCTTACCAAAAAAAAAGGCTTAAGTTCTGCAAATTGCAGAGCCTTGAGAGTAGGCACCTGTGAGGTGATATGATTGAGGTGTATAAGGCCCTCGATGGCTTGAGCAAGCCGAATGCTGATGGGATTCTTCCTCTTGCTCATATTAAGAACCTGAGGGGGCACCGATTCAAATTAAGGAAAGACAGTTATTATTAATATTAGCCATATGATGCAAGGAAGCCTGAGGCTTATGCTGCACCAGCCAAAAAAAAAATTTTCTGAATTACACTCAGAGAGAGAGAGAGAGAGAGAGAGAGAGAGAGAGAGAGAGAGAGAGAGAGAGAGAGAGAGAGAGAGAGAGTGTCAAAGTCAGAAGCAGAAGGGAATCACCAAGAAAGAGAAGAATGGTGATATCCAGCTCAGGACTCTGGGTGTGCCAAATCCATACTCAACAGATGTGAGCCGGCCCCTCAGTTCAGTTGTAGATTAGACGTGTGGAAATTTGCCTTTAGTCAGCGAGTAGTTGATTGGTGGAACAGACTTTCATCTTTTGTTGTGGAAGTTGATAGCCTAAATAAATTTAAGGCTGAGCTGGACAGGCATTTGGAATGAATGGAGGGGTGAAATGGGAGTTTTTTTTTTTTTTTTGGCTGATGCTTCATAAGCTTGCTTTCTTGCATCATATACCTCTACTAATGCTAATGATGCCCAGGGCCTATCTTACCTCTAGGCAATCAAGGCAACGGAACCCTGGGGACTCCATTAATAACATTAGTCCACGATGAGTAGTGTCCATTGATTACCACTCTCTGCCTTCTCCCACTCAACCATCCCTTTATCCATAGCAGCAACTTGCCTTTAATGCCATACTGCTCCAACTTGTACAGTAGTCTTCCATGTGCAACGGTATCAAAACCTTTCCTAAAATTGAAGTACGGTTCTGCCCCCATATACTCTGATTCAGTTACTCTTAGTTAACCATGGGAAAAAAACCAAAAAACTTAACACATGCTACTCGTGTGTCCAGTACGATGCTTCCCTTTACTTTTTACAATGTCACGCATGGTTGGTCACCAACATTATAATGGTTCTTTACAGATTTCACGGATGCACCGTTTTCAAAAACTTTTGAATAATTTCAAGTTTTTTTTTAATTGAAAGCACAACTCTTGCATTTGCCCATCATTATCATAATTTCTAAACAAAAAAAAAAAAAAAAAAAATTGTTACTATAAAAAAAAAAATTCCGACATCCCCGACATAAATAACAAAACAAAATTTGTCCTTTTGTGGTGTGATGGAAAACAACAATCAACATGACACACTAAATCAAACTAAACATTTTTCTCTCTCTCTCTCTCTTTTTTTTTTTTTTTATTTACGACTTTGCAAAATATCTGTTTTATACCTATTCTAGTTATTACTTAAAATTTATGATTTCAGTTTTTTCCCCATGTAAATCGAGAATCTGCTGTACTTTATTATTACCACATTTAACACTGGTGATGTCTTACCGTGTGTTTAATTTATCAATTAAACTTTATTATACATGTGTGTACAAGAAAATTGTGTTATATATGGGGTCAGCAGGTGTTCGCTTATATCTGTGGTTTCAGCCATCCACGGTATGTCTTGGAACATATCCCCCATAGATACGGGAGACTTATTGTATATGATATCAAAATTATTTTTTGCATCCAGTTCCTTTGTGACCACATCATAGTATCCAATCAGATTGGTCAGACAAGACTTCCCCTTAACAAACCCATGCTGTGTCTGAACTATTACTGTAATCTTGTCTACATGATCCTGTATCACCTCTTTAACCAGTGACTCCATTATTTTCTTCACAATAGAAGTTAAACTAACAGGTCTGTAAATAGCAGGTAGTTGGTTGGTGGAACAGAATTTCATCCTCTGTTGTAGAAGTTGATAGCCTAAATAAATTTAAAGCTGAGCCGGACAGCTTTTTTTGTAACGAACGGAGGGGTGAAATGGGAGCGGTTTTTTTTTGGCTGATACTGCATAAGCTTGCTTTCTTGCATCATATGCCTCTACTAATGCAAATGCTAATTACTTGTCATCTTTCGATCCTCCTTAGTGAATTAGGAATACATTTGCACATCTCCAGTACATGGGGACCTACCCCGCGCCCAAGGATGCCCTCATAATCATGGCTAAGGGCCTGCTTACTTCCTTTGCGGCCTCCTTTAATATAACTTGATAGATCCCAACCACTCCAGGTGTTTATCTTTAACTTCAACAATTTCTCCTCCACTTTGCTCTAGTTATTATAAAATCAATTAACTCTCTGTTACAGCTGGATAAACTTCTGGCCTTCACTTCCCTACAGACTGGTTGCTTTTCCTTGTATTGTGATTTCCTTGGCAGTTTAGTTGTCATGATATCACTATCTTACAAGTTGGACGAGGCTAGTGGGAGCAGGTGCCTCCGTAGCCAGGTGGGAAGGAGCAGCAGTGCGTAGCACACGCTTCTTGATTAGACCAGGGTTCGAGCCCGTCACTACCAAATACAGAGGGTGCGGAAAGGTCAGGGAACGACCACTGCATATCCCGGAGCAATATGGCCTTAGTTGCTAATGCTCCTAAAAACCAAATAACTAACTAACTAGCTAGTGGGAGCTGGACGTTTTCAAAGCCGCTAAGTGGATTTTCTTAGCAGCTTTTGATTTAAATTTAGTAGTATAGCATTATTTTGTGATTTTCTGATTAATCTGGTATATTTATTCTTTACTCGGCCTTGTAATTACATAAAAGTATCGGTAAGGGTATCATATCCATGTGTTACAAGTTGCAGCTCTGCCGAACGAGAAGTTTTTTAGCCATATTTAGCTGCTTTATTGACCAATCGATACATCAAATTATTTTATATAAGTAACTTATAGACCTAGTCAGGATCGTTAGTTTATTCTGAATTGAGACAGCGCGATTTGGAAGTTAATTAATACTTAAATTATAGTAATTATAGTAATTATAGACCTGTGAGTTTAACTTCTGTTCCAGGAAAATTAATGGAGGCACTGGTTAAAGAAGCACTGCAGGATCATTTAGACAAGACTTCAGTTATAGCTTGGACACAGCATGGTTTTGTTAAGGGGAAGTCTTGCCTGACCAATTTGATTGGATACTATGATGCAGTCACAAAAGACCTGGATGCAGGGAATAGCTTTGATATTATATACTTGGATCTTAGAAAGGCTTTTGATACTGTTGCACATGGAAGACTGCTACACAAATTGGAGTAGTGTGACATTGGAGGCAAATTGCTGCTATGGATAAAGGGGTGGTTGAGGGGGAGAAGACAGAGAGTGGTAATCAATGGACACTGCTCATCGTGGACTAATATTATTAGTGGAGTCCCTCAGGGCTCAGTGTTGGGTCCATTTTTGTTTTCTGTATTTATAAATGATATTGATGATGGTATATCAAGCTTAATGTCCAAGTTTGCAGACGCTACAAAGGTTGCAGGGTTGTCAAGGACACTACTGACACTATGCTGCTGCAACAGGATCTGGAAAGGTTGAGCAGATGGGCTGAGAGGTGGCGAATGAAGTTTAACATTGACAAATGTAAAGTACTACACATGGGAAACAGCAACCCCAGAGCAACGTATCAACTCTGTGGTACTACACTGACAGTGGTAGGGAATGAAAGGGACTTGGGGGTGGTTGTGCAGGCAGATATGAAGTTCTCTGAGCAGTGCAGACGGGCTGCAAGAGTAGCTCATGGAGTATTGTCAATGATATACAGGAATTTTTCCAGCAGGGATAAGGAGGTGATTATTCCCTTGTATAAGGCAATGGTCAGGCCACACCTAGAGTACTGTATACAGGTCTGGAGGCCTCATTTCAAGAAGGATGTAGAGCTGCTGGAACGAGTACAGAGAAGGGCAACAAGATTAGTGAATGGAACAAAGGGGTGCTCTTACGAAGAAAGGCTTAAGTTTTGCAAATTACAGTGTCTGGAGACTAGGCACCAGCGAGGTGATCTGATAGAGGTGTATAAAGCCTTGAATGGTTTGAGCATGCTCAATGCTGATGGGATTCTTCCTCTAGCACAGAATAATTACCTGAGAGGGCATAAATTCAAATTGAGGAAAGACAGATGTAGGATAGACGTGCGGAAATTTGCCTTTAGCCAGCGGGTGGTTGGTTGGTGGAACAGACTTCCATCCCTTGTAGTGGAGGTTGATAGCCTAAATAAGTTTAAGGCTCAGCTGGACAGGTATTTTGAACGAACAAAGGGGTGAAGTGGAAGTGGATTTTTTTTTTTTTTTTTTTGGCTGATGCTGCATAAGCTTGCTTTCTTGCATCAAATGCCTCTACTAATGCTAATGCTTAAGTGTCCGTAGATTTACTATTTGTAACTTTCGCAATTGTTATACGATACATTATATCCCGAACTAGTTAGTATAGTATATAATATAATATTGTCAATTAATCAGCAAAATCTACTAATTTTGTTAAACTTCGTTGTCAATTAAATTGTATTTTTAACTAAATACATATAACGAATTAGATTACAAACGAAACATAATTAATTAATACATAACTTGATACAGAAGTTATATAAACAGAACTTGTAGATAATATTTGATACTGAAAAATATATATAGCGTTATAACTGTGTTGGGATACATATTTAGGGTTATAATTTTGAACTGAAATTGAAATTTTATTGAAATTAAATCGAAATCATGACTCAGACCAGAGCAGCAAAGCAAAAGGCTCAAGCTAATAGGAGAACTTTGAGCTGCAGTTGCCCTATGAATCACAGCCTTTTAAAATGCACTGCTTGCATGATGTTTGTGGAGCAATCAAGTACGGGACATGATATTGCCATGGGGGATGCCTTTGTGTGTGTGCGATGCAAGGAGTGTAACGAAATCAGGCAACAACTCAGCATTGTTGTGAGCCTTTATGAGAGCTTGAAGGACAGGGTGGATGCCCTCGAAGGATCTAAAGTGAGCGGCCCATCAAGCTCTCAGCTGCCCACATCAACGCCAGAGCTTGGTCATCACGCAACACAGTGGCAACCTCCAAAGGAGAATGCGCCAGTCCCACAGGAACTAGTAGTTGTTGGTGACTCTATTGTCAGGGAAATGGGGAACATGCTTTGTAAGATAGGTGGAACAGAACCAGTGTATGTCTTCCAGAGGAAAAGGTTGATGACGTTGTAGAGCAGATATCATCTTTTAAGGGCACAAAAGATGATATAGTTGTACACGTTGGCACTAATGATATTAAGAGTACGAGACTGGCAGAATTACTAAATCAGTACAGGTCACTGTTGAAAACAAGCCGTGAATTAGGGGTGAATTTGAAAGTGTCTGCAATTCTGCCGAGACACTATAGGAGGGAGTTTACGATGAGAGCCATGTCGATCAATTCGGCCCTGGAAAGATTGTGCAAGGCTCAAGGGGTAGAATTTTTTTCACCCTGGTCTGTACTTGTTAACAGGAGAGACTGCTTCTGCAGGGATGGGATACACTTAAATAGAAAGGATGTAAGAATATTTGCTGATGCTATCGAGGCATTGCTAGGTGGGTCGGAAAACTGCTAACTTGGGGGATACAAGGACTAACAGATTAACAGTAGCCACTGGCAAAGGTGAAAGTGATTCTTGCACTACTTCTATTGGAATGAGCAGAAGCCTGGAAAACAAGATGCAGGATATTTCAGAGACTGCTGGGAGTCATTGCGGTACAAGTAAACACATGGGTTGTGTTAGGGTAGCTAAGAAAAAGGACAGGTGCATGTATACTTCTGTGTACACCAATGCTAGGAGTTTGGTAAATAAATTTGATAAATTTGAGGTATTGCTCAAAGCATCAAAAGCAGATATTGTTGGGATTTCAGAGACGGTGTCACACAGATATAAGGAATGCAGAACTGGAATTTGGGCAGTACAATGTCTGCAGAAAGGATAGACAGGATAGGAAGGGAGGAGGGGTTATGCTATTAGTTAAGAAACACATAAAATCCAAGAAGTGAAGCCGGTCGACATTGCTGGACAGTGTAGTTCCGTAAAGTCGAGTACAGTGGTCTCCGACAGTTTTTAAATTCTGTACAGTGGGATCAACTGACGATGTTACCAACAGTAAATTCTAAGTGGGAAGCATTCAAGGAATTAATCGTGGATGCTACTAAAAGTTTCATACCTATTAAGAAATATTGTTCAAGGTTTAGGCCTAAATGGTTGTCAAATGAACTGAGACTCATGACAGAGAGGAGAAATGCATGGGATGCATATAAATTATCAAGCGACTCAGAAGCCTATGGCAGATGTGAGTTAATCTGTAATCAGGTCACAAGGGGGGTTCGGCAGGCGAAGGCAGATTACGAGAAGTCCTTGGCAAGGGATGCTAAGAAAAACAGCAAGGATTTCTTTACTTATATAAACTCTAAAAGGAAGGGGATGAATCTGATTGGTCCACTTGACATCGATAGTTCGACTGTTGATGATCCTGCTCAGATAGCAAACAAACTGAATGAGTATTTTGCATCTACATTCACACGTGAGGAATTATTAAGGTTTGAAAATGGCAGAAGGTTATCAAATTGTCGCAGGATACTTAATGATTTTGTAATAACTGAGAGCAAAGTGGAAGAGAGGCTGTTGAAGTTAAACGTAGGAAAGGCACCTGGGGTGGATGGGATCTATCCAGTTATATTAAAGGAGGCGGCAAAGCAACTAAGGAAACCCTTAGCCATAATTATGAGAGCATCCTTGGACTCAGGGGGGGGTTCCCATGGACTGGGGATGTGCAAATGTGTCCCCAATTCACAAAGGAGGATTTAAGAGTGACACGAGTAATTACAGACCAGTTAGTTTAACTTCTGATCCAGGTAAAATAATGGAGTCGCTGGTTAAAGATGCATTGCAGGATCATCTAGACAAGACTGCAGCAATGATTCGGACACAGCATGGGTTTGCTAAGGGAAAGTCTTGTCTGACAAATTTGATAGGATATTATGATGTGGTTACAAAGGAACTGGATGCAAAAAATAATTTTGATATCATATATTTGGATTTCGGGAAGGCTTTTGATGCTGTTGCGCATGGAGGGCTATTGTACGGATTGGAGCAGAATGGTATTAAGGGTAAGTTGCTACAATGGATAAAAGGATGGTTAAGTGTGAAAAGTCAGAGGGTGGTAATCAATGGGTGCTGCTCTTCTTGGACTAATGTTATTAGTGGAGTCCCACAGGGTTCGGTGTTGGGGCCACTGTTGTTTTGTATATTTATGAATGATATTGATGAAGGTATATCGGGCTTGATGTCGGAGTTTGCGGATGATACAAAGGTTGGCAGGGTTGTTAATGACAGTGATGGCAGTGTGCTGCTGCAACAGGATCTAGATAGTTTGGGCAGATGGGCTGGGAAGTGGCAACTGAAGTTTAACCTTGACAAATGCAAAGTACTGCATGTGGGTGGAAGTAACCCCAGAGAAACGTACCAACTGTGTGGTACTACACTTAAGGTGGTGGAAAATGAAAAAGACCTGGGAGTGGTTGTGCAGTCAGATATGAAGTTTTCTGAGCAATGCAGACATGCTGCCAGGGCAGGTCATGGGGTTTTGTCAATTATATATAGGAGTTTTGCTGGCAGGGAAAAGGAGGCGATTATCCCTCTGTATAATGCAATGGTCGGGCCACGCCTTGAGTAGTGCGTACAGGTCTGGAGGCCTCATTTTAGGAAGGATGTACATTTACTTGAGCGTGTACAGAGAAGGGCAACAAGATTAGTGAGGGGAATGAAGAGATCCTCTTATCAAGAGAGGCTTAAGTTCTGCAAATTGCAGTGGCTGGAGACTAGGCACCTGCACGGTGGTCTGATTGAGGTGTGTAAGGCCTTGAATGGGTTCAGCACGCTGAATTCTGATGGGATCCTTACACTTGTTCAGATTACGAACCTAAGGGGGCATAAATTCAAATTAAGAAAGGACAGATGTAGAATAGATGTGCGGAAATTTGCCTTTAGCCAGCAGGTGGTTGATTACTGGAACGGGCTTCCATCTGTCGTTGTGGAAGTTGATGGGTTGAATGGGTTTATGGAGGAGCTGGACAGGCATTTGGAGGGAATGGTGTGATTTTTTTTTTTTTTTTTTTTGGCTGATGCTGAATAAGCTCATACATTTGCTTTCTTGCATCACATGCCACTAGTACTACTACTACTAATGACTCTGATGAGCATAATAAGAAACTGTACAGGGAAATAGAGTGGGCCAGTAAATCAGAGAGTCTTATAATGGGGGATTTTAATTTCCCAGATATTGACTGGAATTTGAGGTTGGTCACTCACACACTAGAAAGCTTTTGTGGATTTTTTGGATGGTTGTTTTCTACATCAGCATGTTCGGGAGGCAACTAGAGGGAGTAATACTCTTGATTTAATTATCAGTAGTGATTCTTCAAGCATTAAGAATCTGCAGGTAAATGAACCACTAGGTGGCAGTGATCATAGTGTGCTGAAGTGGGATTTACTCAAAGAGGTAACTACCATCAGGGGCAAAGGGAAGGGCTATTGCTTTCGTAAAGGCGACTACAATGGTCTGAGACAGTATTTAAATTTTATACAGTGAGACCAACTGATGATGTTACCAACAGCAAATTCAAAATGGGAAGCATTCAAAGAACTTATCTTGGAAGCTACTAGGCTTTAACTACCAACTAAGAAATATTGTTCAAGGTTTAGTCCTAAATGGATGTCAGATGAACACTAATGAGACACATAGGAGAGAAGAAAAATGCATGGGATACATATAAATTAACACATGACACAGAAGCCTATGATAGATATAAGCTGGTCTGTAACCAAGTCAGAAAGGAGGTTAGGCAGGCAAAGGCAGATCATGAGAAATCTTTGGCAAAGGATGCAAAGAAAATCAGCAGGGAGTTCTTTACTTAACTCTAGAAGGAAGGGGATGAATCAGTTTGGTCCACTTGATATCGATGGTTCAACTGTTGATGATCCTGCTCAGGTAGCTCACAAACTAAATGAATATTTTGCATCAACATTCACACATGAAGAGTTATTCAGCGAGGGGAATGCCAGAGGTGTATATAACTCTGGCAGTAAGCTAGATGATCTTGTAATAACTTAGAGTAAACTGGAGGAGAAATTGTTGAAGATAAACACAAGAAAGGTACCTGGAGTGGATGGGATCTATCCAGTTATATTAAAGGAGGCAGCAAAGATAGTAAGCAAATGCTTAGCCATAATTATGAGAGCTTCCTTGGACTTATGGAAGGTACCCATAGACTAGAGATGTGAAAATGTGACCCAATTCATAAAGGAGGATCAAAGGCTGACACAGGTAATTATAGACCTGTCAGTTTAACTTCTGTTTCAGGAAATTTAATCGAGGCACTGGTTAAAGAAGCACTGCAGGATCATCTAGAAAAGACTTCAGTTATAGCTTGGACACAGCATGGTTTTGTTAAGGGGAAGTCTTGCCTGACCAATTTGATTGGATACTTTGATGCAGTCACAAAAGAGCTGGATGCAGGGAATAACTTTAATATTATATACTTGGATCTTAGAAAGGCTTTTGATACTGTTGCACATGGAAGACTGCTGCACAAATTGGAGCAGTGTGGCATTGGAGGCAAATTGCTGCTATGAATAAAGGGGTGGTTGAGGGGGAGAAGAAAGAGAGTGGTAATCAATGGACACTGATCATCGTGGACTAATGTTATTAGTGGTGTCCCTCAGGGTTCAGTGTTGGGTACATTATTGTTTTCTCTATTTATAAATAATATTGATGATGGTATATCAAGCTTAATGTGCAACTTTGCAGACGATACAAAAGTTGGCAGGTTTGTTAAAGACTGCTGCTGCAACAGGGTCTGGAAAGGTTGAGCAGATGGGCTGAGAGGTGGCAAATGAAGTTTAACATTGACAAATGAAAATACTACATATGGGAAACAGCAACCCCAGAGCAACGTATGAACTCAGTGGTACTACACTGACAGTTGGAGAAAATGAAAAGTACCTGGGGGTAATTGTGCAGACAGACAGACACGAAATTTTCTGAGCAGTGCAGACGGCCTGCAAGAGTAGCTCATGGTGTCTTGTCAATGATATACAGGAATTTTTCTAGCAGGGATAAAGAGGTGATTATTCCCTTGTATAAGGCAATGGTCAGGCCACACCTTGAATACTGTATACAGGTCAGACTTCATTTCAAGAAGGATGTAGAGCTGCTGGAACAAGTACCGAGAAGGGCAACAAGATTAGTGACTGGAACAAAGGGTTGCTCTTACGAAGAAAGGCTTAAGTTTTACAAATTACAGTGTCTGGAGACTAGGCACCGGCGAGGTAATCCGATAGGGTGTATAAAGCCTTGAATGGTTTGAGCATGCTCAATGCTGATGGGATTCTTCCTCTTGCTGAGGATAATCACCTGAGAGGGCATAAATTCAAATTGAGGAAAGACAGATGTGCGGAAATTTGCCTTTAGCCAGCAGGTAGTTGGTTAGCGGAACAAACTTCCATCCCTTCTTGTGGAAGTTGATAGCCAAAATAAATTTAAGGCTCAGCTGGACAGGTATTTCGAACGAACAGAAGGGTGAAGTGGTTATTTTTTTTATTTTTTTGGCTGATGCTGCATATGCTTGCTTTCTTGCATTATATGCCTCTAGTAATGCTAATGCTAAAGAAATATTGTTCAAGATTTAGGCCTAAATCGATGTCAAATGAACTAATTAGACATGTGACACAGAAGAAAAATGCATATGATACATGTAAATTAACGTCACATAGAAGCCTTTGATAGATATAGGCTGGTCTGTATCCAAATTACAAAGGAGGTTATGCAGGCAAAGGCAGATTATGAGATATCTTTGGCAAAGGATGCAAAGAGAAACAGCAAAGAGTTCTTTACTTATGTAAACTCTAGAAGGAAGGGGATGAATCAGATTGGGCCACCTGATATCGATGGCTCAACCGTTGATGACCCTGCTTAGGTAGCTAACAAACGAAATGAATATTTTGCATCAACATTCACACATGAGGAGTTATTCAGAGAATGGAATGCAAGAGGTGTATTCAATTTTGCCAGTAAGCTAAATAATTTGTAATAACTGAGTATAAAGTGGAGGTGAAATTATTGAACATAAACACAAGAAAGGCACCTGGGGTGGATGGAATCTATCCAGTTATATTAAAGGAGGCGAGAAAGGAAGTAAGCAAACCCTTAGCCATAATTATGAGAGCTTCCCTGGACTCAGGGGAGGTACCCATGGACTGGAGATGCGCAAATGTGACCGAAATCCACAAAGGAGGATCAAAGGGAGACACAGGTAATTACAGACCTGTTAGTTTAACTTCCGTTCCAGGGAAATTAATGGGGGCACTGGTTAAAGAAGCATTTCAGGATCATCTGAACCAGACGTTATAGCTCAGACACAGCATGGGTTTGATAATGGGAAGTCTTGGCTGACTAATTTGATTCAATACTGTGATGTAGTCACAAAGGAAGTGGATGTAAAGAATAACTTTGATTTCATATATTTGGATCTTAGAAAAGCCTTTGATACTGTTGCACATGGAAGACTGCTGCACAAATTGGAGCAGTGTGGCATTGTAGGCAAATTGCTGTTATGGATAAAGGGATGATTGAGTGGGAAAACACAGAGAGTGGTAATGAATGGACACTGCTCTTCGTGGACTAATGTTATTAGTTGAGTCCCTCAGGGTTCAGTGTTGAGTCCATTGTTGTTTTCTGTATTTATAAATGATATTGATGATGGTATATCAGGCTTAATGTCCAAGTTTGCAGATGATACGAAGGTTGGCATTGTTGTTAATGACATTAATGACAGTACACTGCTGAGCAGATGGGCTGAGAGGTGGCAATTGAAGTTTAACATTGACAAATGTAAAGTACTACATATGGGAAACAGCAATCCCAGAGTAACGTATCAACTCTGTGGTACCATACTGACAGTGGTAGAGAATGAAAAGGACCTTGTGGGTTAATGTGCAGGCAGATATGAAATTTTCTGAGCAGTGCAGATAGTCTCCAAGAGAAGCTCATGTTGTTTTGTAAATGATATACGGGAAGTTTTCTAGCACGGATAAGGAGGTGATTATCCCCTTGTATATGGCAATGGTCAGACCCCACCTTTAGTACTGTATACAGTTCTGGAGGCCTCATTTTAAGAGGGATGTAGAGCTGTTAGAATGAGTACAGAGAAGGGCAACAAGATTAGTAAATGGAACAAAGGGTTGCTCTTACGAAGAAAAGTTTTAAGTTTTGCAAATTACAGTGTCCTGAGACTAGGCACTTGTGAGGTGATCTGATTGAGGTGTATAAAGCCTTGAATGGTTTGAGCATGCTCAATGCTGATGGGATTCTTCCTCTTGCGCAGAATAATCACCTGAGGGCATAAATTCAAATTGAGGAAAGACAGTTGTAGGATAGATATGCGGAAGTTTGCCTTTAGTCAGTGGGTGGTTTGATTGCTGGAACAAACTTCCATCTGTCGTTGTAGAAGTTGATAGCTTAAATAGATTCAAGGTAGAACTTGACAAACATTTGTAGTGAGTGGATGGGTGAAATAAGGGTTTTTTTTTTTTTTTTTTTTTGACTGATGCTAAATAAGCTTGCTTTCTTGCATCATGTGCCTTTGCTAATGCTAAAATGGAGACACTAGAATAGAAACAGACAATATTGAAAATAAGATGCAAAAGGTAGAATTTGTTTTCATGTTGATTATGTGGGATGAGATTTTGCAAAAGTTTCATAGAGCAAGTCAAGTTCTGCAAAGTGAAAACACAAACTTAAATAACATGTGCAGATCTGTTTGGGTCATTAGCTGACCAACTATGCTCTTTAAGAGATGACTTTTAAATATTTATAAAGCAAATACTACCAGACGTTGATTACAAGGCCATTCAAACTCACAGACATATCAGAAAGAAGATACCCAATGACGGAGATGCACCAGAAGTAGATCTGAATGCCAGAGATAAATTTCATATCATTATCATTATTAATAGCCATATGGTGCAAGGAAGCCTGAGGCTTATGCTGCACCAGCCAAAAAAAAAAAATTTTCATTATTATAACAGAGAGAGAGAGAGAGAGAGAGAGAAGTAGAAAGGAATCACCAAGAAAGAGAAGAATGATGATATCCAGCTCAGGAACCTGGGTGTGCCAAGCCCATACTCACCAGATGTGAGCCCCTGGGGTAAAATATCATCACCTTTTACCCAGTTATTATTATTGACAAATTAGAAACTGAGATGACAAGAAGAGGGGAAGTGTACAAAGAAATAGCAGACAGATTTTCCTTTCTAAATGATGTGCCAAATAATGTCACTTCATCTACTGAAACTGATAGGTACTCTCACTGCTCTCAAAAACTAATTGGTGCTTACCCAGAAGACTTGTACAATTGTACAATAATCTCTCTGATGAGCTTCAGCAGTTTCATGCATATGTGTGCTATAAGTTTTGTGCAACAAAAACTGTAAAAACCAGATTCAGTCATGCTAAACTTTGTAAAATCATTGTTGAAAACAAAATTGATGCCGACCGGGCTAGCCAGGTGGGTAAAGTGCCAGCCTGGCAATCCTAAAGTCGCAGGTTCAGATCAGTGTAAAACGCAAAAACTTTGGGAGGTGCATTATGGCCACAGAAGCCGATGCACCAACAACTAACAAAAAAAAAAAAAAAAAAATCGATTGTGTTTCCAACTGTAGATATTGCCTTGTGTATTTTTTTTTTTTTTTTTTTTTTTTTAACTTTAATGGTTACAAATTGCACAGCTGAATGTTAATTTTCTCAGCTAAAACACATTAAAAATTCCAAGAGAACAGCTATGCGGCAAGACAGATTGGATACCTTGTCTTTGCGAAGTATAGAAGTAGATTTGTTATGCCAAATTAGTTTTGAGGACTTAATCAAAGACTTTGCAATTAGCATTAGAATTAGCATTAGTAGAGGCATTTGATGCAAGAAAGCAAGCTTATGCAGCATCAACCAAAAAAAATAAATAAATAAAAATTAAAAAATAATAAATAAATAAAAAATAACCACTTCCACTTCACCCCTCTGTTCGTTCGAAATACCTGTCCAGCTGAGCCTTAAACTTATTTAGGCTATCAACTTCCACGACAAGGGATGGAAGTCTGTTCCATCAACCAACCACCCGCTGGCTAAAGGCAAATTTCCTCACGTCCATCCTACATCTGTCTTTTCTCAATTTGAATTTATGCCTTCTCAGGTGATTATTCTGAGCAAGAGGAAGAATCCCATCAGCATTGAGCATGCTCTAACCATTCAAGGCTTTATACACCTCTATCAGATCACCTCGCCGGTGCCTAGTCTCCAGACACTGTAATTTGCAAAACTTAAGCCTTTCTTCGTAAGAGCACCCCTTTGTTCCATTCACTAATCTTGTTGCCCTTCTCTGTACTCGTTCCAGCGTCTCTACATCCTTCTTGAAATGAGGCCTCCAGACCTGTATACAGTACTCTAGGTGTGGTCTGACCATTGCCTTATACAATGGAATAATCACCTCCTTATCCCTGCTAGAAAAATTCCTATATATCATCAACAATACACCATGAGCTACTCTTGCAGCCCATCTGCACTGCTCAGAAAACTTCATATCTGCCTGCACAACCACCCCCAGGTCCCTTTCATTCTCTACCACTGTCAGTGTAGTACCACAGAGTTGATACGTTGCTCTGGGGTTGCTGTTTCCCATATGTAGTACTTTACATTTGTCAATGTTAAACTTCATTTGCCACCTCTCAGCCCATCTGCTCAACTTTGCCAGATCCTGTTGCAGTAGCATAGTGTCAGTAGTGTCCTTGACAACCCTGCCAACCTTTTTTCTCTGGAATACTCATTGAAAAACACTGATAACAGGAATGATCTATGTATCAAGTTCAATGGGATTCTGCACATTAGAACTCTATTTATTAGTACCAAATTTGAAGGTAGTTTTGAAAAATTTGTTGATTTTAATGTATAAAAGTATATGTTAAGATCTCATGAAAACCGATTGTGTAAACCATCTGTAAAGATTAAATTAGATAAAATTGAGTACTAGAGATAAAATGAGAAAACTTGCAGTAAGCCAAATTGCTACTTCATCATTATTTTTAAATATTGCATTTCAATGAAATTAAAATAAGTGCAAAAGAAAATGTAAACCAAATCTTTTTTTTTTTTTTTTTTTCCATTTGCTTTCATTTCATTTCTTTAAATGAATTGAATGTATTTGAAGGATGTTATTTATTTTGATGATAATGATTTAGTTTTAATTTTTAGGAATTCAAAAATCTAGACATGAATGAGTTGAAAAGCAGGCTGACGAATGCTGAACACATCACTGAGGTACTATTTTTTAGAAAGCATGGTTGAATTTTTAGAATAATACATTTATCAAACTTTAATTCCTGCCTGTTATCTAAATAGAGTTGGCATCATCATATTTATAAAATTTACTTGTGTCTTTAATATGTTGCTAACTTTTGTGTTTTGAGACTTACTTTATAACTTTTCTTTATAAGGATTTACGGAAAGAAAATGAAGAACTGAAAGCTAAACTGAAATGTGGTGCAAACAAACTCAACGGTCTATTGTATGACATTTCCTCGTTTCTTTTGGTGAGTGAAAACATAATACAAACCTCTCTTTTTCTGTTGAGCCTAGAGTGATTGTTATGTGGCATCGAATATATAAAGCAGGTTTTCTCTTGAATATGGGATATGGACATTCACTGCTCTAACCATTAATATCTGGACACCTGCCTATCTACAAATAGCCTACATTTATAGCACAACTAATAATATGTGCTAAAATCTTTAGACTTTATGACAGCCTCTAACATGGTATCCAGTTTGATTGGATACCATGATATGGTCACAAAGGAACTGGATGCAAAAAATAATTTTAAAACAAATTGGAGCAATATGGTATTTATGGGCAGTTTGCTACAATGGAAAAAACGATGGTTGAGTGGAAGAGACAGAGTGGTAATCAATGGATACTGCTCTACGTGAACTAATGTTATTAGTGTTGTTCCTCAGCGTTCGGTGTTGGGCCATTGTTGTTTAGTGTATTTATCAATGATATTGATATGATCAAGCTTAATATCAAAGTTTTCAGATGATACAACAAAGGTTGGCATGATTGTTAATAACAGTAATGATGGTATGCTGCTGCTTCAACAGGATCTGGAAAAGTTGAGTAGATGGGGTGAGAAGTGGCAACTGAAGTTTAACATTGGCAAATGCAAAGTACTGCATATGGGTAGCAGTAACCTCAGAGAAATGGTGTTACACTCAGGGTAGTGGAGAATGAAAGAGGCCTGGGGGTAATTGTGCAGTCAGATATGAAGTTTTCTGAGCGGTGCAGACAGGCTGCTAGAGTAGATCATGGGTTCTTGTCAATGATATACAAGAATTTTGTAAGCAGGTATAAGGAGGTGATTATCCCCTTATATAAGGCAATGGTCAGTCCACACCTTGAGTACTGCACAGGTTTGAAAGCTTCATTTTAGGAAGGATGTAAAGTTACTAGAATGAGTACAGAGAAGGGCAACAAGACTGGTCAGGGGGACAAAGTTGTGCTCTTACTAAGAAAGGCTTAAGGTCAGCATATTGTAACTTCTGGAGACTAGGCACCTGTGAGGTGATCTGATTGAGGTGTATAAGGCCTTGAATGGATTGAGCAGGCTCAATGCTGATGAGATTCTTCCCCTTGCTCAGATTACAAACTTGAGGGGGCATAGATTCAAACTGAGGAAAGACAGTTGTAGAACAGATGTGTGGAAGTTTGCCTTTAGGTAGTTGTTTGCTGGAAGAAACTTCCATCTGTTGTTGTGGAAGTTGATAGCTTAAATAAATTCAAGGCAGAACTAGACAAGCATTTGGAATGAATGGATTAGTGAAATTTGAAGGGCTTTTTTTTTTTTTTTTTTGGCTGATGCTGTATACACTAGCTTTCTTGCATCATATTTCTATGCTAATGCTAACTATGGGCACTTTACTTTCCTTTATTCTCAAAAGTTTTTCTAATAAACTGTCATCTGTCTACTTTCTCTGTGATGCATATGTCAAGTAGTTAGCCTGACTCACACAGCCTCTTATTTGCATGAAGGGCCTTTGTGAATGAAACTGCTTACAAAACTGATGATGATGCAAGAAAACATGTGTACACATTTCCTTGCATCATTGCCACTATTAATACCATGGGCGGTTAAGGTTTCCCAGATAGTTGGCTTGGATTGGCTGGAGGGGGTGGTCAGAATTTGTAATTTCACTGTTGTAAAAACTGTACTACTTTTTATCTGTCTGTATGCTTGGATATTAAATAAACCTTTGGATTTTATTAGTGCATGGTCTTCTCAATGCCTGTGATAATTGTAGTTAAATGCAATTAATTGCAACAATTATTATGTGTACATTAATTTCAGTATAAGTAAATTTTAACACTTCTGCTGTTGTCATCCCTCAAAATCATTATACATTTTATTTATTCATTATAACTCCAACCTAGAGTCAGTGAATAGTTTTAACCAGGCAGCACAGTCATGCCACTGTTACAAATAGAAACAATCAGAATCTGACAATGACCCAACTTTGTTTTTGTTTCTCGAAAAAGCTTTTGACTTTTTATTTTTAATTTTTCTTTTGGTGGACTAATAATTCTTCTTTTCTTAATGAATTGCAGCGTTTATTGTATGGTTTTGTTTTGTTTTTAATTTTTAATAAAAAAATTAAATATTTAAAAAATACTGCATTTTTTCACATTATTAAAATGCATATTTTAAATACATACATATAAAAATAAATAAAATAAAATGGGGAGGGGGGAAGAAATCAGTCAGCTTGGACAAACCCCTGGAGAATCAGTGTTAACTATTGGTTTCCATTACTACTTGGCCTATGCTCACAGATGGTGGTGCAATTTATAACAATGAAGGCTTAGTTCTGAGGCTGGGGATCAGCTGAAATGAGGAATGCACAGGGTAGCATCAGTTATCACCACCTTCTTGCTGTTCATCTTATTCTGCTCATCATATATTAATACTGCTGAAAATGGGGGAAAAAAAAAAAGTTACACTCAAAATGTAAACATGAAACTGATAGGCACTTCCATATTCCAGTTTCAGAGAGCCATTAAGAGCATGAAATTTAAAATTGCATTTGTGTACATATTAGTATATTTTGTCAAACAAATAAAGGAATAAATACAGCAAGAAACCATTTTACATAAACACTAATAATAATCAAAACAAAATGCACATTTTGTACAACAGTTAGACATAAAACAAAGATGAAGTACTTTCCATAGGAGACACCTCATCACGCATTAGTCAATGCACCAAATTCAAAATACAGGAGTGTACAAAAATGGCATCATCGGTCCATTTTTTTTTCAAAGATATGACTATGAAAAAAAAAAAAAAAAGAATGGGGCTTTATTAAAGACTATATGTGTACCAGAGAAAAGTTTGGGATTTGGACGATCTGAAACAGCGTATCGTTGAAGCAGTTGGTCTAATAACGCCTCAGATGCTGGAAAACACTTGGCAAGAGCTCGAGTATCGTTTTGACATCTGTTGAGCTACAAAAAGTGCCCATATTGAACTTTACTAACCTTCATAAAAACACTCAGTTACTCAGTATAAAACAAAAAAATTATTTTAATACACCTTATAGATGCTGAGATATTGCAAAAAAATGTTTGCAATACTGTAAAAATCTGTGTATTTTTGGAACTGCTTTTGGAACCTCACTTACTGATTTTTGTCACCAGATTGGCATCTTTCTACAAGGTGTCATCATTTCCTATTGAAAATGAGACAAACAAAGAGAGCCCTGCTTATTTTATAAAACCTTTAGGTTTCAGATCTACCTTCATCCTTACATTTTGAAATCTTTTGCATGATAATGTTGTTTATTTTACTGATCGTGAGTAAAATCAACAACGTTATCATTATCAACTTATATCCAGTGGGTCATTGATTACTGGAACATTGCTTCTGTAGGTAATTGAGGCTGACAGTTTGAAGAAATTCAAAGGTCAACTGATAGTTACCTATATGAGGAGAGAAGTGCATAATTTGTTAATTCTTGTCTAATTTTTTTTTTTGCCAGTGCATCAAAGGATTTTGGCTTCTTTGCACATTTGGCTAGTACAAATACTGTACTAAATACTAAATCAGCATTGTAAGCCAATCTGCAAAAATTTATTGTATGTTCTTGTGCCAGTTTGCAAGTAATGGATTGCTTTCACACAAACAGCATTCACCAATGACCTTCCATTATTCCATACCACTTAATTAATTTAACATAGATACTTACTTTCTCTCTTCATTGCATGTCTCTTGTGTCTTTAACGTACCCTAAATAACTGCTTTAATGTCACAACTTAATCTTAAGGCTCTGACTGTTATTCTCTTTCTCCGTTATGTAATGTTTACATATGTGCATTTTCTTGTAAAACTAAATAATTTGTTTTTCCACAACAGTGTTCTGCCAAAAATAAGATCAAGATGTAAAATATTTTTGCATTCCATTTAAAAAAAAAATATATATAAATATATATATATATATATATATGAATTAATAGTCTTTATTTATATGAAATGGTAATAATGATATTTTTAAGTTTCTAATGAGAACTTTTTTGCTGCTTAATTTTTTGCAGTTACACTTATGATTTTCACCACTAGATATGTCTGATGCACCATAAAGTAAATTTGTATTCAAATTTAAAAAAAAAATACTTTTTTTTTTTCTTTTTTTTTTTTTACAGTATTAATTTTTTATGAGTGGCTACATAAATATATTTTCCCATTCTTATCTCAAGTGGCATGTTCGTCATTGTGGTCTATATAGTCTGTGTTTATATATTTTACCATAACATTTTGGAATAAAAGAAGTAGAATTAACATTTGTTGTTAATAATAAGAAAACAATTGAACTATGGGACATGGGATTTATAAAATTTTATCATTTCCAGAGACAAGAAATTCTCCTTAGTGATCCAAATGCAACCATTCTGTCACTGTCTCCAGAGAATCAAAAACTGTTCAAAACACAGCTTCGAGTTTTACTACATGTTTACCAGTGCCATCAGCTACAGAGATATTCAGACAAAGTCGTTTGGTGTTCCCTTCCGCTGTGCCAGAGGATGAGAAATGTACTCAGCCACGTAAGTTCCTGTCAAGCTGGGAATTCCTGTCCTATACCACACTATCTATCTTGCACAAAAATCATTGACCATTGGAACAGTTGTACTATCAATGACTGCCCACTGTGCACCATTTTGGAATCAAAACTGGAACACTTAACAACAAATCCACCCTTTGAGAAACTTCGCATGCATATTTAATTTATTCTGTAGAGGAAATATCCAGATGCTTCATAGTAATATAATATCCACTTTTTATGGACTGGTATCAAAGCAGTTAAGATAGGAAAGCTGAAATAAGATACCTTTATTATAATGTACATAGATGTCAAAATAAACTTTTATTTTTATTTATTAATTTTATTTATTTATTTTTGAAAAAAAAATTACATAATAGAGCACATAAGGTCCAATAATTGACACATTGAAATTATACAGGTGTCAGAATCCCACCTGACATTTGAGTTCAACTATCATTTCTGTTAATCTGGCAGCATTAGAATATGTATTTTGAAATATATCCAGTTTTATTAAGAAAGGCAGCAAGAGAGGTAAGGAGACCTTTAGCTATAATTTGAGAGCATTTTGGATTCAGAGGAGAGGCCTATGAAAGGAATGTGCAAATGTTTCTCCAATTCATAAAGGGAATCAAAGGGTGAAGTGAGTAATTAGAGACCTCTAAGCTTGAGACTTCTGTTCCTGGGTAAATAATGGTGTTACTGATTAAAAAGTAATGAAGCTCCACCTAGAGAGGAATGAAGTGATTCAGGCAGTTACCGCATGGATTTGTCAAATGGAAATCTGTTTGACTAATCTGATTGGATTCTATTATGCAATAACATAGGAACTGGATGGAAAAAATATTTTTGACACCATATATTTAGATTTCAATAAAAATTTTGATACTGTTCCACATAGAAGACTGCTATACAAATTATAACAGTATACATAGCATTAGGGCATTCCCAAACTTTTAAACATTTGAGTCCTTTAAAATGTTTTATAAATTTTGCATGTCCCTTCCCCCAAGTTCCAGAACAAGTGCAAATAAACAGACTTGATCTAGAATTTAGCTATATGAATGTGCACACTTTAAAAAATTAGTATATAGTGTACCCTTTTATTATGATATTAATCCATTCCAGAGACTCCATCATACTGTAATGCGAACGCAATTACATTTGGGGTTTTTTTTTGTTTTTTTTGTAATTCGTTGCAAGAATCAGAAGTTCAAATTTTCACTATATAACTTGGCTATTTATCTCTCTAAAAGGTGGAAATATATGGAAATTGATTAAAATTAATTATTGATTAAAACTAATATATTTATTAAATCACAACACAAAAAATCACTTCAACGAAAAAATATAAAAACAAAACATGCCACCAACGCATTTACAAACATTGCTATTGGCTGAGAGGAAGGACCAAATGGTATGGTTGGAGATAATCATAAGCCCATTGTAAAGTGAAATAAGTAGATGCCGGTTAATATGATCACTGGTTAGTAGAATCGGCCCTTTATAGAATCAAATTTAAAAAAAAAAACAATTCAAATCATTAAAATGCACTACACTTTAATCGTATCATATGTTCAGTTATAGGAATCAATTTTTTAAATGTCTTTGTGATATTTTCTAAAGCACATTTCTGGAGGTCATTACCATAAAACAATAAAAACAATTTGCAGTTTCCAGTTAATTGGGCTTTTCTGTTAGTGCAATCTATCACAAACAAGTAGTAAAATCGACCTTATTGCATTTGAGACAATACCAGTTGCTGTAATTCTGTGGGTTTTTATATTATTATGGTGAAATGTGTTTCCCCTTCACTGAAACCTTCAATCATAAAAAACATTTTGAGAATCTCTTCATTCCTATTTTTTAAGTAAACTTCATAAACTTGTTACCCCGTATCTTACTTGTGCATATCGTGTTAGTTGCAATTTATGCATGCAATATTCTTTGTTATTGATTATCATTTTTACTGTTTTAAATTTTACAACCCAAAAAAAATCAGTGAACATAAATATTAATTAGATCACATATTAATTAAGCTATGTATGTAAGCATAAATTGATTTTAATTTTGGTAAAGTAATAAAGTGTAAATTTGTGCTTTATATTTACTTTTATAGCGTGTGGATCAATGCTGCTGTTGTAAAATTAGCAGAACATATACTGTGTGCATACCAGGCTTATTAATCGAATTCCAGAGGATATACAGTGTATACGTGTGTGTGTGTGTGTGTGTGTGTGTGTGTGTGTGTGTGTGTGTGTGTGTGTGTGTGTGTGTGTGTGTGTGTGTGTGTGTGTGTGTATTAATCAATTTATAAGCAAGATTTATATAAAAATTTTATAGTATGAACCAAAGCTGTAATACTCAATACATTCTGCATTGATATCAATATTTGTAAAATAATAAGATAAGTTTATCTCAGTATAGTACGTAGAACACTTCCTTGTGATACTCTCCAGAAATTAAAACGAAAAAATCGAAAAATCTTACATTACAGTAACAAACTGTAATGTAAGATTTTTTGATTTTTTTTCGTTTTAATTTCTGGAGAGTATCATATGGAAGTGTTCTACGTACTACATTAGCATTAGTATAGGCATACGATGCAAGAAAGCAAGCTTATGCAGCATTAGACAAAAAAAAAAAAAAAAAAAAAAAAAATCGATCGCTGCCATTTCACTCCTCCGTTCATATTGAGGTAAACTTCTTGTTATTTTATAAATACAAATTTTATATACATTTTCACATATATACTATAGCCCCTGTGTACATGTATGTGTGTGTCCTACTATGATGGATGGCTCCTATATGATATGGTAAGCCCATCTCCTAGTACTACTGTGATAGCACAGATCCTCTGCAAAACGGGCCTAAAAATAGTGTCAGGCCACTTCACCGCCAGGGTGCAGCCAACAACTGGATCAACCATTCTCTGTGTGCTATATTGTGCAAATCCCCCCCCCACCAGAGGAAGTGCTATACTATAGGTGGTAGATGACTTTCATCAACCGGTGAAATACCACCACTTTGCTTATTGGAAGCTTGAAGTGGTGAAACCCATGTTTAGTCTCTAGAGCAAAGTTTCCGGCATCCCCCTCCGCCCATACTTCTCCTTCAACCCATGCACGGTACTAAGTACTATAGGTTTTGATACCTTTCGTGTTTGGGGTTTCATAAAAAAAAAAAAAAAAAAAAAGTAGGTGCCAGCTATCCCCTCTCTCCAAGGTTGCCCAAACCTGGTGCCAGCAAAAAAAAAAAAAAATGTTTCAACTAGGAACTTTTTCACTTGTTGAAACAAAAGCAATGTTATGCAGTTATTTACATGTAAATAGCAAATTCATATATACACTTAGAATAACATTAACTCTACTCAGTGTCCATCCAAAAAAACACTTAGAAAAGCATTAACAATTAGAATAACATTACTCAGTATCCATCCAAAAATGCAAATCTGCATTTGGTTGTTTTTTTTTTTTTTTTCCATGAAAACCCCAAACACGAGAGGTATTAGAACCTATAGTACTTGGTACCATGCTTGGGTTGGAGGTAATAGCAGAGATCAGTTGGATTTCCTGGAGTGAAAGATCAGTTTGCACTATGATCCAAGAACATCCTATGAAGATTGCTTTACAGCAAGCATTCAGCAAGCACTTCTGTTAACTTGTATCCTGCAATAGAGTTCTTGCCTCCTGTCTTCTTTTAAAGACTTTGCCTGAAAATTCCTGGAGAAAAGCAAAGATGTCCTGGCTCTAAACCAACAGGTAAATTATTCTCTGTTAGATTTGGTAACCTGTTTAGTAATTCCTGCCTGTCTGATTCATACAGTCCGCAGTTAACGATGACATGTTTCCAAGGTTCAACCTCACCGCATGAATGGTAGGGATCAGATTCTAATCCTCTTTCAAATAACTTGGCCATTAAGCCATGTCCAGTGATTAAATAACTCGTGGTCATGGTGGGAGCAAACCAAGATGTCACCCTCTTGTTCCTTGCAAAGCCTACAGCTGGAATGAACCCTCTTGTAATAGTTCCCAACTCACATCCCAATGTTGCTGCCAGCAATTCACTAGCTCACCCCAAATTCTCTGTTTTTCCTCCTTAATGTTTATTTGGATTAGAGGTGATATTCAGTATTTGTGACAGCCTTCCCTTCTTTAAGTTAAATACAATGCCTCAGAAGATAACATAAATGCCCTGCAGGGCATTTGTTGACACTATTCTGGGAGAACGTATAACTTTAAGCAACATTATACAATAGAACTTCGATTGTCTGTCACCCAATTTACATCAGTCTGTTAACTGTCACTTAACACCACTTATCCATAATGCATTGTGATATTGGCACTATGTATCACTCAGTCGTTTACAACTTACTGTATACAGTTATAATTTAACCTCTTTCATATTTTAATGATTTTTATTTAGTAAACTAATTTAAATGAGAGAAACATAAGCAAGTAGTGTTGGGATTATCACAAAAAGTTGAAATAATCATCTAAGAAAATGTGAAAGTGCTACAAATATAGCATCAGTTTATGGAATAGGAAGAACAACAGTAAATGGTATAAAGCATGATGCAGACAAAATTGAAAACACGTGTTGAAAATGGAAACCACTGATACTGTGATGTGAAAAGTCATAAAAGAATGAAGCTTGCTAAAAATGAACAGTTGGATACTGCAGTGTTTCCCTGGTTTGTTGAAAAGCGTAGCCAAGGAATTCCATTGTTGGGACCTATAATCGAAAAAGCTATTGAAATCAAAAAAACTAGGCCAAGATCCTTCATTCACTGCTGATATCGGATGGTTGGACAAATTTAAGTTTTGCCATGGTATTTGACAGTTACTGATCCAGGGCGAGAAGCTAAGTGCAGATAACTCAGCAATTTCTGTTTATTGTGAAAAACTACAGAAGGAAATAGCTGATAGAAGTTTGATTAAAGACCAAACATACAACTGCAATGAGACTGGCTGTAATTGGAAGGGACTATCTCAAAAGACACTGGCCTCAATGATAACATATGGCACTGGGATATAAGATGTAAAGGATAGCATACTATCATGGTACTTGCTAATATCAGCAGTAGTCGTGGATTAGATACCTTTACAGTATCGGTAAGAATATCTAATCCATGTGTTTGACAAGTTTCAAGCTCCCACGAATGTTACGTTTTTAATTACATTTAGCCATTTTATTGACTTAATTGTTAGATTAAATTATTTTCTATAAGTAGCTTATAGACCTAGTCAAGCTCCATGGTTTATTTTGAATTTAGATAGTGCGATTTTAAAAGTAATTAATACCTCGCAGCCCTAGATTTGCCATTCGTAACTTGCCACCATTGTTATACAATACAACGTATACACTGAACTAGATAGCGTAATGTTTAACGCAAAAACTAGATAACGTAAGGTTTAACGGAAAAATTAGATAGCAAGTATAGCAGTATCAATTAACCAGTAAAATTTACTAATCTTATTAAATTTCATTGTCATTTAAATTGTACTTTTTTAACTAAATAAATGTAACGACCTAGTTTTTACAAATGTAACATAAATTAATTATAGCATATAACTTGACAGGAGATAAGAAAGGCATATAACATAACTTGGAGAAAATATTCGATACTGGAATACATATTTATAGTGTTATAACCGCATTGAGATATAAGTTTGGGGTTATATTTTGTATTGGTATTTTATTTGAAATTGAATAGAAATCATGGCTCAGACCCAGAGCAGCAAAGCAAAAGGCTAAAACAATGGGAATGCTGTGGCTCAGGGGAGAACTGAGGGGGGCAGTTGCCCTCTGAATAACAGCCTTTTGAAGTGCACTGCTTGTTTGATGTTTGTGGAAAATCACAAACAGGACAAGATATTGCCAAGGGGAATGTCTTTGTGTGTGGGCGATGTAAGGGGTGTGAGGAAATCAGGCCAAAAAATCAGCATTGTTATGGGCCTATATGAGCTTGAAGGACAGGGTGGATGCCCCAAAAGGATGTAAATTGAGGGGCCCATCAAGCTCTCAGCTGCCCACATCAATACCAGAGCTTGCACTTGAACATCACCCAACACAGCAGCAACCCCCAAGGCAGAATGTGCTGGTCCCAAAGGAACTAGTCGCTGCCTCTATTGTTGGAGAAATGGGGAACATATTGTACAAAAAGGATAGGTGGAACAGGACCAGGGTATCTGCCAGGGGCAAGGGTTGATGACGCTGTGGAGCAGATATTATCTTTTAAGGGCACAAAGGGTGATATTGTACATGTTGGCACTAATGATATTAAGAGTAGGAGACCGGCAGAATTACTTAACAAGTACAGGTCAGTGCTGAAAAAAGCCATGACTTAGAGTTGAATTTGAAAGTGTGCAATTCTGCCCAGACACCATAAGTTGGAGTATATGATGAGAACCTTGTCGATCATTTCGTCCCTGGAGAGATTGTGCAAGGCTCAAGGGGTAGAATTTTTTTCAGCCTGATCTGTGCTTGTTAACAGGAGAGATCCCTTCTACAGGGATGAGATACACTTAAATATAAAGGGTGCAAGAATATTTGCTGATGTTATCGAGGCAGAATTAGGTGGGACAGGAAACTGCTAGCTTGGGGAGATACATCGACTAGATTAACAGCTGCAGGCAGAGATGAAAGAGATTCTTGCACTGCTTGTATTGAAATGAGCAGCAGCCTGGAAAGCAAGGCAATGGGGATTTCCAGGACTGCTGCGAGTCATAGTGGAACAAGTAAATACATGGGCTGTGTTAGGGTAACTGAGAGTAGAAACAGGTGCATGTATATTTGCATGTACATCAATGCTAGGAGTATAGTTAATAAATTTGATGAGCTTGAAGTGCTAGTCAAGACATCAAAGGTGGATATCGTTGGGATATCAGATAAGTGGTGTCACACAGACATAAGCAGTACAGAATTGGAATTTTTGTAGTACAAAGGGTACACGAAGGCAGGAGGGGTTATGCTGTTAGTTAAGAAACAAAATCTAAGGAAGTGTATCCAGTTGATGTTAGCGGGCAACGCAGTGTTGAGTCTGTTTGGTGTGACTAAGTACTGGGAAAGGAAAAATGAGAGTAGGTGTGTGTTATATGGGCCTAATGAATCTGATGAATAATTGTGGGCTAGAGTGGGCCAGTAAATCAGAGTGTCTTATAATGAAGGATTTTATCTCCCAGAGATCGACTGGAATTTGTGGGTTGGTCACTCACACTAGCAAGGCTTTTGGGGATTTATTTGATGATTGTTTTCTACAGCAGCATGTTCAGTAGGCAACTAGAGGGAATAATATTCTTGATCTAATTATCAGTAGTGATTTTTCATGCATTAAGAATCTGCAGATAAAGGAACTACTAGGTGGCAGTGATCAGTATGCTGAACTGGAATTTACTCAGTGGTAACTACCATCAAGTGTAAAGGGAAGGGTTTTTGCTTTCGTAAAGGTGACTATGGTAGTCTGCGACAGTATTTAAATTCCATACGGTGGGCCAACTGATGTTACCAACTGCAAATTCAAAATGAGAAGCATTCAAAGAATTAATCTTGGAAGCAACTAGGCTTTTCATACCAACTAAGAAATATTCTTCAAGATTTAGGCCTAAATGAATGTCAAATGAACAAATTACACATGACAGAGAATCAAAATGCACAGGATACATATAAATTAAAAGGTGACACAGAAGCCTACGATTAGCATTAGCATTAGTAGAGGCATTTGATGCAAGAAAGCAAGCTTATGCAGCATCAGCCAAAAAACAGAAACCATTTCCACTTCACCCCTCTGTTCATTCAAAATACCTGTCCAGCTGAGCCTTAAATTTATTTAGGCTATCAACTTCCACGACAAGGGATGGAAGTCTGTTCCACCAACCAACCAACCACCCGCTGCTGGCTAAAGGCAAATTTCCACACATCTATCCTACAGCTGTCTTTCCTCAATTTCAATTTATGCCCTCTCAGGTGATTATTCTGAGCGAGAGGAAGAATCCCATCAGCATGCATTGAGCATGCTCAAACCATTCAAGGCTTTATACACCTCTATCAGATCACCTCGCTGCTGCCTAGTCTCCAGACTCTGTAATTTGCAAAACTTAAGCCTTTCTTCGTAAGAGCACCCCTTTGTTACATTCACTAATCTTCTTGCCCTCCTCTCTGTACTCGTTCCAGCAGCTCTACATCCTTCTTGAAATGAGGCCTCCAGACCTGTATACAGTACTCTAGGTGTGGCCTGACTGTTGCCTTATACAAGGGAATAATCACCTCCTTATCCCTGCTAGATCCCCTATACAGACTACAGGCAAATAATACGTTCTAAACTATTCCCAATGGCAAGATTCTTGGCATGGACAGGCCACAAATAAATTACCTCACATCAAGCCTGTAATTATGCAATGGCAGTCCAGTCTACGCAGGGTCCGAAGAGAGGAAGTTGTTCTTGCTCGGCTCCGCATAGGTCATAGTCATCTAACCCATTCCTACTTGCTGAGGCCTGAGGACCTACCTATGTGCGAGATGTGCAATGTTATTTAAACCGTCCGTCATATTTTAATAGAATGTCCTGTTTTTATAGAAGCACGACGCTCGTATTTTGCCGCTTTTAATAATTTGACCGAGCCATTTACGCTCAGTCAGATTATAGGTGACAGACACAATATGTCTGACGTTTTTAACTTTTTACAATTTATTAATTTTTATACAAAGATATAAGTTTTATGCTTTTACTTTTATACCTTTTTAACATAATAATTAATTGTTTAACGTGGTAGCCTTGGCTACCAAAATGTTTAATAGCATTTTAAACCTGACTTGGCGCATTATGGCCTAAGCTGCCAATGCACCATTAAAAACCAAATCAAACCATACCAAATCCCTGCTAGAAAAATTCCTATATATCATTGACAATACACCATGAGCTACTCTTGCAGCCCATCTGCACTGCTCAGAGAACTTCATATCTGCCTGCACAACCACCCCCAGGTCCCTTTCATTCTCTACCACTGTCAGTGTAGTACCACAGGGTTGATACGTTGCTCTGGGGTTGCTGTTTCCCATGTGTAGTACTTTACATTTGTCAATGTTAAATTTCATTTGCCACCTCTCAGCCCATCTGCTCAACCTTTCCAGATCCTGTTGCAGCAGCATAGTGTCAGTAGTATCCTTGACAACCCTGCTTACCTTTGTATCGTCTGCAAACTTCGACATTAAGCTTGATATACCATCATCAATATCATTTATGAATACAGAAAACAATAATGGACCCAACACTGAGCCCTGAGGAACTCCACTAATAACATTAGTCCACGACGAGCAGTGTCCATTGATTGCCACTCTCTGTCTTCTCCCCCTCAGCCACCCCTTTATCCACAGCAGCAATTTGCCTCCAATGTCACAATGTTCCAATTTGTGCAGCAGTCTTCCATGTGCAACAGTATCAAAAGCCTTTCTAAGATCCAAGTATGTAATATCAAAGTTATTCCCTGCATCCAGTTCCTTTGTGACTGCATCATAGTATCCAATCAAATTGGTCAGGCAAGACTTCCCTTTAACAAAACCATGCTGTGTCCGAGCTATAACTGAAGTCTTGTCTAAATGATCCTGCAGTGCTTCTTTAAGTAGTGCCTCCATTACTTTTCCTGGAACAGAAGTTAAACTCACAGGTCTATAATTACTTGTGTCAGCCTTTGATCCTCCTTTGTGAATTGGGGTCACATTTGCACATCTCCAGTCTGTGGGTACCTCCCCTGAGTCCAAGGAAGCTCTCATTATTATGGCTAAGGGTTTGCTTGCTTGCTTCCTCTGCTGCCTCCTTTAATATAACTGGATAGATCCCATCCACCCCGGGTGCCTTTCTTGTGTTTATCTTCAACAATTTCTCGTCCACTTCACTCTGTTATTACAAGATTCTCTAACTTACTGCTAGAGTTGAATGCACCTCTGGCTTTCCCCTCGCTAAATAACTCCTCATGTGTGAATGTTGATGCGTTATTTAGCGAGGGGAAAGCCAGAGGTGTATTCAACTTGATAGATATAAGCTGGTCTGTAACAAAGTCACAAAGAAGGTTAGACAGGCAAAGGCAGATTATTAGAAATCTTTGGCAAAGGATGCAAAGAAAAACAGTAAAGAGTTCTTTATTTATGTAAACTCTAGAAGGAAGGAGATGAATCAGATTGGTCCACTTGATATCGATGGTTCCACTGTTGATGATCCTGCTCAGATAGCTAACAAACAAAATTCATATTTTGCATCTACATACAAACTAGTTATTTAGGAAGAGAAATGCCAGAGGTGTATTAAACTGGCAGTAAGCTAGATAATCTTGTAACAACTGAGAGTAAAGTGGCAGAGAAATTTTGATGATAAACATAAGAAAGGCACCTGGGGTGCATGGAATCTATCCAGTTATATTAAAGGAGGCACCAAAGGAAGTAAGGAAACCGTTAGCCATAATTATGAGAGCTTCCTTGGACTCATGTACCCATGGACTGGAAATGTGCAATTGTGACCGTATTAAGAGTAGTAACTCCCGATCCACAGAAATTAGTGGAGGCACTCATTAAAGAAGCATTGCAGGATCATCTAGACAAGACTTCATTTATAGCTCGGGCACATAATGGGTTTGTTAAGGGAAAGTCTTGTCTGACCAATTTGATTGGATACTATGATGTGGTCACAAAGGAACTTTTGATACTCTTCCACATTGGAGGAAAGAAACTTTTGATACTCTTCCGCAATTTGCCTCCAATGCCACAAATTGGAGCAGTGTGGCATTGGAGGCAAATTGCTGCTATAAATAAAGGGATGGTTGAGTGGGAGAAGACAGAGTGGTAATCAATGGACACTGCTCTTCGTGGACTAATACTATTAGTGGAGTCCCTCAGGGTTCAGTGTTGGGTCCATTATTGTTTTCTGCATTCATAAATGATATTGATGATGGTATATCAAGCTTAATGTTCAAGTTTGCAGATGATACAAAGGTTGGCAGGGTTGTTAAGGACACTACTGACACTATGTTGCTGCAACAGGATCTAGAAAAGTTGAGCAGATGGGCTGAGAGGTGGCAAATGAAGTTTAACTTTGACAAATGTAAAGTAATGCATATGGGAAGCAATAACCCCAGAGTAACGTATCAACTGTGTGATACTGCACTGATAGTGGTAGAGAATGAAAAGGACGTGGGGGCAATTGTGCAGGCAGCTATGAAGTTTTCTGAGCAGTGCAGATGGTCTGCAAGAGTAGCTCATGGTGTCAACAATATACAGGAATTTTTTCAGCAGTGATCAGGAGGTGATCATCCCCTGGTATAAGGTAATGGTCAGGTCACACCTTGAATATTCAGGTCTGGAGGACTCATTTTAAAAAGGATGTAGTGCTGCTGGAAGGAATGCAGGGAAGGGCAACAAGATTAGTGATTGGAACAAAAGGTTGACGAAGAAAGGTTTAAGTTTTGCAAATTACAGTGTGTGGAGACCAGGCACCTGCGAGGTAATCTGATCAAGGTGCATAAAGCCTTAATTGTTTGAGCATGCTTAATGCTAATCGGAACAATGTGTATTCGAGCCAAAAGGCTCCAGGGAAACAAAAGGAATTGACTGAGTTTTTTAGAAAATAAATTTAATTATGTAATATTGATTTCTTTCAAATTTCTTTAGTGACATTAGAACAATGTTCTATGTATGTAAAACTGTTTTCTTTAAAAAATTTTGACATTACTAGATCAATGTAAGTCGAAATATTAAAAATAGTTATGTATGTAGATATCTATACTACGATTTTTTGACGACCTGGTAAAAAATAAATAATTGAATATTAATTAAATTTCATTAGGTTATGTATTATGTAGTGAAATAAGTTATATGACCCGGTCTATTGTATATATAATGTTTCTAATGTGCATATTCTATTGGCCGTCTATTCGATTATCTATCATGGTCTTGGTCCCGGACCTCAATAGATAATTGAAGTTCTACTGTACATTGCAGGGGCAGAAGCTTAGCTTTAGTTGTAACCTTGCAACTGCAAACCAAATACGAAAAACAGCAATGAGTTTTGAAACTGATTTTGGCGGGCCCTCTAATCGGAGCCCTAGACAGACGTCTGTTAATCAAAGTTTAATAAATATTGAGCAAAATGCTGACGTTTTAAATTGATGACTTCAGCAATTCTTTGGTGGTTATCTGTTGCGTGGGCTTCAGTCATATCTGCATAGCATTGCACATTGTCTGATCTGTTGGTGATGAATGGAATATGGATGGCTGTGTAGAGCAAGCCAGAAAGTATACTTGTGGGACTTCTGTGGGATTTCAGTGATTCTAATGATCGTGGACTTACTGACTTTAAGGTGAATGATTCCATTGGACAGTAGAGATCTTAAGTATGTTTCCTTTGATTAGAATGATATGTTTATGAGTTGCATATGAATAAGGAGATGACTTATCAAATTCTGCATGAAGATTTTGCATAGGAGGGGTCTAAGGAAAATTTGTCTTAGATAAGCAGAAGCAATGAAGAGTTATTATGCGAAGATTTTCATCCTGACTCATCAAGACAATTCTGATTCACTTGACTGTTATCGCTGAAGGTGAGTGTTTTAGAACAACCCAAAAACAAAATGTTAGAGCATACAGTGGAGTTCAAAATCGTCACCAAGGCCACAAAACATTTGTTTACAGAGGTCCAGGATCAAGAGGATGCTGATCATGTTTTTCGACAAATGGGTTGATTCAAAAGGAATTTGTACCTGATGTGTGGGGAGTCAATGCTGTGTTCTACATTCAGCGCTTCAAAGACGAATCGCATTTCCTGAGCCAGGTTGCAATTTCGAGAGAAAGCTGGTTCTTGTTGCACGACAATGCCCCTCCTATTCAGCAGTTGTTGCGAAGGCATTTTTGCTGAAACAGTGTTATAGATCAACCATCCACCCTACTCTCGCGATTTAGCACCAGTGGACTTTTCTTCTTTCCTAGGATAAAACTGCCCTCAAAGGAAAGGGTATAAACTCTTATTAAAATGTAACTGTTGAACTGAATATCATTTCTTGGGATGCTAACTGTTCAGAAACTTTTAAGAATTGTTTAATAAATGCATTCAATTAGGCAGTGATTACTTTGAATGGCCTGATGTAGTCGAGTGGTCAGAAGTGCGAGTGTAGTAGCACATGCTCTCCGAGCAGTGGTGAGCTGTAAATATTTTAACAATGGGCTCACAGTCTGCACGGAGCACTCACTAGTAGTGTAATTAGAGTGGGTGATGCATTTTTCATGACTGGTATGATATCTCCAGTCAGCTGGTCATCATGCCCCCCCTTTACGATAATACCTGGATGTGATAGTCTCTCAAGTTCTAAGTTTTTAGAATTTGAGTAATATGACGTCACAATCATACTTCCTGAAGTAAGTATGATTGCAACAATACAAGTATTTGTCATATGACTGCAACAATCAATACAAATATTTGTCAACAATTTATTTTTTCGTCTCGCATTTTCGTAACATTCCATTGTTAGTTTCCCCGAACAGCTGCGTATGTCGCTTCAACTACAAGATCGGTATTTCAGTCGACGCTGTTTTCTAGACATTTAGATACGTTGCAATCGCAAGTATACATCTCTTATCTCTTACTTTAGTAAGAGATAAGAGATGTATACTTGCTTTAGTAAGAGATGTATACTTGCGATTAGTAAGAGATGTATATCCATTGTATCATAAATCCATTGTATCTTGTCTTCCAGAAATTATGAAAATTTGCGAATGATCAATAAAATACAGTATTTACAATACAAAAGCTATTTTATTTCGTAATCAATATACAAATCAAAATACCTAAAAGAAACCTAACAAAATACCTAAAAAATTTTTTTTTTGTTCATGATAAAATTTTATATTGCGAATAAAAAATAACACGAAATATTTCCCATATCACAAATAACAAAAACTATCACAAAACATTACAATATAAAAACAAATATTATCATAAAAAACACTTCTAGAAAAGGTACACAAAAATCACAGATTACATGAAAAAAATTATTATACGAATATTCAAGAAAAATTAATTCTGAAAATTGCCCTATGCAATTTACTTCTTTATATTTGTTGTCCATCTGCTTTGCTCAATAGCTGAGCGATGATTTTACGTAACGATGACAGATCAAATTGAAGCAATGGTTTTCCATTTAGATGTATGGTCATCATAATCTGCAACGTATTCAGTTGTCACAATATTATTCATTTATGCTGAAATCTCGCTCAGCTTCAGCTCTACTAATCGCAATGGTTTCAAAGATATTTCTGGCTTTCATAAGTGGAGAGGAAATTTCACTCGAGTTTAAAGATAAATTGTCTTCGACAAAATCTCTAAAATCATTAAATTTTTATTTCATATTTTATCAGAAAACTTAAATTTCTTATTCGTTTTTCACAGTCTTGCCACCGAGACGAAAGTTCTTTCATATTCCACGATTCCAGGTAGCATATGTTTAAAATTTCTTTCAATTCCTCATCGTCAATGGTACATTATTTTCTTTATTTAATTTAAAATTACTCTGTTGCATTAATAACTTATCCTTAATAACCTGTCACGAGGTAATTTTTAAAATGTGTTCGTACTTTCGATTCCTTCAAATTCTTCCAACTTCAACATGCTCTCAATTTTAGCTTCAGAATTTTTTAAATTAGCGATAGCATTGATAGTTAAAATAATTAATTTATTCGCTTTTACTATAGTGTTTCTGCGACTTTGTAAAGCTTCTGAAAGGTAAGAGAGCCCCTGCAGGATGTCGATCATTAGTGCTAAATCGTTAAGAAATTCCATATTGAAAAGTTGGTTTAATAATCCACAATATTTAACTTTCTGATTCAGTGTTTGCACAAACCGGGATAATCCCTCCAATCCTCAATTGCCGTCCGCAAGCTACAAATTTCCCATCGTGGTCCGAACGAATCCCGGAAAAAATGTGCCATTTTCTTTTTATTATTATAATTAGATTAATTAAGTAAAACTCCAGATCAGTGATTGACAAGTGCCATTCACTGCTTCCCCCCTCACTGTCCTCCTCCACTCCTCGACGTCATTACTGCCACTAGTTCTGAAACTGCAGAATATCGGAATCACTCGGATATTCAGCTACTGTGACCATGTAAACATAGGCAGGAAAAAGTTACTGAAACGCCTGGATCACTCACTTCTCCGAAAAACATGATTTCTTGTCAGAGTAAAGGGGAAACCACAACACAGGTTGACCAGTGGCTGGCTATTAACCGTGTCGGGAATCTTCTTAATCCTCTGACTGGCTATGGAAAGCATATTGACTAGCGCGACTTCTCGGAATGAGGTTCCATGGTTTTACAACCACCAGTAACGTTGTGGAACGGTAATCCCTTTCACCCTTAATTTGCGCTTTCTAATTAACTAAAGTCCAGCGGTGAGGACAATGCGCACAAAATTGCCTCTCATAATACGTCGTCGGAAATTATTTTAAATGTTTCCTTAAAAACCAAGGAAAATTAAAAAAAATTCGCTATGAAGAAGTTCTTTAAACAGGGGTTCGATGTAATTAACTCAAAAATGAAGCAATTTGAAAATATATAACTGGTCGATTGGGCGATTAAAATGCTGGGTATGGGTTCTCGCTGTCCTCACCGTAGTTCCGGCTCTGGATAATCGTTTCAACAATGGGCTCGCAAATTTTCAAAAAAAAAATAAATAACAATGGCCTCTCGCGAGCCCACTATAGCTCACCACTGTCTCCGAGTGGACCGGGGTTCGAGCCGAGACTGCTAAATATGATTAACGTTTGTGTTCACTGATTTATTGTAAATTCCACTGACCTGGTTCATCGTGCAGCGTATAAACAACATAAAAAATAAAACCATTTTTAAGCCTTCTTCAGCTTGTGTCCTTTTTTTTACTGCATCAATCCAGAAACTTCAGCACATCTGTCCTGCAACGCTCTTCAATATGATTTTATGCTCGTGTAGTCTGAGCTAGAACCATTTCAGTAAGCCAAGGCCTAAACTGTGAAATATCGCATGTGAAATAAACAATGAAAGAAGAAACAATCTTCCATAAATCTCACTCTTCAGAGTATTGCTGAGGTATTATGGTAGACAGACAGACAATTCATTTAACAGTTAAAAGAATTATAGTTAAAGCTTAAAGTGCTGTCTATTTACTCATAATTAATTTATAGCAAAGGCTTGATTTGTTCAGCACTTTCCTCCTAATCCATTTTTTCTTATTAAATTTCGAAAGAAGAAAGGCAGATCCATATTTTCTTATTAAAGTTCGAAAGAAGAAAAGAAAAAGAAAAATTTAGGAACATAATTCCGGTCTTAGATTTTCATTTACGTGAGATTTTAGGGACAACAACCGGAGGAAAAAGTGGTACACTCCTTCTTTCTCTGGGCACCGTTTATTAATAATGCAGTTAAACGTTCACTTACTTTTATTTTTACCATTACCTTTAGCATTAGCATTAGTAGAGGCATATGATGCAAGAAAGCAAGCTTATGCAGCATCAGCCAAAAAAAAAAAAAAAACTCCCATTTTACCCCTACATTCGTCCAAGGGGTGAAGTGGGAGTGGGTTTTTTTTTTTTTTTTTTTTTTTTTTTGCTGCTGCTGCATAAGCTTGCTTTCTTGCATCATATGCCTCTACTAATGGTAAAGGTAAAAATAAAAGTGAACATTTAACTGCATTATTAACAAACTGTGCCCAGAGGAACCTTCACTTTTATTTTTTTCTTTTACCTTTCTTCTTTTGAACTTCAATAAGAAAATACAGATTAGGAGGTGTGTGTTCATGTAAGCAGTGGTTCCTAGGTAATTCCTAGGCCCATCTCCACCTTGGATATCTGTGATGGAAGTAGCTTCTCTACGTAGCAGGCCTGAAAAAGAAAACAAGTATATTAAAATAAAACTTGGAAGTCTGAGTGTGTTCTGTTCTTTTTTTTTTTTATTTATTTTTTTTTTGGTAGTTGTTGGCGCATAGGCTTCTGTGGCCATAATGCACCTCCCAAGGTTTTTGCAGTACTTTGATCCAAGCCCGAGGCGGGAATAGAACCCGCGACCTTTGGGTTGCCCAGGCAAGCGCTTTACCCACCCAACTAGCCCGGTCGGCTGTTCTGTTGTGTGTCAGGCCACTGTCACCAGGGAGCAGCCAACATTTTGGTAACAGTGATAGTAGACCTGGGTCTACTATCACTAGTGCTTTCAGCACTCAAGATCCCACACCCTCTGGAGGTAGTGCAATACCAGAGGGTGCCAGCAAATCCCAGTCGCCCAAACCTGTGGGCCAGCAGTAAAAAAAATCCCAACCACTATTGATTGAATATTTCAATAAATCTTAGCTAACCTGAGAATTATTATAAACAAGTCTCTTTAAAACACAGCCAGTCACAGTCATAAAATGGAAAATTCAGGTCTCTTGAAAATTTTTAAAACAATAATGATCAATGAGGAGAGCCAGGTCGAGCACTGTTCACGCTTCCTGAACTTGCTCAAGCTGTTGCAAAACTTAATGGGAAGAAGTGTCCTGGAACCTATAAATCTTAGCTAACCTGAGAATTATTATAAACAATCAAGTCTCTTCAAAATCTTTAAAACACAGTTATAAAATAGAAAATTCAGGTCTTGTCAAAATTTTTAAAACATAGTAATGATCAATGAGGCGAGCCAGACCCACCAACACAATTAGCCAGGTCCAGCACTCAGACATCAAAGAGGATACTCAGGAGCAACTGGTACATATTAATCAACTTGCATCCCTCGCCAACGTAGATCCACACCACGAACCAGGTCCAAAAAATAATGGAGCGATGAACTGGTGTAAAAAGCCAGACCAAGGACATTGAACCTTGTCCAGCGATTCAGAATCAAGCTGCATGTGAAAGAGTAATTCCAGTCGTCAGCAAAATTGTATGAATGCACATCCAATGAGGCAAAGTGGGCCAGACCTAACACAATGAATCGAGTCCAGCAAACCTGTAGAGGTATGCTAAACAAATAGTAACAAAATTTTCTAAGATAAGTGTAGAAAGCCAGATCTAACACAATGAGCTAGGACTAGGAGCACTGTGCACGCTTCCTGAACTTGCTCAAGCTGTTGCAAAACTTAATGGGAAGAAGTGTCCTGGAATCTATTTGCTGTCCAGAACGTAACTTTCTCCATACCACCAGAAACATCTCTAGACCAGAATAACCCTACCTTCCTCCTGCTCTGAACTTCACAGCTAGGACAACACGCTCAGGTGGTAAGCGTTCTCTGCTCACTCACCACAAGAGGTGGAAAAGGTCCGGGTTTGAATTCTGTCGATGAGGCTAGGAACTTTTATGGGCTTTTTTTGCTACTTTATAGACTCAATAGCCATTACATAGCTGCAAACCTAGCTTCAATGACCCAACAACTACAACCACAGATTTCAAGTACTAGAGTACTATGGCAATAACCGTTGACTTTGAGGGAGCTTTCGATAGATATGATGGCCCAGCATCCTTAGGAGGCTCCGTGAGATCAACATCCCAACCAGCTTATATAAAATCATACCTAACCTACAGAAAGATTGCCGTTGCTGCAAAGTTTCAGCGCTTCACCAGACAAGTTTCACAGGGCTGCCCTCAGGGCTCTGTCCCAGGACCATTCTTCTGGTCCATTGTCCTGGATGAGTTTCTGGGGATGGACCTCGAGCAAGCCTCCTGTATGGCATTTGCTGATAACCTCATCTTGATAGTCCATGCTGAGACTAGGGCAAAGCTGGAATTCAGATCCAACCATGCAATCAGAAAACTATAGGACTGGGCTGCCTTATATCTCCTTTTTTCTGGAGAAAAGACCAAGTCAATCCTGTTGAAGGGAACCTTGCAGATTTCAAGACCAACAATCAAGATTCCAAACAGACCAATCAGGCTCTACTCTGAGATTAGATACCTCGGAATCTTGATAGACGCAAAGCTGACATTTTTTTCTCCACTTGCAGTACCTAGCTTCTAATCTTGATAGACGCAAAGCTGACATTTTTTTCTCCACTTGCAGTACCTAGCTTCTAAGATAAGAAGAAGTACACAGCCATAATAACACGCATCAGCCGGGTAGACTGGGGGCTTAATCGGAAGGCCTTCTCTCTCATCTACAGAGTTATCTTCCTTCCCATAGTTTGTTACGGGGTAGCTGTGTGGTGTCAGAGTTATCCTTCACAGAAATCGCAGAAAATTGGATTCTATCCAACGCTCTATGCTTTTAACCATCACAAGAGCTTGTTGCAGCGCAAGCACCCCAAGTCCTGGCTGGCTGGTTTACCCCTCCACCTTGAAGTCATCAAGAGCGGTCTACATCATAAACTCAGAAAAGGGATCCCTTGCACAGTCGCTGGCGTTGAGCTTGATATGGCAAATGACACGAAAAGTGATGGACAGCAGACAAACTGCGTGGCGCCTCCGTGGGCAGAAGCAGCAGTGTGTAGCACAAGCTTCTTGATTAGACCGGGGTTCAAGCCCGTGACCACCAAATACGGAGCAGGCGGAAAGGTCAGGGAATGACCACCGCATATCCCCGAAGTAATATGGCCTTAGTTGCTAATGCTCCTAAAAACCAAAGAACAACAACAATAACTGCATGAAATATGGCAAGATCACTGGGATTCTACAACAAAAGGTGCTGTTACCAAAAAATTTATTCCAACTGTATCACTGACACCCAAAGCCTCCTCCCTGGTTTGCTCCAGGTCTCCAAGTCACGTTCCTGCTTACAGGGCATCACCCATTTAGACATAAATTAACCGCGCTTGGAATTGAAGAAAACCCATTCTGTGTCTGTGGCCATGAAGAAAACCGGAAACATGTCATGTACCTCTGTCAGCAGTATGACGACTATCGGACAAGACTATTCGCGAAGATACAAGAAAATCCCCGAAATTCTGAGCACCTTTTTCTCATGGAAGAAAACTTTTATATAGCTCTCACTGAATTTGCTCAAGATGTATTCCAGAGAAGGCGTTCTACCCTCTTGAGGCACACATTACCAATTCCAGGACAACCAAACTGATGACACTAACTCTTTGCACCTTTCTTCTTTTTTTTTTTTTTTGCACCTGAATACCTTTGGGTTGGTCGAGTGCAGCTGAAATCTGGCTTGCCAGATGTGGTATGACAACATGGCGCTCTCCGTTGCAGACCTCCCTTGTTCTGAAAAGTGTGTTCTTCCCTGGCAATGGGTGGTCTCCCAATGCCAGGGGTGATTTCCACTTCTCCTTCTCACCTCTTTGCTCTGCTGGAGGATACCTTCCTTCCCCATCCTGCTCCTTGTTCCCACTTTGATTCCACTTCTCATACTATCTCCCCACTGAATCTCACTATTTTTTAAAATTTATTTATTATTTATTTATTATCTTTTTTATTTTATTTTTTTCTTGTATTTTATTATTTATTTAATTTATTTATTTTTTATTATTTTATTTTATTTTATTTTTTTTTTTAATTTATTTTTTTATTATATTATCTTTTTTATTATTTTTTCTTGCATTTTATTATTTTTTTTCTTGTATTTTATTATTTTTTATTTTTTTTTTTATTATTTTTTTGTTCACCGTCTGGAAGCTCAGGCTGTCCCTGACGGAGAGCAGCCAGAGTACTGTGGAAGCCTAGCTCACCTCCCAGTGGTGGTGGTGGTGGCAGGCAACATGGAGTCCCACTAGGGGCCCTGTGGCTTCACAACATTACAACAGGACATCACATCACAACATTACCCAACACAAAACTCTTCACATACATCACACTACACTTTTTCTGGCTTTTACAGAGTTCTGTATACATCACAAGAGTACGGATGGCACAGATGTGGGAAACCACAGGTGGCGCCTTACCCAAACACTATGCCACTATGACTTATAATGGGGTCACTCCTCTATTGACCCCATTTCTTCTGTCTTTCTCCCCTCAGTCTTCAGTCTTCTCTCCCTCTATATCTGTCCACCAGCGCATACCCCACAGGTCAAAATTTAATATCATCCAAATTAAGTTTGCCCACATTTCGGTCTTTCAATTCACGCAAAAGTTTTTTTTTTTTTTTAGGTTCTAGCCACTGAAATCTTAGGAAATTAGGTGTGCAGGACCTGCCAGAGTAAACTACAACTACTGGGTGTACCTGGTCTCCCTCCACGGGGCTAAGTGTGGTCAACGTTGGGCCTTAGCAGGGGTTTGGCGGCTAAATGGCCAGAAGAACAACGGTACACGACATCACACACCTCAAGATCCATATATATTTAACTCTCTGGCCTTTACAGTGAACTCTATCACACCACAATGCAAACTACGCGGAGATGGGGAAACCCTGGTGCCGTTTTACCCTAAACACTTTACACTTTACAGCCACAACCCAGTTCCTAACAAGGTTAAAGCAGCAGAAGTAAAGAACACCATAAAGACAGCTGCTTTGACCAACAGGGTCAGACTTGCACATATTGTTCCAGACGTCATATGTCAACAACCACTTGAAGTCCATTGTGCCATTAGTCAGCTTGACTCTCTGAAACATAATGTTCGACGTCTACAGAAAGGAGCATTGCCAAAGGACCCAACATCCCTACGAGAATTGGAGATATCAGTGGTGAATGGAAAACTACAGGGACTCCAGAATTTCCTTGTTTATGACAATGGACCTGAGTCGACAGAGTGAATTATAGTGTTTGCAACCAACCAGGCACTTGAACATTTCGCCTGCAGTACCAGATGGGACTTTCGGAACAGTTCCAAGGCTGTTCCAGCAATTATGCATTATCCCCGCCCCTCTTGAGTTATCTGCTGTAACGTGTGTATACGCCTTTCTGTCTGCAAAGTCTCACTCAACTTATGAACTACTCCTCCAGAAAACCTTGGATAAACATGATAATCTGGGATTCGATTCACATCCCACCACTGTGATGATCGATTTTCAACGTGCAATGATCATTGCTAGTCCTGGGCCCACATGTGTCATCTCATGGCAGTTTCTGCTATCTGACCCAAAGTACATTGAGAAAGGTGCAAAGTTTAGGACTGATCGCTTCATACAGGAGTGATTATCGAGTGAAACATTTTTGTGGAATGTTGGATGAACTGGCTTTTCTATCTATAGACTACGTGGCCAGTGAGATGGATTATCTGATGTTGAAGGATGGAAGGCCTAGTGGACTATTTCAGTAGCGCTTATGTGTTCGGCACTTGTTGTTGCATACACCCGCCGCCTCCGTAGCCAGGTGGGAAGGAGCAGCAGTGCGTAGCACACGCTTCTTGATTAGACCGAGGTTCGAGCCCGTCACCACCAAATACGGAGGATGCGGAAAGGTCAGGGAATGACCACCGCATATCCCGGAGCAATATGGCCTTAGTTGCTAATGCTCCTAAAAACCAAATAACAACAATAACAACAACAGCATACACCACCAGCTCTTCCTGATGGAATACTTCCAGTATGCACGAGAACGATTCGTTTCCACCAGAGTTATGGATTCCATCAATGGTTGCCTGATTCCATCAGGCAACCATTGATGATTTATTTTATTATTATTATTATTATGTCTAAGGTGGCACCTAGACTTCCGTCTATCTCCACCTGATAAACTGACTTTTTGCAGAACCTCTGCAAAACAGACCTGTATGTCAGGTCTCTTTGCCACCAGGGAGCAGCCGACACCTGGACAGCCACTCCCTGGTGGCAAAGAGACCCTAATGGCCACCCATAGTCACTTGGTGCTGGGCCTGGTCTTCTATTTTAAGTGCCTCATGCACAAAAGTCCCGCACCCACCGGAAGTAGTGCTATACCAGTGGGTGCCAGCAATCCCGCTCCCAGGCTGCCCACACCTGAGAGCCAGCTAAAAAAAAAAAAAAAAAAAGAAATAAATAAAATACATACACACACATAATACAAACAAACTAAAAGGGAAAAAAAAAAAAAAAACACAAATAATCAAAATGTATATAACCAAATCTTAATTAGTAATCATTAGATTTTTCCAATGTCTTCTCCGTTGAAAAACAGTTACACAGAACTCTTGCAGTGCTTGAAATTTATCCTGATTAGCAATAAGGTCACTTTCACAGCCTCTAACTAAATTACCGATCTTCACTTTTAGCCTTTCTCTATGTTCAACATACAAACTACAATCATATAATAAATGACTCCAAGTCTCAGGTTGACCGCAAGTGCATAAAGGAGAGCTGACCAGACCAAAGTAATGTAGTTTAAAATTTAATGAGCCATGGCCAGTTAAAATAAACGATGTTACCATAGAAGGAAAAAACCATTTGTTGTTACTATCATAAGTAAATTTAACTGTTGGAATAAACAATCTAGTCACCTCCCCAGTTGCACTAAGATCCCATCTCTGTTGCCACATACCAATCAACTCCGTTAGAACATTTTTCTTAGCTTTAGCTATCTCTATAGTGACATCAGATGTAATATTCATGAAACCACAATGCCTTTTTTTAAGTAATAACAAAGGGCCCGATACACAATGTACAGTTCTAGAGGCAAATTCCTGGCCAAAACCTGCATAGCATTCGTTGAGACTGTTCTGCACAAATTAGAAATAACATAAAGCATTGAGCGCTGAATCGATAACAATTTCTGTTTAAATTTAACGTTAGTAACTCTGAAGTACCACACTGATGCTCCGTACGCAACTATGGGTAAGAAGACTGCCTTGTAGTATAAATTTAAAACTTTCCTTTTCAACCCCCAATCTGACCGTGTTAATCGAATTATTGCTGCACTAAACTTTTTAATTTTTTCGTGTAAGTAATTTAAATGTGGGAAAAACGATAATCTATCATCAATTCTTATACCTAGATATTTCACCTCAGATACTAGGGGAATCTGCCTCCTATTAATTAAAGCTTTTGGCGGTCGCGCATAATTTAGTTTCCCTTTAAGAAGCATCATAACTGTTTTAGTTGTAGATATCAATAGTTTATGCAGACCAGCCCGACACTAGACTTTCTAATACCTGGGCCACTCTTATTTCAAGCACAGATCTGGATTTACCAGTAACACATAAACCCAAATCATCTGCATAAGCAATCTTATGCAGATTTTCAACTGATTGTTCTAGCCATAAATTAAGTACTAAGTTCCAAAAAAGTGGGCCCAATACAGACCCCTGAGGACACCCTCTCGAAAGATTCCTATTAAACTGTAGATGCTTAGCTTTCAGTATAATTTCCCTACAATACAAATAACTCTGTATCGTCCTATACAATAAGTCTGGACATTGCATACCCCTTAATGCAGACAGAATACTCTCATGCCACACCATGTCAAAAGCTCCAGTAAAATCTATAAAGATGGCTAACACATACTTATCCTCCGCCTGGTTGGTGAAATTCATGAGATCATTAATGGCATCCTCCGTAGAATTCCCTCTCTTGAAACCATACTGATAAGGCAGAGTCAAACCATTTTTATCCATGACTTGGTTCAATCTTAAAAATAACAATCTTTCAAAAACTTTGCCAAGATTGGCCAATAACGAAATTGGTCTATACCCTCTTGGGTCATTTGGTTTTTTACCCGGCTTAACTAACAGCTTGATCAAACCAACTTTCCAGATCCCAGGAAAGGTACCTTGAAGTAAGCATTTATTATACAAGTTTAACAAGATGTTAGGATAAAGCTCAATCATTTTAAGAACAGCGATATTCTCTACTAAATCGATTCCTGGGGTTTGGAAATGTTAATTTTCTTAGAAAGAGCTCTCAATTCCTCTAAAGTAAATAAGCTAATATCAACAGACCCAAGGTATGTTACATTAGAGTCCTTGGTGCCTTCTTGCTCTGTTGTCTCCCCCCCCTTCTTCCTCATGAGGAAACAACTCCGATGTTATTGCCTGCACTGTTGTAATCCAATCAGTTGTTTCCACACCACTGACGATTACGGTATTCATTATCTCTGCAGGTCTTACTTTATTCATACTTAGTTTATAAATTAATCCCCAAGGATCTGTATTGCCCACACTAGTAACTAGATTTCTCCAAGCCTTTAATTTACTCTCATAAATAGCCCTATAATAAATTTTCTTTTTATTCCTATAACATGCATGATAAAATTGAGCCTCATTCAGCCCCCACCGCCTATACCTCTGATATGCCTTCCTACATAAAAATACTTCTTTCCTTAACCTGGATAATTCCGCATTCCACCAATTAACAACTCGCCTCTTAACTCGTTGTCTTCTTGAGGCACAACTGAGGGCTCTAAGCAATGAAGACTGAACGAAAGCAGCATACTCACAAGCATTTAAAAAATTCAAATTAACCATATTGTCTCCCGAAAAATCTAAAGCCACTGACCGTGCAAAACTAGACCAGTTAATCTTCTTATAAGTAAATCTAGTTAATTCAAAATTATCAAAATCTACAGAAGTATTTAAATCAGCCAAATTAATATGAAAAACCAAAGATCTATGATCACTATTCGTATAGTCCGTTTTCACAAGCCAATGACAGATACATCTGGATAACCCCTGAGTAAGCAAAGTCAAATGAATATTCGACCTGCCATGAACATTATTAAAAGTATAAGGCTGACCTGATATATTGACTACACACAAATTATTCATTAAAATAAAGTCCTCCATTAAGCGACCTCTCTGATCAGTCATGCCGCTAAACCATAAGTTAGACTTTGCATTGGAATCCAATGCAATAATTAAATTACTACAACCAATTTCACTGAAAACAGTTTCCATATAATGGATAGAATTAACAATTTCGTGACTTGGAGGACAATAAAGAGATATTAAATTAAAAGTCAACCTAGGAGTACTAATGTTCACACATGTTGAGTTCTGACTACACAGCTCAGAGAGGACAGTTACCTGCAATAACTTATTAAAGACCACAATTGCTGTTTTAGGTTTCACATAAACTACACTTATAACTCTGGCATCAGCAGGAAAACCAACAATTTTATGTCCATGTGCAAAGGAACCAACATACGGCTCCTGCATACACAAAATGTCAACACTTTCTTGCACGGCCACCATTCTAATTTCATCAGTAACCGCACGACATCTTTGGGCATTGAGTTGAACCAACTTAAGCACACTACCTTCATCTTTATGTTGAAAACTACCATTCACGTTAAAAGTACTACAGTTATCCATCATAGGTACGCGTACTGGCGAACTCTAGGGCCTTTTTATACTCAGGACTACTACTCCTTAATGAGTGATCATAAGCTCTACCTCTGCGCTTGCAGTTCACACAACATGGTTCTTTATTTTTATTTGGGCAATCAACAAAAAGATGGCCACCCTGAGCACAATGACCACACGACACAGTCTTGTGTGTGCAGTGTTGTATAGAGTGCCCATACCCCAAACACTTAAAACATTTAGTCACAACTGTAAAACGCCTGAATTTGTGTGACGTATATCCAAAATACAACCTGTCATTACACATCAAATTTTGCAACATATGAGGAGCTACCCCAATCACCCAATTATTAAATCTTGCCTTGGAACTGTTACTAAATCTAAAAACAATGCCCTCTCTGACCTCTTGCTCCTCATATCCATAATCTTGAAGGTTTTTCTTATATAAATCCCTAATAATATCCTCCTGAGTTAGTTCCTTAGGTACATCATACACTAAGATGGTAGGGTTCTGTAACTTTACTTTATCCAGATTAATACCCTTTTGAAAAAAATACCTCTGCCTTACTGAGTTTATCGAAATCCTTATCTGTTTCAACTAAGACTCCTTTATTTCGTATAGCTCTTAGATTTCTAATTTTTATTTCTTGAAACCTTTCCTTTAATGTGTTAACAATAACCTCTTTGACTTCCTGACTTGATTTATACTGTTCTGAGGACTCCTCAGCCCTGAAAATAACCTTATTATTTAATCATGCCACTTTGCTCAGCTTCCTGTTATTATCCACCATACGGATATCATTTAATATTACCTGTTCACCTAATTGAGGCTGGCTGAATCCAGCCCTAACCTTGTCCGCATAAGTCCCCTTTTGTTCTGCAACATTAGATAGAAGAGGCTGCCTTCTTACAATGTCATCTAATAAACTGGCACGCACCTCCATCTCCTCTACCCTTGTTTTAAGACGTTCATTGTCAATGACTAATGCTGTTGATATAGTCTCCATGTCAATCCATACGTCAAGTAAGAAATTAGTTGCAGCTTTAGTCACTTTATTATTTTCACTAGTCATGTAGTCAATAACTTTTTTCTTCAACTTTGTTACAAGCTCAAAAATAGTAGACCCGTCAGGGTACCTCTGCCTTTGATCCTGTATGTTAGCAACAATTATTTCACTCTCACGAATATTTGTGCCTGTACTTCTTCTCCCCGATTCCGAATAAAAACTATCTACATCAGAAACCATATTATCAGGCTGAATATCCGGAAAATCAGTTATCTTACCATTTGACAAATCATTTGTGAAATCTGTTACGGCAACATCTTCTTCTAACTGCACCCCCTGTTCAACCATGCAGCCAACTTTAACTACGTTTTCCACACCACCTACCTGGATATGAGAATCAGCTTTAGTATTCACACTAACAGTACTCATTGCACCACTACTTAAAACACTACTTGCTTTAATATTTTTAACTTTAGACGATTTCTCAGAAACTTTCTTTACAGAATCAGTATTGTACAACGTGGGAACTCTGGAAGGAAGTGGGGGGAAAGCTCCAATCTTCTCTTCCTTCCCCCCTCCTTTACCAAGCTTCTTACTACGAATTCTGCCTTCCATTAACTATAATAGTCGGTTCAAAGCAACCGACTCGGGCGCCTCCGTAGCCAGGTGGGAAGGAGCAGCAGTGCGTAGCACATGCTTCTTGATTAGACCGGGGTTCGAGCCCGTCACCACCAAATACGGAGTATGCGGAAAGGTCAAGGAATGACCACCGCATATCCCGGAGCAATATGGCCTTAGTTGCTAATGCTCCTAAAAACCAAATAACGAACGAACGAACGCAACCGACTCTTATTAACTGAGACGCAACAATATTATTAACTGAAGATTAGTTAACTACGCCAAAAACTATAACGTCAATAAATAAATATATCAAGAATTAATGTTACAACACAAGAAAACAGTAGCAATCGAGCTAGCAACCAGACCAGTCTGCAGTCGCGGAGAACTTTTTTCTACCATTGATGAGGAGGACTGCACCAACAACCTATGCGAGAGTTGGAATTTTGCTTTCGATGAGGTTGTGGTGCATGACCACCTAGCCATCTGAAAGGCCATTGAACGTATTAAAAAGAATGGGGCTCTTGTGTCAACAGCCCTGATGAAGGATTCTCGTGGTGAGCCTCGAAGAAAACGAGTCAAACTTGCTACATATGAGTATCAACAGCGTTTAAAGAACCATGTCTGGACTATGTGTATATAATGAAATTGTTAATCTATGTAGATATAAGAAATAAACTATAAATTGCCACAATTTGGCCTTAATAGCCCTTGTGTCATTAAACTTAATATCAATAACAACTGGATTATGTGAATGAGGAAGATCGTGGAGGAATTTCTGAATGGCATAGGTCAGAGCTTCAGATGGAAGTAAAATGACCTTTAAATGTACCTTAATGTTTAATGAAATTTTTAGTATTGTGCTTTATTTGTTTGCTTTTGCATAGATACGGTATGATGTTCATTTTTAAGATTGTGTAAATAATTTTGTTCTCCTGTAAAACAGTGAATATAAACTTATAATGTAAGTGTTAATGTATGCTACAGTATAATATAATGCTTTTCTTATTGCAAACTTATGAATGTAATATTTTACATGTCAGAGAAGCGTTCATAAACTGAAAATAATAAGAAGAATAAATATGATTTAAAAATTTCGTATTATTATTTGTTCCAGGTTTTTTTTAAATTTTTTTTTTATCCCATAGGGGTTTTTTTTACTAGGGAGTTTTGTCCTACACTGCTCCTAAACATATAGTGTTAGGTACCATTAGTGTCTTGTCACTAATAGCAGACGTTTCAATAATTCGTAGAAATACAAAAATGAAGATATTGAAAAAAAGGAGAGTATATGGTTATTTTATTGCAAAATCAAAGATACAATATATTGTCAACAATTTCTAGAGTGATGGACGTTGCAGGTCCATATCTCTAAACGTGGCTATTTGCGCCCCTTACTGGAAAAAGAGAAATCTTATGTGTTCTGATTTATATGTTTCTAATTTCAGCGCATAAAAAGAAGCAAAATTATTGACAAAGTAACATTTTTAATTTATATGGTATTTGGACCATTTAAACTAACATTCTGACGCGTTTCAAAAATATGGCAAAAAGGAAATTTTAAGAAACTCTTTCTGTTAATAATTTAATACAAAGAATAATATAATTTTGATATTGGCATTACTATTAACAGAATAATACTAATTAACAAAATTAGTATTGGCAAATGATTCAGGAACGCCAACTTAGAAAGCATCAGCCAATTAAAAAGAAGAAAAGAAAAACTTTCTATCTTAATAATTTGTCAAATTCTTCCTTAAATTTATTGAAAATACATTTTTTGTCTTTTTTTTTTTTTTTTTTTTTAAGAAATCGTAAAATTTTGGTTTTGTATTTTTGTACAGGTCTTGCATTGTGTTGCTAGTTTCTCTTATAGCATATTCTCCTTGCTGGGCAAAAAACCCGAGTTTCCAGGGGTGGGAAGGAACCCTGCTACCCTCGCCTCAGAGCGACTAACTCAGCCGCGTTGTGAAAAAGACCCATAAAAATTACTCGCGTCATTGGTGGAATTCGTCATTGATAGAATTCGGACCCGGGCCTTTTCCACTCTTCGGGAAGTACGGAAGTACCCCCAAAGTACCTAACAATTGTAGACAATGTATTGATGCCTCATAGCCTTAGTTTCTTTAGGTATTATGTTGTTTATTATGTTACATGTATATTACTTTTAGCCGCAATATACACCTAACATATTAAACAACGCAAATACTTTTGAATATGCGCTCCGTGTCCCGAGGACGCCCCCCATTCCTAAATTTGCCTGCAAGTTAAACATACTTTCAGGCAACTTTTTTTTTATCAAACTGTAACTTCCACGCAGTTCTACCGCTATCCTTGATGAATGTAAGATGGTGAATTGGAGTGACAGTTGTGCCACGTGTTCTTGCAGACTGCCCCTAAATATGCATAAAAGAAAAAAGGAGGAATAAAGTGTCCATTGTGCAAATGTGCGTATGCTAGGTGTGTAGTGAGCGCATGTAGGGTATTTGTTGTTCTGGCAAAAGGAGAAACTTAACTGAAAACTCCCACCTGCCTTGTTGATGTCATGCCCCTGTTTTTCAGACATGACATCGGATTAGCTGACACCGGCTGCACTGGTCTGGCCAGTGTGGGACTACTAAGCAGAGAAGCACTTTCCAAAGTGCGATCTCCCCCCTCCCAATTAGGGCGCCCTGTCCATATGACTTTTCACTCATACGATCCCTGCTTTCTTCGCATTCCAAACCCTTCGCCTGGTGAATCCTGTCCCCACTAACTTTTTACTGCTGTTGACTGTGGAGACAGCCCCCCACATTCCCCTGGGGGGGCTGTCTCCACAGCTGTTCCCCTCTATACCGTTAACTTCATGCTTCCAAGTGGAAAGCCTTCCTAACGTCCACCTCTCTTATATTTGCCCCTTTTCTCCAATACTTAACTATCACCCCTGCATTCCTTTTCCAATATTTATTTCTTTTTCAACGGGCCCTCGCAGAGGCCAAACCTGGACGTCACCTGGCAAACCCAGGCGACGTTCAAGTTATTGTATAACATAAAACTATTTTATAGATTAGCCCGTTAATCTAGTCGAGGTTATTGCGCATTTAAATACGCATGCGCGTAACCCACTTGCGCCATTTTTTTGACAGAATGAACATTTCCACGTGTCAGCCAGGTTCCGTTCGTTACGAAGTTTACTGAAACGTTTCTTCATAGTCTGGACGCCATGTGACGCCCTCAGTTTTCCACATACAGTACTCTATTTCGATATAATATCGGTGTAAATACACAGTAGTTTACAAATACGTTTAACTACATACGTACTGTAAAGTCATCATTTGATTTTATCTCATATTGTGGCTACCTTCACAACGAAATACTGTACCAGGTATTGCACTACTTTGAATAAACAACGCTTCTCTAGTAGAGGAGACTACAGTACTGATAATTATTTATTCTCAGTGGGCACCACCTAGACGCATTTCGGAGCTTGTTGGCTCACTAAGTTTACTGAAACGTTTCTTCATAGCTTGGACGCCAGGTGGCGCCCTCAGTTTGTCACGTACTGCTATTTCAATTATATAATATCGGTGTAAATACACCATAGTTAACCCATATATTTGAGCTACGATTGTAGCGTAGAAGGCATCATTTTAAATGTATCTCATAATGTGGTTGCCTTCACAACAAGATAGCTACTATTGAATTACTTCAAATAAATAACGCTTCTCTAGTAGAGAAGGCTACCTACCTGGGTACCTACCCGCCCACTGATGACGAAGCCAAAAAGCTTCGAAACGATCGTCTGGGTGGTGGTACCGCTGAAAATAAATAACAGTAGCCTTCTCTACTAGAGAAGCGTTATTTATTTGAAGTAATTCAATAGTAGCCATCTTGTTGTGAAGGCAACCACATTATGAGATACATTTAAAATGATGCCTTCTACGCTACAATCGTAGCTCAAATATATGGGTTAACTATGGTGTATTTACACCGATATTATATAGTTAATTATCAAAACCCATAAGGATTATGCCTAGTGCATTTAATTTTCCAAATGCTATTTCAATGTACGTTTGCGTGGACGTGTTCCAGAAATTCCTTGTCTATAAATGCGCGTTATCCTATTGCACTAGATGCTTTCCAATTCACCGGCTTCAGTGCTTTTCACTCTGTTCTTAGCTGCATTTAGAACGAAAGTATTAGAATAGTTATTGCAGTTATTTTTGGCATCAGTTTAAAGAAGTGCAACAAAACCGCTGCTAACTTCCTTGGTATTCTTTTTGTAGTTATGCCCTGCCGAGGTTTACTTGCTGGATCAATAGAGATACTTCCTTCTCTCGGTAGGTTTATGTCATCGGGCTGCAAAGCTAGCCAAGGTCAGTTGTTTACAGTAATTGGATTATAAATAAATAATTTCGATAGATTATTAATAAATAAATAAATAAATAAATTAATTAATTTAATAAATTGAAATCTTTAGAAGCTGGTACATCCGGTTGAGTTCTGAGGGAGGAGCCGTGACGTCACTGTAGTGATCGACAAGTTTCGCTGCTCCCAAATTGCGTTCAGTTTCTGTCACATGTCAATTTCGCCCGCCCTACGACCGCTCCGAAGCGAGTGTCATTTATGAACGAGTACCAGTTTCTACGGGGCTTAGAGGGGAACGCATTCTGTGTGTTATCAGACACTCAGTTTAAAACACTGATGGATCCAATACCTTCCTATTTCAGAAGATTTAGGAGAAGTCCGGTTGGCCTGCTTGTTTTGGGTGGCACCTAAACGTCTAGGTGCCACCCAGGGTCGAACTGCACCTTGGAAAATCTGTGTTGAGAGAGAGAGAGAGAGAGAGAGAGAGTAACTGTCTACACTCTACAGCGATCAACACCCTGTCAATCACTGCCCATTTCTAAGCATGCGTAGTTGTGCTTGGTTCTATTATCTAGTGCTGCTGCACCAATTTGTCGTCCAGTGGAAGGAGTGCAATACCAAAGGACAGGAGCCCTCAGGCTGTCCAACCCGAGGGAAAAAAATAAATAATAATAAATAAAAGAAAATTAAAAAAAATAATAATAATAATGAAGCAGAACATGCCTCCAATCTTCTACTGCCCCACAAAAACACAAAGGGTCAGGTTCAAGTCCAAATTTACACAATTTATCCCGCAGTGTCCAGTTATTAAATATGACGTTGTCATTGAAGGATAAAACCATCCCATAACTTTCTTATTTACAGCAAGCGTTGCGTCTTCAATGAACTCCCTGGTAGTGAGTCCTGTTTCACTGGATTGCCATCTGTATTTCCACTTCTCAGTGAATTTTGTCCAAAGATTAATTTTCTCTTGCCTAATGTCCGTGGCCGGATTACTTGCAATGTCGAGGATTTGAGTTGCCGAACCTTTCTTTAAGTTAGAAATCATGCCTCGGTATGCCACATAAAGGTCAATCGGGATACAACCTGAGATCACTTGTAAAGCATTGGTTGATGTTGTACTGCAGCATCTGTGTGTTGCTAATATCATCTTTCTCTGCAATGATAGGAGTTTGGCCTTCACTGTGACGTTAGTAACCCTAGGAAACCATATGGCAGCCGCATATACTACAATTGGCAAAAATATAGCCTTATAATATAATTCCAAAGTTTTGTGCTTTATACCCCATTCAGGGCTTGAGAGCCTAATCACATTGCAGTAAACTTTTTAATCTTTTCAGCAAGTTCTTTACTTGGGGGATAAAAGAAAATTTATCATCAATTAAGTGACCAAGATATTTATTTTGAGAAACATAAGGAATTTGGACATTGTTGATATGAGGTTTAGGAGGTCTGTTATAATCCAGTTTATTGTTGAAGATCATCATTTTAGTTTTCGTCTCAAAAATTTTTAATTTGTTTATTCTGGACCATTCCAAAAAATCATCGAAGATTTCTTTCCCACGTGTTTCTAGCAAAAGTCTTGACCTGCCTGTTATGCATACCGCTAAATCGGCGGCATATGCTATTTTATTGCAAATTTGACTTTCTTTTAGTAACCATTGGTCTAAAACAGAATTCCAGAGGAGAGGCCCAAGGACCGAGCCTTGTGTTTGGTCAAGCCCAGACTTGACCTAATATCACTCAGAACTTCTGAACAAACTGGATCGTCGAGAGTGCTTGAAGAGTGACTTCCCCAAAAAACTGAGCTGAACTGGTCGCCGCTTTGAACACCAAATAGCAAAAAAAACGTTGGACATTTACAAAAAATTGGTGATGAGTGTTTGATGGGGACTAAACGCTGTCGTTAGTTTCGTGCAAGTGATGATTATTTGTAGATATGTAGGTGTCCAGATATTAATAGTAAGACAGACTGTATTCTGTTACCTGAATCACTTAATTTTTTCACATTTATAAAAGGTATTTAATGACCACCTAATCACTAAAGGATGTCTAATAACCACCTACGAGATGCCAATACCGCCGTCCCATTAATGACACGCTATTACCAATAAATAGCAATGTACGAGAGTTGATCATTTAATTCGCAGACTGGTGCAAGATTTTATATTTACCGTGCAAACTTTCCATAACTGCCGTGCTATACACGCTCTCCCTTATCACTACTGAGCAGACTCAATGTGTGCATGCCAGTACTTGTCCAGCTAGTGTTGCCTGAAGAGAGAGGGGTTTTTTAGCCGCTTGTCACTGGCGATCGTTTTGAAGCAAGTATCATGTCGGACATACAGATTGAACAGCGATATGTGATTGGTTATTGTGTCAGGCGGGACTTAATGCATCGGAAACAGTTAAAGAGATAAATCAAGCGTATGGTAATCACTGACTTGGTAGGATAGTCATATTCCTGTGTGAAGTGGTTTCTCCATCAAGACAATGCCAGGTCCCAAAGGAAAAGGCCCGGGTTCGAATACCGTCGATGACGCGAGGAACTTTAATTGGCATTTTTCACTCTGTGGCTGAGTTAGTCGGTCTCAGGTGTAGATAGCAAGGTTCCCCCCCCCCAGAAACTATGGTTTTTTGTCCAGCAAATCGATCAGAGAACACACGCAATCTACAGACATAATACATAAACATAAACGGGTATATGTAATCCTATACGGGAGATCCTAATATAGTAATTAATAATAATGCACCAGTCCGCGAATTAAATGATCACAATTCCTACTTTTCCTTTCATGATTTTTTCCTTTCATGCTGAGAAGCAAAACATGAGTTTTGCTTCGCAATAAGAAAGTGATGCATTTTATAACAAACTTGGCTTGTTTCCTGGAAACATACAAAATGACTAATTAATATTCTTTTAATTTCGTAGTAGAGTTTATTCTTTCTTCCCGCTCCAACACAAATACTACTATATAAAAGAATTTATTCGGATTGTAAAGGAGGCCAGTAAATGCTTTCTTCGGAAGGCACAGCCAACTGTAGCAAAGAGCGAACGAAACGGACCAATTATTAAATGCATGCCTTAATATGAAAATCCCGTGCAAACTATGACATCAGCGTTTCAATCTATGATAAAAGCCATGTTTCATAAAACAGATATGGCTGCGAACAATATTAATTTCATTCAAACTTCTCGAATATTGTAATGGATTTATAGGAATGGATCAGGAAATTTGGTTAATTTAATTATTCTTAAACTCTAATAAGCGAAAAACACGTTGGAATCAGAGTAATATTCGCAGGGTGGCTGCAGGGTAGAAGCTTACGATGAATGGTTACTCTTCAGATTGGTCTAGCGTTAGAAGTGGAATTCCCCAAAGATTCGGGACTTGCTGATTTTCATAATGACATCGACGAAGGGTAGTAGGCATGATGTTGAAATTTGCAAATGATATTGATCTGAAGATTGGGAGCGTGTGTTAATCATCAGTGCCAAGCAGAGCTCAAGACTACTTGGAAACATCTATCTGACCAGGCTTCAAGCATGGTCAGATACTTCAACTTTTTACATCCACCCTCCTCAAACTTCTAGAAAAGGTACTCCTTACAGCATTAAACAAACAGCTGATGCCACAGAAGCCGAAACAGTTCCATTTCGCAGTCGAAAATAGATCCACCATAACAAACCTCATGGCCTCACAGACATCAATTCTTCAAGCCTTCGAAACTAAATCTGAATTAGCTATAGTGTACGCTGACATTGAAGCTGCTTTTGACAGCCTAGACGTCACAGCCCTTCTCAGACTCCTGCAATTCTTCTTCAGGATTAATGGAGACCTACTAGCTTTCCTCACCGCCTTATTGAAGAATAGAAGTGTCCACCTCACTTTGAAGAAAACCCACTTTACAAGAAAAATTAATGCAGGAGTCCCCAAGGTGGTGTCCTGTCTGGCCTTCTCTTCTCAGCGATTCTGATCCCTTTCATGAGTCCTCGTGATGATGATGCTCTAATATATGCCGACGATATAAATTTCTTACCTTAATCCCACCGTCTGCAAACCCAATGGCAATTACGTCTTCCATCACAGAGAACTTGACCACTCTTTCAACTTACTTGAAGATGTTTGGATTAAACCTTAACCCGTAAAAATCTGCAATAATGACTTACTCATTGAAACAGCAACCAACAATAATTCAACCTTTAGTTTTAGGTACTCTAATTCCAGTGGTTACCTGCCATAAAGATCTCGGTGTCTATTTTGATCCGAAGCTGAAATTGAATGTTCACACAGAATACCTCCGGAAGCGTTTTAACACCCTACGCTGGAGAGCGAAACAACACTTACTTCATTCCAACGATGCCGCAACCACTACCAGATATCTTCAAGCCACTGTTTATCCGGCTATTTTATACGCTGCTGAAATTTGGGCATCTGCGTCGCCCTCACTTCAAAAACCGGTGTTCTCGTGTGAATACCGGACCCTGAAATGGGCCACAAATAAGCATCGCCGACCCCCTCAATTGAGAACAACTGACATGGCTGAGCAGCTAAATGTACCCAGGCTCCAGAGGTTAATTGACAGCAGGCGTTTAATGACTTCAGTAAAAATGTACACAGGAGTAATAAATGCCCCAAACATCTGGGATTTCTGTCAGTGGCACAATCCTACGCCATCCTTGAGGTCAGAGCCCACACTAATCCTCAAATACAACCGGTTGAAACTGTGTAGTCGGTTCCTACCTGCCCAGGCACTCCCCTTCTTGTTCAGGCACTGCTCCGTCTTGGAGTCGACCTTCAGAAATTAGCTACCGACTACAAATACCGTCACATGCTCCTCGAGTGGATTCCATCTGTGGAACTGGGATAATTTCCTCCATATGACGTTTTTAGTCCTCATTTTTCATTATTATAATTTACATGTTTGTAACTCATAATTTCTATGTAACGGTATTTTTTTCCTTTTTGCCAATTAATTTCATTTATAATGTAAAACTCCTGGCCATGTCGCCGTGTTGAGTATTATTGTATCTAGTACATGTCCTGTACTTATTAGCAATAAAGAATTTATTTATTTATTTAAAATCTTTGTCATATTCTCTGAACCATACTTGCATGATTCTGGCACGATGCACTGTTGCATTGTTATCCATAAAGTGGACATCACCTTCGGGATTAAAGTGTGACATTGCAGAGTGCAGAAGATCTCATCCAGAGAGTACTTGAATTTTTAGATACTCTCTGGATGACATACGACCTTTCACCAGTATCAACGGACCCAGTCCATGCCAACAAAACAACTCTCAATACCACAATACCACCTCCAGCTGTTTGGATTGTCTTAACAAGGCAAGCAGTGTCCATTGCTTCATGAGGTTCTTATTACACTCTCTACTCACCATCAGTGCAAAACAAAGTCTATCGTGATTCGTCTGACCACACGACTTTCTTCCATTGTTCCACTGTCCAATTACAGTGTTCTCAGCAAGCGCATTTTTTGTTTTCCCTGAGACAAGTAGCTTCCGAATAGGCAGGCGGCTGCTAATACCCAATTCAATTCACTGCGCATCGTACGGGTTTAAATAGGACAGTTCACACTGGATGCACATGTCCTTTCCGTAAAGTACGACGGCTTCGCTCTTAAAGTATTGTTTTTCTGCCATTTATGGCTTTGGGATGTGGAAGAACCTCTTGCTTTCCAGTCATTAAAAACCTTTGAGATTGAGAAACCAGTTATATCTTTTGTTTCTTGAATCATAGCTCCTGCTAAACGTTGTTGTTGCATTAGGATTTTAGGAGCATCAGCGACTAATGCCATATTGCTCCATGTATACTCTCTGTAAATTGCATGTGTTCTGTGATCCATTTTCTGTTGTGTTCTGTGATCATTTGTGTTCAGTGATCCATTTTCTGTTCTGTGTTCTGTGATCATTTGTGTTCTGTGATCCATTTGTTTGCTTGACATAAAATCCGAGTTTCCGGGAGGAAAACCATGCAACCATTGCCTGAGACCGAATAACTCAGCCACGTTCTGAAAAAGGCCCATAAAAATTCCTCCCGTCTTCGACAGGACTCGAACTCAGGTCTTTTCCATTCGACGTGGGGATGACAGCGATTCTTCCAACTGTGTTACCCACGAAGGCTTCTGTCCCGTGCGTTCTGTGTAAAAAGTCTTTTCAGAGGAAGAACCTTAACGTAAGTAATGAAAAATATTTAAAGAATATATCCTTTGTCTAGTCCCATGTAATTAAGTGAATATCGCGCTTATTTCGGCATAAATGGTCACAGTTTACCGAAGTATTTTATATAAATTTTCAATTTTACAGGTTCACATGAATATTTGCAGTTCAACCAAAGTGTCATGCCCGAAGTGCGGTCACAAACTGTTAGAAAAGAATCTGAGAATGCATATGAGACTGCAATGTCCCAAGGGACTAACGAAATCTCCGTTCTGTGAAAAGGAATCTGAAAAGAATAGTCAAGTAGGTTTATAAAAGATTTTCTTATTATCTACTGTGAATATACACTGTGCTTCCATTGATATCCATATGCCTGCATATCTACAAATATCTTTATTTACAGGAAAATTAATAATGAGTGCTGAAAGCTTTTTTCATTTATGACATCTCTAATCTTCGTGGAACAGTTTCTTGTAAATGTCCCCCCCCCCCGATATTTTCTATCATTCTGTCTTCAAAGTGGCGACCAGTTAATTTCTGGAGGTTTTTTTGGTAGTCGCTTCTCACACGCAACCAACAGTCCCATTTATCTGAGAGGTCCTTTATAGGATTTCGGCCAGAGCTCTGGGCTGGCGAGTCCAACTTTTTGACATTCATGTCCTCAAACCAGCGCGTTACAACTCAATCAGTATAACGTGGAGTGTTATCCTCCTGATTCATGTATGGGCCTTCATCGATGTACTGCTTCAGCGTAAGTAGGCATTACTCTCCAGAGCGTCTTGATAGATCACATTCGTCGTTCTATCCAAAACAGCAAATGTTTTCTGGTAAAACTACGAAAAACAGCCCAGGCCATACGCTACCTCCATCAAACTTCATTGTCAGGACCATGCAGACCGGTAGATAGCCTTCTTCAGACATCTACCTCAACAAAGCACAACATTAGACCGGTAGACGATATAACGTGACTAATCACTCCAAAACAAAGCTTTCCACTGACCTACAGTTGAATTGGGCCTTACACTAAACTAGTTGGCGTCAGGCATTGGTTAAGGTGATCAGTGGCTAGTGGACAGCTGCACTACTGTGGTAACCCATATCGTAAAGCGCCCTGCATTGTGCTCGTCCTCACATGTGTTCCGATCGGCTTACTGTGGGCCTGTGTGTTGCGACAACATCGACCTGCGTTCCAAAAGTACGAACCTTTGCAGGGGTATCCTGTCACTTTCTGTCATCATCAGAAGGCTTTCTCGGTCGTTTTGTGACTGTTTCAGAACCAGACTGTTAGCATTTGCAGATTGCATTACAAGTCATTGCCTTTGAAATGTCAGCGGACCGATCGATTATATGGCACCCTATTATTATTCCGCGCTGGAAGTCAGTTCCGTCGATCACACCATCTTGCATTCACAATCGTACTATCTCCTCGAAGGCCTACGACCATATTTCTGATTATGTCTGACACATGGTGCTTGGGTAGGACGTAAACAACCATCAACGGAGGGGTTTTTGAATATTAATGGTAGGAGTATATGGTATTTCTAATATATTCTCTCAGCGAGAGAGTAAGTGATTGTTGACGCAAATTTACATCAGAAGCTGAGAAAGTAGAAATTTTGAATAAATATATGGCAAGAGACAAAAATTATTATTATTTTTGTTTGTTTGTTTGTTTGTTTGTTTGTTTGCTGCATGAATTTGTTTCCTTCCATCGTTTCCCAATATTACTAATACCAAGAGACTAAGATTAGCTGGAAACTTTCCAGACTAAACTTGTCTTTTAGTATTAGTATTATTTAATATTATTTAATATTTTAATATTATTAGCTTAATGTGAATAAGATCCCCAAAAAGGATGCGAAGAAACTTTTCTAAATGAAAAAATGAAAAAAAAATTCTAAATTTAAAATTAAATTGAAATTAAATTAATTTAAAAATTAAAGTTCCAAGTTCTATGGATGCACTGTGCATGTTTCCCACCCAACTTTGGAAATGAAAAATGGAGTTTGGAGAGTTAGAACATTTCTCTTGCTGAGTTGATTAAGACTGTTTTTACGGGCCACTCACACAGAGGTTACGTGCGCCCCACTTTAAGTTCTGTGTTTCAGTTCAAACCAATGAGGTGAAAATTTGTGTATGTGGTTTATCACATCCCTGCTTTCTGACAGAATCATTCTTCTTACAGCGGATCAAGACACGAGAAAGATTACTGCGGGAGTTCCCCAAGGTGAAGTTCTCTCCGGAGTTTTATTTACTGTAGTTATTATTCCATTTGTGCAAGAGAGAGAAGATACTCTGCTATCAACCCAGGTGAACATCAATAAAAAAATCACTGAAAAGTTACACGACTTAGGATCCTATCTCTATCAACATAGACTTCTGATTAACTCTGCCAAATCAGCAAAATTGTCTTTTATCTCAAGCGCCAATCCACTCAAGTCCAAGGTTCTCTAGAGGGTATCTCCTTTCCAGTGGTCAAGATGCATACGGTCTTGGGAGTCGTCTTCGATTATAAACTGAGCTTCAACCCCCACATCGACAAGCTCATAACGAACTTCTGTCAAATGTGCTGGACTACCAAACAACAACTGCTCAACGTTAGGGATCTGGATGTGACTAGTCGGTATGTATACACTCTGTATACTCCGTCGTGTTATTTGTCTCAGAAATTTGGGCATCTGCAGTCCCCACCAACATCAAGAGCGTGTACTCCGCCGAATACTAGCTCCTTCGTTGCACGATCATAAACATCATCGCCCACCTCTGCAAAGAACAACTGCGATGGCGAACTCATTAAACTTTACCCGACTTCCAAATCTTGTACTGGAAAGACGCATCGTCCTAACTGCCAAAATGACTACCGGAATAATCTCGGAGCCAAACATCTGGGAACTATGTGGTTGGAGAATCCCTGAGCCCGGACTGAGGCCAGTTCCCACGCTTATAGCCCACCCTAACAGACTAGCCGTTTGTAATAATTTTCTCCCCAGACAGATGCTCATCACAGTCCAAAAAATTCGCGGTGACCTCTACAAATTTACCAAGGATCGGAAATACCGGAGACAGATCCCTGATGGCCTAACCTTAACCAGGCAAACTGCACATTAACATGGGCAAAAACTCGTTGCTATAACCACCTGGTTCAACTTTGGCAAGATCGGTGATCTTCTTCTTCCAAACGTACGATGACAAGAAAGTTTATTCCATCTGTGTCCTTTGCCTTACAAAAGTCTATTCTAAAATGGTTCATTCCGAGTCTTCGCACTCTTTTTCTTCTAACTGGCCATGGTTCCCTTCGTGCTAAACTTGCTGTGTTTAACCTCTCTGATTCTCCCCTCTGTAACTGTGGCAGCCCAGAAGACTTGCAACATGTTATTTTCACCTATTCATATTACTTGGATCTTCATCAGCCTCTGTCTGCTGTGTGTCAACCATTTTCTCTAGGCAATGAGTCGTCTCTCTTGGACTCTAAAGAAAAATTATCTCCTGCAAGACATTGCTCATTAAGCCTTTGCCAGACGTGGTCAACTCAATAGCAGTGCCCCAATTCAGAAACTACTCCTATTCCAGCTCTACCTCCAGTCCAGACCAGCATCTCCATCTCGTGATACCACCACCATCATCACTACCACCATTTTTTAGCTCAAGTACCATCTTCACCACCACCACCACCACCACCTTCGACTTGGACAATTGGTAATCCAACTTGTACGACGCTGAATATCACTGTTTTGTTTATTGTTTGTTATTTGGTTTTTAGGAGCATTAGCAACTAAGGCCATATTGCTCCGTATCACTATCTTCTTGACTTCTATCTCCTGCTGGCCTCAGGCTCGTCCTGAGGCAGGATCGTCTGCTGGCACCATCTTGCACTGGTGCTGGATTTTTGTTCGTTTTATTGACTTATTTTTATATTTATTTTTTCTGAATATTATTTTTGTATTTTATTTACTTATTTTTATCTTTAATATTTCTGTTTATTATTATTTTTTCCTCAAAAATGTATTTTTACTTAAAATGTTTTATTTCTTTAACTTTTAATTCCTTTTATTTTTATAATTTTTTATTAATTTACCGTTTTATTTTATTTTATTTCCTCATATTTTAAATGGTTTGGACATTCAGTACGTGCCACTTGAGGTTTGCTGCGGTTTGCGCTCAGTTGTGGCCCGCCGCCTCGCGGCGTACACGGGTATCAGGACGCACCACCCTGGTGCTTGTTGCTTCCTGATAGCAAAGCGGCCAGAAACAACTAAACAACATAACAAACTCATACTCGGCACAAATATAGCATTACACACATTTCTAGCCTTTCTGCAGAGCTTTTGTAACATCACAGTGTACCACGTCAGTGTTGAACTAGCGTTTGGGAGCCGCCTTACATAAGATACTATACATGTCTATATGGGCAGTATAATAATGTCGAATATATTGTAAATAATGTCAAAAGTATAATATCGTTATGAATATATTGTAAATAATTTCTCAAACTTATTCCGTTGTTGGCTCTGGAGAATGAACCCGAATCTCGATGTAGGCCCCATTCTCCAAAGTCATCCACCATCCAGTGTAAAACCCTTGGAATTGCTACTGTGAATGGTATATTGTATATGTTACTTTTGTATACAATAAAGGTTATATATATAGAGAGATCTACATGCTTCCTAAAATGAGGCCACCAGACCTGTATGCAGTACTCAAGATGCGGTCTAACCATGGCCTTATACAAAGAGATAATCACCTTCTTATCCCTGCAGGACTTTGCATTTGCAAATGTTAAACTTAAACTGCCATTTCTCAGCCCAGTCATCGACTTAGTTTTTCTAGATCTTGTTGCAGTAGCTCACCACGATGACTGTCGTTATCCACTCCAACCATTGTATCATCTGTAAAAACTTAAGATATTAAACCTGACATACCTTCATCAATATCATTGAAAAATATTAAAAATAACAATGGACCCAGCGCTGAACCCTGGGGGACTGCGCTAATAACATTAGCCCATCATCCCTTTACCCAAAGCAGTAACTTGTCCTTAATGCCACACTGCTCCAATTTGTACAGCAACCTTTTATGTGCAACAATATCAAAAGCATTCCTAAAATCCAAGTATAAGATGTCAAAATTATTTTTGCATCAAGTTCCTTGGTCACTGCACCACAGTAACCTATCAGATTGGTTAGACAAGGCCACCCCTTGACAAATTTATGCTGTGATTGCAGTATAACTGCATTCCTGTTCAAAGTGGGTTTTACATTAGCTGGTGGACAATGGCCTTGGGGAACGGAACCCAAATTGAGAATTCAGATTCATCACACAAAGCCAAATACAGAATAAGTTTCAAAAATTATTTACAATATATTTGTACTGAGATACTTTTGATATTATTAACATAAATGTTTAGTGGAACAAGACAGAGTATACAGAAGTGTATTCCTGCCGACGAGTCATATCATTGATAAATATTGAAAACAACAATGAACCCTCAGAATTTTACTAATAGCATTAGCCTTCTTCCACTTAACCAGCCCTTTATCCACAGAAGCAACTTGGCCTTAATGCCACATTGCTCCAGTTTCTACAACAGTCTATTATGATCAACAGCATCAAATGCCTTTCTGAAATCCAAGTACACGATGTCAAAATAATTTTTTTGCATCCGGTTCCTTGGTCACTGCATCATAGTAACCTATAAGATTGGTTATACAAGACCACTCCTTGGCAAATCCATGCTATGATTGCAGTATAATTGCATTCCTGTTCAAGTGGTCCTGAATTAAATCTTTAACCAATGATCCCAATATTTTCCCTGGAACACGTTACGCTGACGGGATCCGTAATTACTCGTGTCGCCTTTTGATCCTCCATTACGAATTGGATATATAATCGCATTTCTTTAGCCCATAAGAATCTCCCCCGAATCGAAGTATGCTTTCATAATTATGGCAAGATCGGTGGCAATGATTACCTTCTTTGCTGCCTCCCTTACTATAACTGGATATATTGCACTTGTGACATGACAATATTTTCTTTGGCCAGAGTGCAATGAAGAACCATTGTATGTCCGCTGTCTTGTGGTATCTGGGTTCTTGGATGACCCATAAAACACAGATGTCCAGAGATATGCGTCTCTTGTCAGATGTGTGCATCAACCCTTGAAAGAAAGACCATAAAGGTAAGAACATTCCGAATTCTTAAGCAGTGCTCCAAGTCTTGAAAATTAAAATAAAACTATTGCTTAGTAGATAATGAAGTAAAAATGATCATCACAGATTGAATCACGACTTAAGGAAATGTTCCCCTCTGAAAGCGAGTTTTTTTTTTTCCTTACTCCAGAAACATGAAGACTCTTGCATTTTGGTTAGGATTGATTGCCCTGACTGCGATGCCAAATTGTACAGAAGTAACTTGGAGGTCCATTTGGAAAACAGATGTCCAGAGAAATGTATTGTATGTCCGCTGTGTGCATCAGCATATAAAAAAAAGGACAGCCAGGTGAGTTCATATGTTTATTATTCATATGTCACTCAAAAAGTATTTCTAATTATTGAAAAAAAATTCAAGTTTCTGCCCTACTATCTTACATTCGAAACGTCGCGGGACGAGTGCTGCTTCAACAGCAATAAATATTTGAAAATTTATTAAATACTATAAGATACAGTAAAATATACACCAATGAGACAAAACTTTATGACCACCTACCTAATATGATGTTGGTCCTCCACGTGCAACCGAAACAGCTCGTACCAGGCGAGGCATGGACGCTACAAGATTTCTAAATGTGTCTTGTGGTATCTGGTAAAAAAAAAAAAAGTAAAGTGCAGCCATTATCAACCCACTGCAGGATGGAAGCCTCCTCAACAATTCATGCTGAGGGAAATGGACCATAATCTGCCACGCTGGTCCAGTGCGGGTTGGCAGATCGACCGTATTCAGCAGTCAGGGGCTTGAACCCAGGTCTACTCAAAGAGCGTGTGCTACTGCACTCCCGCTCCTGACCACATCTGGTACCAACACGTAACCAGCAGATCCTTTAACTCCTATAAGTTCCGTGGTTGAGACGTCGCAGATCGGAGTTGCTGTTCCAACACAAACCACAGATGCTCGATGAGATTTATGTCTGAGGAATTTGGAGGACAGGGCAATACCTGAAAGTCTTCCTTATGTTCCGCGAACCAGTCTCGAACAATCCGGGCGGTGTGGCCTGGCGCATTATCCTGCTGAAAGACTGCACTGCCAGAGGGGAAGACCGTTACCATAAAAGGGTGTACCTGGTCAGCAATGATGTTTAGGTAGACATGTATATTATCTTCTATACAGCGGCTCCGGAACATTAGTTCAGCTCCGCCATTGTGCTCTGTGAAGATACAGAGGCCATTCTACAGAGTATCTTCACAGATACTCTGTAGAATGGCCAGAAACGTGTGTGGTGTTATATTTGTGTAGTCTGTGTGTTGTTATTTTGGTTAGTTGTTTCTGGCCACTTTGCCACCGGGAAGGCCAGGATCTTCTGGAGAGCCTACCCAGTGCACGTCTACACCACGAGCAGGTGGGCCACAACTACGTATGTCCCTAGTCCCATGGAGGTTGATCATTGCAATCTTTGTCTACCCTAGGAAGAGCGAAGTTCCGCACCCACTGGAGGTAGTGCTATACCAGTGGGTGCCAGCAAAATCCCGTACCCACAGCTGCCCAAGCTGAGGGTACCAGCAAAAAAAATAAAGAAAGAAAATAAAATAATAAATAAAAAAAAAAAAAATTAAATAAATAAAAATTAAATTGAAATAAAAAATAAATAAATAAAAATATATAATAATAATAATAATAAATATATATACTTGCATATATTTTTTTTTAAATTAGTAACAATAAAATAAATAAAAAAATAATAATTAAAATAAAGTAATACTGTTGTTGTTGTTTGGTTTTTAGGAGCATTAGCAACTGAGGCCATATTGTTCCGTGAATATGCGGTGGTCATTCCTGACCTTTCCGCATTCGTTGGTGACGGGCTCGAACCCCAGTCTAATCAAGAAGCGTGTGCTATGCACTGCTGCTACTTCCCACCTGGCTACGGAGGCGCCCAAGTAATAGTGTAATTAACTTAAATTAAAAAGGAAAAAAATGAAGAGTGGGGTGGGAAGAGAGAGTGACTATCTTCGTGTTTTAGAAACATGAGATCCCCTAGAAATTGAAGGCAGAAGATTCTTAAAGTTCCATAATTTAGGTTCCTCATAGTAAACAGTGGTAAAAAGGGTCTTTCTTATTCTAGGCATCTTGATTTGAATATTTGACTGGCTGGTTTGCCAAAAGTCTTCTTTTAGAAAATAGCTCAGTTGAGAACTGCTGGCAGGCTTTGAAATTGGTGATGGATTCTACTAAGAGTGTCTCGTTCCTTGGAGAAAAGATGGGAATTTGTGCCTTCAGGATGTTTCTAATGTCCATAATGTAGAGTGGGCAGTGGTACAGGATGTGGATCCAATCTTCTGTTTGTTGGCATATGCAGGAATCAGTGTTAGTTAATCTAAACTGATACAGTTTTGAGTTCATTGATCCATGGCCAGTTAGGTGTAAAGTGTTTTCAGTGTCTAACGGCACCAGGGGTTTCCCCCATCTCCGCGTTGCTTTTATAGTGGGTGTGCCAGTTCAATTTAAAGGCCAGAGATTTAAAAGTGTATCGATTGTGGAAGTGTGGTGTTTTTTACCATTGTTCCTCTGGCCATTTAGCCGCTAGACCCCTGCTGAGGCCCAACATTGCCCCACTTTCGCCCCGTGCAGGCAGACCAGGTACCTAGCAGTTTAAATTTACTCTGGCAGGTTCTGCAACTTAATTTCCTGAGATTTCAGTGGCTAGGACATAAAAAAATTGTTTTAACATTGATTGCGTAGGGTGATGTCGCTTAAATGGGAAAGGCCAAGATTGTGGGCGAAATTTAATTTGGGCATATTTAAATTTAGGTGTGTGGCATACAATTGCTTTAAGATAGAAAGGGGAGGGGACTTCAAAGTCTTCAAAGTATATTGTTTTTGTGCGGTCTCCAGGGTTTCCCCTATTACCGCGGTATCATCTGTAGATTTTAAAGCCGGCTAGTGTGTGTGTGTGTGTGTGTGTGTGTTAGTATTAAGCGAATGTTATGTTGAGTGTTGTTTGCCGACACCTGGAGTCTTAGCAGCCAGGAGGCAGAAACAAATATATCCTGCATCCTGACTCCCGTCCCTAGCCACGAGGAGGCGCTCCAGGGACAACTAGCGATATCATCACTAAGTGAGGTTCTCAGAACCTCGATGGAATCAAGGGAAAGGAAGAAGTAGGAGGATTATTAGAAAGGAAGAACTTCTTCCAAGGAAGAAGAAACTACTAGTGGAAAGAAAAGTTCTGAGGGTTCCTTACCCTCAGAAGAAAGAAAACAGCTGAAGCTACAGAAAACAACGTAAATTAAATTACAATCCCGCTGGCAGGTCAAGGAGCCCATTCCAAAACCTGCCAGAAGGCAAAATAAATAACCTCTTATTTTACATGTTATGTACAAACAAAACATTTCATTAGTCAAGTTAAATAAACTATTTAAATCATCAAGGGCCAAACACCCCAAGGATTAGGTTTAGGCGAAAGCTGATTAAGGATTTATACTTAATTAATGTGAAACAATCATATACAGAAAGCAATTGTTAACTATACTATTTACAACAATTCATGTTGGCCACTCCAAACAGACAGACGGGGACCTGGGAGTTACCAGGACAAATAATTTACTGTTAAGGCGGGCAATGAGAAAACTGTCTGAGGAGAAGAGAGGAGCCAAGATGAAAAGAACAAAAACATCAAAACTGAGAATACCATAAAACCAGGAAACAATATTTATACATATATACAAAGTCAAGTATCCAAGCATTTTGGATACGAGAGCAGTTAAACATATTTACACAAACAAGAGATCCAAACATTATGGATCCAACAAAAGCAAGTATAGGGAGTATTTTACACCAAATATTAGCAGAATACGCTCCCAAACACAGGCCACAGAGACCAGAGCGGAAAAATTTCCGCAGGCGCTGAAGACCCAGTAGAGGGAATAGGCATACTCAGAACAAGAGCAAAATAATTAAACTATATACAAAAGTTCCACTCAGAAGCGAAACAAAATCTGTAAGGCACTAAGTAAAGCATAGAAAAATATCCCCCAGGTGTATAAAGTTATAATTTCATTACGAAGCCACAGAGTCCAAACCATAGTCCAAGCTATGAGCTCTGAAGACCAGCAAGAAAGAGGATTAGGTCGATTAGCCTAGGAGACAAAGTCCCACACACACTAAAATAACACTAGAAAATATTTACACATTTTGCGCTATTGATCAAAAAATTTGACAAATCAAATGGTCTCAACAGTTTCAAGACCAGGAAAAACATAAAATCACCTGACAAGATTGAGTCAACAATACAAATCAAGATCAATCCTGGAATATTCAGGAAAAATTTAACAAAGTATATATACAAATATTTACATATAAGCAAGTGCATCTCAAACAAATAGTAAGGTGCAATAGTAAATAGTCTTAAAATTAAATTCCAAGCCAAACATAGCAAGGTAAAGACAAACAATTGCAACGACATAGAAACATGCTATTTACAAAAGTAAGGTCGCAGCACTGGGAAAATACAAGATCTGTGAGGTAGACCATAGAAGGTTACATTACAATTTAGGACAGTTTATGCTAACCAAGCAGGAAGCAGAGCAAGAATCAAGTACAAAGTAAAATAATTACCAAAAGGAGTAAAATCCCCTAGAAACTGGGTTTTTTTTCGTCCAGAAAACAGACAAATCGGCCATAGAACACACGCAATTAATAGACAAAAGACACAGAAAGGCATACGAATTTATTTATTCAGGTGGCCTAAATATAATAATTTGGTTTTTATTTTTTTTTTGATATGTCTGCCCAGTCATCTGGCCATTATAAATTGGCCTTTGTCAAACTCGCTTAAGTCCGCTAATGGAACTGCTACTCATATGTGGCACTGCCACCCATAGGCAGTACTTGGCATCTGTCAATGTAAACTTCAGTTGCCCACTTTTCTAGATCATGTTGCAGTAGCATACTGTCATTAACAACCCGGAGGCTTGAAGGGGAACAAGCATTTTGTGTGTTATCAGATACTCAGTCTAAAACACTGATGGATCCAATGTTTTTCTATTAGAGAAGATTTAGAAGTCCAGTTGGCCTGCCTCCCTAAAATCCACTCATGCACACCTTCTCGATGATATGCCCTGTTACGTCACTTAGGTGGCAACGAACATGTAGAGTGGTTCTCTTCAAGACGCCTGGTCAGCGTGAAGAGGAAAAGACCAAACCCTCCAGCATATGACAGCACGACGAAATAAATGGCCCTAAGTCCCCAGCTGCTTTCACTCCCCCTTTTATGGCAGCGTGAGGATCAGAGTGGAAGCAGAGGATGCTACGAATCTCTGGGTACGACCAGACTGCCATGCACGGAAACTGAACTTGGCCTGTTATAACGTAAGATTGCTCATCGATGAAGACAGGGTATTAGAGCTGGAAAAGGAACTAGAAAATGTAAATTGGAATATCGTCGGTTTGGCTGAAACAAAAAGAAGAAATGAATCACTTATAAGTTTATAAAGTGGAAATCTGCTGTACACCAATGGGAACAGTGAAAGGAGCGAAGGTGGAGTTGGCTTTCTGGTTCCTAAAGATATAAAAAACATTTTGAAATTCAAAAGAACATCACCAAGGGTGTCAACACTACTATTCAGGATTTCTAAGAGGTACAAGCTAAAGGTTATAATGATTTATGTACCAACATCGAGCCACGATGATGAAAAGTTGAAGAAATGTACACCGAAATTGAGAGTCTTCTAGATGAACAGAAAACTCACTACAATATCATTATGGGGGACTTCAATGCTAAGGTTGGAAAAAGACAAAACAGCGCAGAAAGGGGAACTATAGGAAATTTTGGAATTGGTGAAAGAAATGAAAGAGGTGAAAGACTTGTGGAATTCGCAGAATCTCGAGGATTATCAGTAATGAACACTTTTTTCAAGAAAAGGATGAACAGAAATTAGACATAGAAGAGCCCAAACGGATTAACAACTAATGAAATCGACTTTATCCTCACTAACAGAAGATATATCGTGAATGATGTCACTGTCCTGAACAAGATAAATGTTGGAAGTGATCACAGAATGGTAAGATGCACACTTGATATAGATGTAGGAAAGTAAAGGAAAAAACTGACTCGAGCAAATAATACAAAGGTCTTTGAGATAACAGAAGAGGAGGAAAAAGCAGTATGTATTGGAACTTAAGAACAAGTTTGAACTTCCCAGGACCAGGATATCGACGAGGAATATTGCAGCTTTCTGAAAGTGATAAAGCCCAAGAAACCTATAGGGAAACAGAAATCCAAAGAAGAAAAAAATAATCAAGAAACACTTGTTATGATGAACCGAAGGCGACAAATGAAGAGCAAGATAAACACTGACGTGGAGAAAATTGAGTATACTGAGTTATGCAAAGCCATTAGAAAGATACTGAGAGAGGACATAAGAAGATTTAACACAAGAAAAGTAGAACAAGCATTAAGAGAAAACAAACAACTGAAATCAGTAACCATGAGCAGCAATACAGAAAGAAAAATGATACTGAAACAAGAAAAGCGATGGTGTACTTATAAATAGCAGAGAAGCATAATTCCAATAGCACAAGACTACTATAGAGAATTATACAAGGAGAGAGGGAAGGATGCCGACAGTGGGGAAGATGGATCGCAAATTAACAACACATACGACATACCCGATATTCTTCCTGATGAGGTAGAACATGCGTTGAAGAAAATGAAGAATCAGAAAACACCGGTGGAAGATGACATTACTGTAAATTTGTTAATGGGAGGAAGAGACATAGCACAAAAACTGTCATGACTCTTCACAAGACTCCACAAAATTAGAAAAGATGTGACGCCTAAGGAGTGGAATAATGCAATTATAGTTTTGCTGCATAAGAAAGGAGAGAAATCAGAAATTGGAAATTATAGACCAATTAGCGTGTTATCCCACATCTACTAGTTGTTCACAAGGGTCATTACTAAAAAGAAAGAATACTTGATGAGAATCAACCGAAAGAGCAAGCTGGCTTTAGGACAGGATTCTCAACTATGGATCACCTTCACGTAATATCACAGCTAATGGAGAAAGCAAATGAATATAAAACACCATTATGCCTGGCATTTGTGGATTATGAAAAGGCATTTGACTCCATACAGCATAAGGCAATATTTCGGGCACTGTAAAGACAAGGCATAGACACCCCATACATTATGATTTTGAAGAAAATATGTGAAAAAACGCTACCGCCTTTATTAGACTAGACAAAGACAGTAGGTAATTTAAATTATTATTTTATTATTATTATCAGTTTATTTAACAAACACCCCTGTACAGAAATTTCCTAGGAGGGTGGCGCATACATACATCACTTATTAGAGTGTAACAGGATTAAATATCAGCAAATACATAAGATATATACACATAGAGGAAGAATTACATACAGACATCCTGCATTCACAGAAAAATTACAAACCAATATATGTACATAGAAAAATTACAAAATTACAAAACAATGTACATACATAGAAAAATGACATCGTCATTTACACTATGAATTGGTCCTCATTTTTATTCTCTGAACAAAAGGAATACCCTCAGTCCTATAACAGTCTTTTGGAAACACAATATATCGTTCATTTAAGATTTTTATGAGTTCGGCACTTGAAGTCTTTCTTCAATTACTTTCTTTATCATATTTGTAGTTCTGTGTACAGATCCTCTGCAATGAGCTTCCTGTAAGTTTTCTCGTGGCAGTACCTGTCCGGGTCTATTTTGAGATCTCTAAACAGCTCCAGAGTATTGGCAGGAAACATCCGCTTTAATCCGTCCGTTTGGTGGAGAGCGCTTCGGAGACTATGAGGGTTGAGGAGGCGGGCTCCAGGGCGGGGCCTAACTACAAGATTTTCAATTTGAGGGGCATCTAAACTTCCAGTGAGAAGTTGTGCTAGAGTGCAGATGTTACGTATTGTGATCATCTGAATCCACGGAGCTATGTTCAAGTTTGCGTACAGTATGGATTTCGATTGGTTTGGATTTCGTTTGCGTACAGTATGGATTAAAATCGAGAAAGGAGTTCGATAAGGAGACACAATATCTTCGATGCTGTTTACTGCTGCCGTTGAGGAAGCTTTCAGAAGATTAGACTGGTCGCATAAAGGAGTCAATGTGAATGGAGAGTACATAAACCAATTACGATTTGCAGATGACATTGTGGTCATAAGCCACGATCCCAAAGAATTAGAGGAAAATCTTAGTCAGTTATGCACAGTTAGTAAGGATTTTGGACTAAAGATGAATATGGCTAAAACAAAAGTAATGATTTACAAGTATGCCACAGAAAGGGATATGATGATTGAAGGAGCAGTAATTGAAAAAGTGGAGTCATATACTTATCTGGGACAAGTCATCAGCTGTAATGATGATAAATGGCTGGAAGTCAAGAGAAGAATCAATTTTGGATAGATAGCATTCAGGAAATATAGTCACATACTGAAAAGCAATATCCCAGTTTGTCTGAAACGTAAAATAATGAACCAATGTATACTCCCCACCTTGACTTATGGAATTGAAACTTGGGCGCTCGCCAAAAGAATGGAAGAGAAGCTGAGAACTACACAGCGAAGAATGGAACGAATTATATTGGGAATCAGATTCAAGTAAAGGACATTCTTATCAAAACTAAAATAAAATGGTCTTGGGCAGGACACATAGCTCGAAGACATGATGACAGATGGACTAAGAAAATAACAGAATGGTACCCAAGAGGAGCTAGAAAAAAACCCGAAGACAACGGCGGAGATGGACAGATGAAATTCATGAGTTTATCGGTAGTAAATGGATGGCCACTGCACAAAACAGAAAGAACTGGAAAGTTGCTGGAGAGGCCTTCATCCTGCAGTGGATTGAAAATGGCTGATGATGATGATGATTAAGGACCCTGCCAACCTTCGTATCATCTGCAAACGTGGACACTAAGTCTGATATACCGTCATCAATATCATTGATAAATAGTGAAAACAACAACAACGGACGCAGCACCGAACCCTTGGGAACTCCATTAATAACATTATCCACGAAGTGCAGTGCCATTGATAACCACTCTGTCTTTTTATTTTACATGCAATTATACTGCAATCACAACATGGATCTGTTAAGGGGCAGTCTTAATCGTCCCTTTATCCATATCAATAACTTGCCCTTAATGCCCTATTGCTCCAGTTTGTATAGCAGTCTTTATGTGCAACAGTATCCAAGGCCTTCCCGAAATCCAAGTATAAGATGTCAAAATTATTTTTTACATCTAGTTCCTCGGTCACTGCATCATTGTAACCTATCAGATTGGTTAGACAAGACTGCCCCTTAACAGATCCATGTTGTGATTGCAGTATAATTGCATGCCTGTTCAAATGAGAGAGAGAGAGAGAGAGATAATCTTTATTACCCTTCACGGCCATAAAGCCAGGGGCTTACAGTTTCCCAAACTTCCGGGAAAATTGAACAATTATTTACAAAACGGTAATTTTACAAAGAAAACATTATAATACAAAGGAGAGAACTCCTTACGAGAGTTAATCTGATTGAGCTGGCTTAACATCGAGATAAGAGCACCAGCTCAATCAGACAGGAACAGATGCAAGGTACACATCAGTCATTGCTGATGAGTCCTACTCGTCATAATTTTTTTCCGGTAAGTCCGGTCAGCAGCGAATTTGTTGAGGTCGGCGTCCAGTGCCTGGGTTTGCTTGAGCATCTGCTGAGGAAGGAACCTGTCCGAGAGATGGAGTCGTGCTGAATGCGAGTAGAGCTCGGGATTGGCCCTAAGGGCAGCAGGGGGGATCCTCCAGCCACAGGTATCCCAGAATGAAGGTGTTGCCATTATGCCTGTTATCATCTTGACTGTTGCTAGGAGGCGTTGGTCGTCGACTAAGGTGGGAAGCCGTGGAATTCCGAGAGAGTTGGCAAGCTGCGTGGTACGAATCTGAGCTGGAAGGTTGTGCTTCCTGTTGGCCCACTTTAGGAGCCAGAATTCTGTGGCAAAGAGTGGTTTCTTTATTGACGGTGCCGCTGATGCCCAAATTTCAGCAGCATAGAGTAAAGGTGGAAAGATAACTGTTCTTATGTACCTCACAGTTATCTTTTTATCTGTGATATGAAGGAGATGTTGTTTTGCTATCCACCGGAGTCTTGAAGCACGTGTGAGGAGCATGTCGATGTGGGCGTTGAATCGAAGTTTTGGGTCGAATACAACGCCCAGATCACGATGGCTGGACACAATTGGGATGAGGGTGTTGCCGACCGAAGGCTGGAGAGAAGAAGGCGTTTGCTTCAATGAATACACCATGAATTTGGACTTAGCAGGATTGATCTTGAGCCCAAACTGGCAGAGGTAAGATGTGACTGTGGTGAGAGTGTTGTTAATTTCCACTTTTACCAGATCTAGGTCTTGACCTGGGATGATGGGAGTGAGTATCTTGATATCGTCCGCATAGCTCAGTAGACATCGAGAATGTGCAACCAGTGGGAAGATAATGGATGAAAATAGAAGGCCCGAAATGACCCCTCCTTGTGGGACTCCTGCGGTGACGGATCTAGTAAGGGTGCGATCTCCTGTATGAAGCTTTATAACTCTGTTATTCAGAAGAGAGGAGAGAAAGCATAATATGTTCCCTGTGATCTGGAAGTGGCATTCCAGGAGAGTGAGAAGTGGTTTACTTGGACGGCATCAAATGCAGCCTCAATGTCTAAGTAAGTCACAGCTAGTTCCTGCCTATTCTCCAATGCTGACAAGATAGTATTCGTGGTGGCTAGCAGATTGGTGATCGTTGATCTGTTTGGAAGGGAGTAGTGAATTTGGGCTGGATTACTGGGCAAGATCTGCTTAGTGAGGATGGGAAGTAAGGCCTTCTCCAGGAGCTTCAGCAGGCTGGAGGAGTTGGAGATGGGTCGGAAGTGTTTAGGTTTCGATGGCGACTGAACTTTGGCTAAAGGTTTGATGAGATAGTTTTTCCACTGCTGTGGGAAAATTTTGTTCGAGAGTAACTGGTTGAAGATAATTAAAAGTGGCTGAATAATATACGGACTTAGGCATTTGAGCATGAATTGGGGAACTCCATCATCACCAGTGGATGACGAGGCAGGTAGAGAATTGATGGCTACGATCAGCTGTTGTTTTGTAATCTGAATGTTGTTCAACACTTCTTGCTGGATGGGCTCTGTTAGTAGAGCTAGATCTGAGTTTGGCATAGGATTACGGTTAAATCTTGTGACGAAATCGAGCCACAATTCAGGATCAAGTTGTAAAGGAAAATGAGGGTTCACTTTCTTGTATGGGATTTTTCCTTTAGCCAGCTCACGGTTAACGTATAATTTGATTGCCTCGGATTTCAGGCGATTAAATTGAGCCCGTGCCCTTGAATAAACGATACGATCATTGACATTTTGCGACTGTTTCCATGTGCGATGGAGCTGTTGCTTCAGCTGGAAACTCATTTTGAGTTCAGAATTCCACCAAAGTCTTGTATATGGACTGATTGTGATCTTTTTGGAGGCAGCATATTTGGCAACCGTGTTGATCCAGTTTGTGAGAATGTTCACAGCTAGTTCTGGGTCACAAGTCTCTAAGGCCACCCAGGGAATGAGAGAGGCGGCTCTGATGCACTTATCTACGTCAAGTAAGTTGGGGCTAGTGATGTCAACCTTTGTTGTTGTCCTTCTGGCTTCTAATTTGGGGGCTGGCAGATATGCGGTCACATGTATTGGGACATGATCAGAGTCAAATGACGTTTCTGTAATGTAATCAAGGGTACAAGGGAAAGAGGCTAGAACTAGATCTAAGAGGTTATTCCTCCTAGTTGGAGCTTCATTAATAAGTTGTGGTCCTGCCTTACGTCTTTAACCAATGATTCCATTATTTTCCCTATTTTCCCAAGAACAGACGTTAAGCTAATAAGTCAAGTCTGTAATTACTCATTCTTCTTTTGATCCCCTTTATTAATTGGGGATATATCCCCGATAACCTTATTCCAAGGATGCTCTCATAATTATGTCCAATGGTTTGCTTTTCTCCTTTGCCGCCACTTTTAATATAATTGGATAGGTTTCATCCGTCCCAGGTTCCTTTTTTTATGTCCATCTTTAACGATTTCTCCTCCACTTTCAGTCATCACAAAGTCATTTAGCTGCTCGTTAGAGTTTGTTAAACTTCTTGCATCTCCTTCCCAAAAGTGGAATGTAAACCAGTAGCTTATTTTGTGAAGAATCTTTGATTATGCAGACACAGAATTCCATATATTAAAATGTGAAACGTGTTTCTATAATTAAAAATCCATAAATTTTTATTCTCAGCATTGATCGTGTGTTAATTAAGAGATGCATTTCCATAGTGGACTTGAAACGTAGTCTTAAAAAATTTAATAATTATAAGTATAGGGATTCGCATGGTGAAATCGACAAAACACTTCGATTATTGGGTAACAGAACTTTACAACCATGCATCTTAGAGGGACGAGACTTGATGAGGTTTGGTTTATGAGACTCTGAGAGTGGTTAGTAAGATGAATGAAGGCGAAATTTTCACTGTTATAATTCCAGAATTCCAGAACTAGGAGCCATAAATTCAAATTACAGGGGGAAGTGGTTTAGACTAGATTGTAGTTTTCTCTTAGTCAGCGAGTTGACTACTGGAACAAATTGCATGCAGATAATCGAAGCTGATTGAAGAAATTCAAAAGTGAATTGGATAATTACGTATGTTAGGAGGGAGGCGAATAATTTATATTTTCCAATCTGCTTTTTCTTATTTTTATTTTTTTATCGGTGCAGCAAAAGCCTTCCTTTCACTATTTGGCTAATACTAATACATATCAAAATGAACACATCCAATTACGTTTTATGTAAGTTCATTTCAAAATGCAGAGGGTAGTTATTATCTAAAATTTTGTCAAATTATTGAAATCATTCCTTGCTCGAGTAAGGACGGATGTATTAACATACTCAGACACCTTTTTCAATGCATCTGTCGAATATAATTTCTCAAATAAAGAAGTAACTCGGCCATAGCCAGAATATTCAATAAATTTAATTTTTCTCGCGCGTAATATTTTCTTAAATTAAACATCTTGAACTCCTATGTGATGTTTCTAATTATTTATTATTAAACTAAGATTGCTACTCTAATTAACCTCTATGTTCCTACATTGAGACTAAATATTTTCTGTTTAATTGTGTTTTTTGGTATAAATTGCACGCACCATTTATTTGATGTTTTTTTTTTTTTTTTTTTTCTTATTGCAGGTCCATCAGACCACCTGTGAATTTGTTGTAGTCCAATGTCAACATTGCAAAGCCGAAATGTATCGAAGGGATTATCAAGTACATGTAAATTATGAATGCCCTGAGGGTTCAGTGAAGTGTTCTGAATGCCTAACGATAATTCAAGGAAAAGATAAAGAGGTCAGTGGGGACTAATCTGTCTTCTTTCTCTCTCTCTATTTAAAATCTACCTGACGCTATCGTTAGCAATTTATCTACGAACCTTTGATCTACATTACGCATAAGATGGAAAAACAACGTAATATCCGTTAAAGCTATAGAATACGACGTCTATTTCTGTCTTTCTTTAAACACGAATATTTCGGGAAAACCTAAATGAGAAACCAAGAAAACCAACTGAGAGGACAAGAAGAGAACATCAAAGCAATATCTCTACTGACATTGTTCATTCCCATATTCATCTACCATGAAAAGCAAGAAAGAAAGAAAAAAAAAAGAAAAAAAAAAAGGCGTACCATTCCAAAAAATGTAAATGATGTTTTAACTAAGAAAGGCTACAGTGGTTTTTTCAGATATCACGTTTTCTTACTACCACAAAGCACGTTCACTACCACAAAGAAGAAGATCATAGCCGCCATCTGGGCTTCAAGACGGGAATTTGCTGGGGTTCATATTGCTCAACTGGTGAAGGAATACATTGTTAGGTGTACTGTCTCGGTTGCCTCGGTCATTTGGTTATTAGCTACAGAAGTGTACGTCAAAACCTCCCTAAGCATTGAATATTGGCTTCTTAGATGGTTAAACGGGATCTTCAAATTTCCCTTCACTGTATCAAGAGGCATTCTGTATGCAAATATTGAGTGGACACCTTGGAGGTTTATTGTTATCAGGACAAATATTCATATCCTGGCCAAGTTACTGACAGATAGATATGATGCACCAGTCTTATCAGACATCATCTAGCACCCACAAAGTCAGAGGCAATCATGCAGTCTACAAATCAAACCATTCCGGTCCAACCTAAGCTCCTTGAAAAGCTTTAACAGGATATTTACAATGGAAATGCTTAACAGGTTTCGAGTAAACTGTGAAAAATTATGCTTCAGTAAGGCTTACAGAACGACTATCTTCCAACAAACAACCGAGTCACAACAGTACTAATTAGATCCAATAGTCTCTTGCATGTGGTGCAAGTAAAAATTGAGTTGGGAAGCTTGCCCGCCGTCGAAGGCGGCTTAATGCGCAGATCTTTCGAAATATCTGCCGTGGTTTCGGATGTCGTTTTGGAGGTTGACTGCCTAATAACACAATCTTTTTGCTTCTCAGTGTTATGCTGCCATCAAGCAGTTCGTGCTCGTAGTTTGTCAGGCTTTACATGTTGTGGATACTCCTCTTTAAGACACCCAGCACGAAGCACATTTTTATTTTTAAACGGTCAATTTTTTTGTAAATTTATTTATTCGGAGTTGTAATTTTTTATACCCTCTAGTTTGCACGCTGTACAAGGGGCGATTGTAAATAGCAATCAAATTGAATAAATAAATTGCTCCCCATAATTTTTTCATTATAATAAGGAATAAGACAATGGTTAAAATATTTTTTGCAGTCAATTTTTACCTTTTCATGAAGCAAGTGATGGTTGTTGTTGTAGGTAGGATTTTAGGAGCATTGGCAACTAAGGCCATATCGCTTCGTGTATACTGTCTGCAAATTGCGGGTGTTCTGACGATTTCTGTTTGTGAGGTCGGTTTTCTGTTTGCCTGACGAAAAACCCGAGTTTCCGGGAGAAAAAACCATGCTACCCTCGCCTGAAACCGACTAACTCAGCCTACATTGTGAAAAAGGCCCATAAAATTCTTTTCCGTCATTGACGGACTCGAACTCAGGCGTTTTCCACCCGGTATGGGAAGGATGGCGATCCTACCAACTGTGCTACACAGCAAGACAATGTTTTATGTAAGTTGGTTTCAAAATGCAGCGGAGAGTTCTTACCTAAAAATTTATGAAATTATTCAAGTTGTTCATTCTTGATGTGGGGAGTATATTAATCTGAATATTTTATAGTTATTGAATATAATTTCTCCAATATAAAAATCCGACTTATATAGAACTTGATAAATTTGTAAATGAAGGTTGAACTTGTAATGTGAATTGGGAAATTGCAATTTCTTAAAACAGTGCGCAGTTCATTCTAGCCTTTCTGTTTATTTTCCTTCTGCAGAGTCATGAAAGTGAGTGTGAACTAGTTCTAATAAAGTGTGAACAGTGCACTGCTTATGAATTTAGAAAAAATATTGAGAAGCACATAAATGATGACTGTCCCTTTGTTCGCTGTTCTACCTGCGAAAAGTTCTTTCTGAGGAAAGATATCAAGGTAAGTACTAAATTTCTTAATTCTTACAATCTTTAATAATTGAAAATATATCCTGCAGTCAGTAAGCACAAATCCACTTTTATGTACTAACTGTTGTTTGTTGGGTTATAAATAATAGAAGCAGAAATCCAGGTGTTACAAGCTAGGAGGAGTGGAGTTCAGTTCAAAGTGGTTTAGGACGAAAAGGACTTAGGAATTACAATTCAGTTAGAGATGCAATTGTCCGAGTTCTCTCGGAATCGAAATCCATCTTGAAGGAGATAACCAGGAAACTTCTACAGTTGTATGTGGTGGTACATGTCCTATATCTTCTGAGATCTGTACACTTTCTCATCACAGAACTTGTGGGGATCAATCTTCAGGGTGTTGTACGTTTGGAGGATGTTAGATGGAAAAATTCTTCTAAGCATTTTAAATTCCGTAATAAGCTTCTTAGGGGAATCTACGCGTCATTGCAAAGGACGCGGGAAAGCCTAGGGCCTGCAACAAGATCGTGGACATTTGGGGAGTCCAGACGATCGTTGAGAAGCTGACAGAGGTTGCGCAGATTTCCTGCAACGAGCAGTTGGTTCCAAGGGGTGCAACCAAGGTTTGCATACATGACTGATCTCTAGAAGGGTGACCATTAACACGGTCAAACCACCTTAAAATCCAGCACTCGATACCCATGAATTTTTTTATGTTAGTGAGGGAAGCAGAGGACCAGATCGTCGAGTCATACTTGGGAATCGGAACAAGACATGTTTGTATGTAGTGAATGATAAGTTTGTGGTTGTGTACTCCAGTAAGTTCCTGTCTTATCGCCCACTTTGCTGACAGAGTTTTTGCCTTAGTGTTGGCGAAGTGCTATTGGAAGGTCAGGCCTTCATTCCAGGTAAGCCGTAGATTGTTAATCAGACAATCTAGTTAATCAATTGTTAATCAGACTAAGCTTCTTGGTGTTTTCATTAATCATAAGTCTCTATCCTCATCTCCTTCACCTGAACTCTAAAATTAAAATGTTCACTGGTTGTATTATTCGGATCTCAAAGAATGATTGGATTCTTTCAAGAAAAACGCTTTATCTGCATTATTTTCCTGTGTTCCTTCTTATGGTTACCTATGCACGGTTCCATAGGGCAAGGAACTCCAAAATTTAGGAGAAACTAAGTTCTCTCCGGAGAGGTATACCGTTATCTATTTTTAGGAATTGCAGGACCGTTTCGGCCTCCGTAGCCGAGTGGTCAGGAGCGGGAGTGCAGTAGCACACGCTCTTTGAGTAGACCGGGGTTCAAGCCCCTGACTGCTGAATACGGTCGATCTGCCAACCCGCACTGGACCAGCGTGGCAGATTATGGTCCATTTCCCTCAGCATGAATTGTTGAGGAGGCTTCCATCCTGCAGCGGGTTGATAATGGCTGCACTTTTACCTTTTTTTTTTTTTTTTTTTTTCCTACGAAAAAGAGCTAGAGGACCATGCCTCTAGCTCTTTTTGTTATTTTCAGAGGCCTTTGTTTTCGCATCAAGAAGAAAATTCAGTCTAATTTTCTTGGTATTGAACTGAATCTAAATTTTGATTCCAAAAAAAGAAAAAAGTTTCAATAAAAAGTGTTTCAATAAATTTCTTAATGTATAGCAATCCAGTTCGAATATTTCTCTTAACGGTGCTGTGAATAGGAAATTTCTTCCCAGTGTGTCCTTCCATGGTGAAACGTGTGCAGGCTGTATTATGGGAAAAAGGTGGTTCCACGAGGTATTAGGTAGGTTTTGCTAATGCAAAGCGAACTTGAAGTAAATTCAATGTGCTAATACTGAACTTCTTTGGAAAGTCTGTGCCCTAGTAGATTTTCTAGAAAATCTGCTAGAGCACGTAATTGATGAGTGTCCAGAATACGAGTTCAAGTGTCCAAACTGCGAAAAGACACTTAAAAGAAAAGAAAAAAGAGGTAAGTAATAAACTAATCTCATTCATCTCAACTCGCCCAAAATTACACATCAGGTCATTTTATTTGTAAGTTCGTTTCAAAATGCACACGGGAATTCTTACCTGAAATTTATCAGGTATTCGAGTCGTTCATTCTTGATTGGGGGGGGGGGGGTAAAACATTAATATTCTGGATCACTTATAATTTTTTCCAATGAAGAAGCTTGATAATTTATTTATCCCTATTTTCTGTTACACTTGTTGGGAGATGAATTAGAGCTTATTTAGAACTATAGAAATTTTTAAATTGAGATTAAACTTGTGCGTCTCGTGAAAATAATTCGTATTATGCAGTTAATTCTACAATTTCACGTTATTTTCTTTCTGCAGAGTCATGAAAGTGAGTGTTTACCATTTCTAATAATGTGTGAACAGTGCCATGAAAAAATAATGAGCTACCACTCATGATTAATAAGGACTAGTGAAAGATAATATTTTCTATCTTTATTTTGTGATTGTTTTTCCCCTCCCCTCTCAGATAAAATAATCACCAAATAAAGATGTAAAACCTTATCTGAATTTATATTCAACCTAACAATGGGTTACATTTTCTCAGGACAACATGGAATGCTGCAAACTTGTCAGGGCCAAATGTGAGATGTGTGGTAATGAAGTATGCCCAACCAGTCTCCAACTGCACGTGACTCGGAGGCGCCTCCGTAGCCAGGTGGGCAGGAGCAGCAGTGCGTAGCACACGCTTCTTGATTAGACCGAGGTTCGAGCCCGTGACTACCAAATAGGGAGGATACGGAAAGGTCAGGGAATGACACCGCATATCCCCAGAGCAATATTGACTTAGTTGCTAATGCTCCTAAAAAAAAAACCAAATAACAATAACAAACATGACTCGGAGATGTCCGAAGAGACTCGTCAAATGTCGCTTCTGTGATTTGGAATTAGAAGCAGCCCACATTAAAGGAGGTCTGAAAATTGTCTTTCTCACTACTGATAATTATTGTAAATGAAATTTTATATTTGACTCTTTAAGAAAATTTTCTTGTGCTACTCGAAATTTAGCTAATATCGGGCAAATATAAATCCGACAGTTAATTTGTTATACAGTGGAGTAATTAGGCTTAGGTTGCCAGGTGGCCTCCTCGGCAAAACCAAATTACTAAATTGGTTTCGCATATCCGCTGCTTCCGGTTTCGATTAGTCCCAGTTTCGTTAATTTTGGTCAAAGTAGATGGCTCTTTGGATGGTATAATTCGGAGGGAGGTAGATTTATAATAAGAAGTTGTAATCTGAAATACAATGGAATTAAACTGAAAAACTATTGAAAATGATTATCTACAACTTTATGATTTAAATTTGACTGCGCAGCGTTTATCACTTTTTTTTTTTTTTTTAAGAGAGAGTTCAAATTCAGCCATTTTATTGACAATACTCCTGACATTACTGTAGACACAGTTGAGACTAAGTAATCCTCTATATTTTTATACCCTGACACACTCCTTGAAGTAATTTGGGTTAACATCTTCCCTCTCATTTGAAATATTGCCTCCTTGAGAACATCTTATCAAAATCGGCTGTTGCAGCAACAAACAAGAATTCATGAGGCGAGTGCAAGCATTACTTTGACCCATACCATCAGTTAAACGCGGATCGACATTACACTTTTCCCCACCCAACTAGCAGTTTTGCTGAACCCTTAGGGTATCTTCAATGATGCTGGCAAAATTCTTTGCACCACATTTGTTCAAATGATTACCATCTCTACAAAATAGATTCCTACTACCTACGAATGCGGCCACGCTGATAAAAATTCTCCCCCACCTGGTGTCTTGCAGATTTCCTGAAGTCTTTAGTTAATCCACAAGGTTTTCAGCATATAATCCTTCCTATTGTGTCTGGGCAGAATTGCAGACACATATACACATTGAACTAACTAGTGGCATTTTTTCAGCATTCTGAAGTCGATTTTCTGTTTGCTGGACAAAAAACTCGAGTAGTTTGCGGAGGAAAAAAACCATGCTACCCCGCCTGAGACCGAATAACCCAGCCACGTGAAAAAGCCCTGTAAAAATTTCTTCCATCATCGACGAGGATCGTACCCAGCTCTTTTCGACCCGGTGTGTGAGGAGGACTGCGATCCTACCACTGCGGGCTGTTTTTTGTAAGTTCATTTAAAATTGCAGTGGGGAGTTCTTACTTAAAAATAATTTATCAGATTAATTAAATTGTTCATTCTTGACTTCGAGAGTATATTAATATGAATATTTTAGTGATTGAATATCATTTCTCTAATTATTATTATTATTATTGAGAGAGAGAGAGAGAGAGAGAGAGAGAGAGAGAATAATGATATCCAGCTCAGGACCCTGGGTGTGCCAAGCCCATACTCAACAGAATATATATAAAATTTCGGATTATTTAGAACTTGATAAATTTGTAAATTGGGGTTTAAACTTGTAGCTTTTGAAAGAGTGCGCAGTTCAATCTAAAATTTCTGATTATTTTCTTTCTGCAGAGTCATAAAAGTGAGTGTGGACTAGTTCTAATGAATTGTGAACAGTGCAAAACTTATAAATTTAGAAAAAATATGGAGAATCACATAAATGATGAATGTCCCTTTGTTCAGTGTTCTGCCTGCGAAAAGCACTTTCTCAGGAAAGATAACAAGGTAAGTACGTACTAAATTTCGTAATTCTTACAATCCCTAATAATTGAAAATACAGCCTGAAGTCAATAAGCACAACTCTCCTTTTATGTAAACTATTGTTAGTTGAGGTCATAAATATTAAAAGCAGAAATCCAGGAGTTACAAGCCAGAGGGAGTGCGCTTCAGTTGAAAGTGGTTTAGGATGAAAAACACTTAGGGATTGCAATCCAGTTAGAGAGAGACATACAATTTTCCGTGCAGTGTAAACAGGGTGGCTAGAAAGGCAGCTAATTATATGATATGGTAGTTTTGGATCTACTTTTAGAACCGTTAAGTGTCTCCTATAAAATCATCTACAGTTCGTGAGTTAACGTTGAGTCTATGGAAGCATCCTATTTACCTAGTTCCAAATGTATTAATGCGCACTGATGACTATTTCAGCAGCGAATGGTATAACCCTTCGATTGGATTTTTCAAATGTAAATATATTTGAGGTGGCATATAAACATTTTATTATTTATATGTAGTGTGTATAAGTCAGTATGTTTGCGACGTATATAAATGTATTTATGTATGTTGTGTGTAATCAGTAGTGTGAGTATTGAATAGTGTATTTGATTAAGTAAGACTATATTTATACACTGTAAATTTTAACGTCAAGATTAAAAGCTGCTATTACGAACTGAGTAATTGGTATTATCAACGCTATAATATAAAACTTAACGTCGATAATTCCAATAATTTGTTGTTGATAATTTGCTTTCCTTAATGCGATTAGAGCCTTAAATGGAACTTTGAACACGTCTCGATTCGAAGACCTAATGGCCATGTAAGAATGCGCAGAAGCTTGTTACGCATCAGTGATTTCTGTAATTTTTACTCATGCTGTGTGCTAATTTTTCGTACGATTTGGTATAGATAAGGGTTCAATTGATCACTTATTTATAAATGTGGTATTGTTTATTCCAAATCGTCTCAGCAGATACAAAAGCTCTTCTAACTATGTTGTCTTGCGTAACGACACATCCGAACTCCCCCTCTCCCATAGAAGCTAAAGTTTACTCACGTTGTTATCGCGAAGTGTAGAAGAAAAGAAAAGGCAAACATTTATGTTTGTCTGTATTAATGACTTTAGGCATTGTATATAAATTTTTGAAAGTTGGGAAGCCGTTTAATATACTTCATTTATAAGCCGCCTTCTGTTTGTCATCTTTCCCTGACGCTAGCGGCCTCTAGGGTAATTTGAGCAACGAGACTTAATCTCGTTCACCTTGAAATAGGTTTACCAGGAGTATTCAATTAATTTTGCGTTGGAAAACTCGCTAATTGAGTTGTTGAATTCCGAAAATTAACAGTCCCTAAAATTACTAAAATTTTACGATTAAATTTTAGGAATAACCTCCCCACCCTAGTATGGAAGGCTTTATCAAAGACTATCTTTGTGTCAGTTAATTAATAGTAGAAGCTACTAAACGTTTCATACCTATTAAGAAATATTGTTCAAGGTTTAGGCCTAAATGCTTGTCAAATGAACTAATGAGACTCGTGGCAGAGAAGAAAAATGCATTCGATGCATATAAATTATCAGGCGACACAGAAGCCTATGATATATACAGTCTGTAATCAAGTCACAAAGGAGGTTAGGCAGGCGAAGGCAGATTACGAGAAATCTTTGGCAAAGGATACTAAGAAAAACAGCAAGGATTTCTTTACTTATATAAACTCTAAAAGGAAGGGGATGAATCTGATTGGTCCACTTGATATCGGTGGTTGGACTGTTGATGATCCTGCTCAGACAGCAAACAAACTGAATGGGTATTTTGCATCTACATTCACACATATGGAGTTAAGGTTTGAAAATGCTAGAAGGTTATCAAATTGTAGCAGGGTGCTTAATGATTTTGTAATAACTGAGAACAAAGTGGAGGAGAAATTGTTGAAGAAAATAAGAAAGGCACCTGGGGTGGATGGGATTTATCCAGTTATAGGTGGCAAAGGAAGTAAGCAAACCCTTAGCCATAATTATGAGAGAATCATGGGTTTGTTAAGACACAGCATGGGTTTGTTAAGGGAAAGTCTTGTCTGACAAATTTGATTGGTTATGATGACGTGGTTACAAAGGAACTGGATGCAAAAAAATAATTTTGATATCATATAATTGGATTTCAGGAAAGCTTTTGAATCTGTTGCACATGGAAGACTACTGTACACATTGGAGCAGATTGGTATTAAGGGTAAGTTGCTACAATGGATAAAAGGTTGGTTGAGTGGGAGAAGACAGAGGGTGGTAATCAATGGGTGCTGCTCTTCGTGGACTAATGTTATTAGTGGAGTCCCACAGGGTTCGGTGTTGAGTCCACTGTTGTTTTGTACATTTATCAATGATATTGATGAAGGTATATCAGGCTTAGTATCGAAGTTTGCAGATGATACAAAGGTTGGCAGGTTTGTTAATGACAGTAATGGCAGTGTGTTACTATAACAGGATCTAGAAATTTTTGGCAGATGGGCTGAGAAGTGGAAACTGAAGTTTAACATTGAAAACTGCAAAGTACTGCATATGGATAGAAGTAACCCCAGGGAAACATACCAACTGTGTGGTACTACACTTAAGGTGGTAGAAAATGAAAAAGACCTGGGAGTAATTGTGCAGTCAGATATTAAGTTTTCTGAGCAGTGCAGAGAGGCTGCCAGGGCAGGTCATGGGGTGTTGTCAATGATATACAGGAATTTTGCTAGCAGAAAAAATGAGGTGATTGTCCCTCTGTATAAGGAAATGGTCAGGCCACGCCTTGAGTACTGGGTGCAGGTCTGGAGGCTTCATTTTAGGAAGGATGTAGATTTGCTTGAGCGTGTACAGAGAAGGGCAACAAGATTAGTGAGTGGAATGAAGGGATCCTCTTACCAAGAGAAGCTTAAGTTCTGCAAATTGCAGTGGCTGGAGACTAGGCACCTTCGAGGTGATCTGATTGAGGTGTATAAGGACTTGAATGGGTTGAGCACGCTGAATTCTGATGGGATTCTTCCACTTGTTTAGATTACGAACCTAAGGGGGCACAAATTGAAATTGAGGAAGAACAGATGTAGAATAGATGTGCGGAAATTTGCCTTTAGCCAGCGGGTGGTTAATTGCTGGAACAAACTTCCATCTGTCGTTGTGGAAGTTGATAGGTTAAATAAATTTAAGGAGGAACTGGACAAACATTTAGAGGGGATTGTTTTGTAATTTTTTTTTTTTTTGGCTGATAGTGCATAAGCTCATACACTTGCTTTCTTGCATCACATGCCACTACTACTACTGCTTTACGACACATGTTTATTCACATATGAATAAATAAATAATAGCAGTTAATTTTATTTTAATCATTTCAAATTTCATTAATAATGCTGTTCACCTTTTTTTTTTTATATATATTCTTAATAGCGTTAAATATGCATTTTTAGTAAGTTTCTCATTCTTCGGCTTCTTTCTTATTATCCGTTAGACAGAACATCAAAGTTACTTACCATCCCCTCGTGGGTAGCACAGTTGGTAGAATCTCGGTTCTCCCCACACCGGCTGGAAAGAAATCTCAGTTCGAGTCCCATCGACGACATGACGAATTTATGGTCCTTTTTCACAACGTGGCTGAGTTACTCGGTTTCAGGCGAGACTAGCATGTTTTTTTATCCCAGAAACATGGGTTTTTCGTCCAACAAACAGTAAATCGAGCATAGAAAAAAACGCAATTTACAGCCAAATTATAAACGGTACAATATAGCCTAAGTTGCTGACACGGCTAAATAAAAAAAAATAAAAAAAAATACTAGAATGATACTTACTTACCAGACATCGTTCCCTCTACCCACGAATTTCAGCCCTTAGCCTGTATACTTCATTAATTAATAATTACCACGCACTTAAATGTATTGAGAACCCGTGACTGAGGAAACAACCGAGGATGAATTAATTGTCATGTGTCTGGAACTATTTCTGTACATGGCTGAGTCTCCAAGGACTGGAGATAAAAATATTCTTCAGCCTATGTGTTTGAACTGTGATGAGAAGCTTTCCAATGCCAATATGGTCCCAAGCAAGATGAAAAGGCATCTGATATCAAAACGTAAAAATCTGGCAAACAAGGATGTTTAATATTTTGAGAGACTTATGGAAAAGCAGAAATTCGAACGATCATATTTAAAAAAAACGAATACCAGGCTCAGATAAGATTCAGATTGTATCTTACCAAGTGGCTGAATTGATTGCTCAACAGACAAAACTATATACAATAGCTGAAAATTTGATTTCACAAGCTGCTTTATTGTGAAAACTTTGGTGATGATGGTGAGCGAGAAGTTATGAAAATTCCTTTGTCTGATAATTCAATTCACAGAAGGATAGTTGATATCTCAGCTAATATTGAGAAGCATGTTTCCGAAAATATGAAGAATTCTAAATTTGCCATTCAAGTTGATGAACCGAGCAACATTAGTGGCAAAGCACAGGTGCTTGCCTATGTCAGATTCATTCACAATGATGAAATAATCACACATATATTGCAAGGAACTTGAAAAACATACCCGAGGACAAGATATTTTCCAAACTTTGTCTGAGTATTAGGAAAAAGTTGAGATTTCTTGGGATTCTTGTATTGGAATTTGTACGGATGGAGTCCCATCTATGTTATGGAATTTGAGAGGCTTGGTATCACTCATTAAACAGATAAATCCAGATGTAATGTTAACTCACTATTTTTTACACAGAGAAGCATTAGTCAGCAAGACCCTTATATCTGATTTGAAGTTAGTTCTATCTCAGGCTGTGCGCACTGTCAACTTCATCAAAACCACTAAAGGCGCGGTTATTTGCTCAACTCTACAAAGATATGTAATCAGAACAGTAATTCCTAATTCTGCACACCGAGGTTCGCTGGCTATCTCGCGAAAAAGTTTTAAATTTGGTTTTGGAACTGAATAACAAGTTAAGAGAATTTTTGGAACAAGAAGGGAACCCATTGTACCACCATCTGGATGAGAATGACTGGTGTGCAAAGCTGGCATATTTGGCCGATATTTTTTCCCGGTTGAATGTGCTCCACGCCAGTATGCAACGCTACGATGACAATATCCTCACAACTACAGAAAAACTAACTACATTAAAAAAAAAAGCTTCAGCTCTGACTCAGAAGAGCTATGCAACATAACCTCGAAATGTTCTCACTGGTAAAAAGTTTACAAACAAGCAATGAAGTGTACGGCCTTATACAGGAACACCTTGCAATACTAGTAGAAAATATTAATCAGTACTTCTAAGGGTTGTCTACAGAAAAATTCGACTGGGTTGAGACCCCTTTGCGAATTCTAACTATTCAGATCTGACATTAGATGAGGATGAGGAAATAGCCTGCATTTCGAGTGATTTCAATTTTAAATTGAAACAAGGGAGTATGCCACTGGATTCTTTTTGGACATACAGCCAGAAACAGTATCCACGCATCTCTTCAAGAGCATTATCCATTCTTCTACAGTTCTCCACGACATATTGTTGTGAATGATGAGGAGACAAGAGTTTGTTTGTCTCAAATTAGACGTAAAATAAATGAGATTACCCAACAAAAACAAAGCTCAAACCTCTCATTGAATTTGTATATTTTGTGAATGAACCATGCTTTTATGTAGCTGCATTGTTTTATACGTTCTGGATGTCTCGTGATCATATTATAAGGTAGTTGTGTTCTATGTCATGAATAATCCACCGCTAGGAATTGATTTTTTTTTTTTTTTTGTTTTTGAAGGTATTTCTTATCAATAAAAAATTCTGTGGTGCGAGCAAATTTTCATTCCGAAAGTGCGGCCCAGAGAAAAAAGTTTGGGAACCACTGCTCTATAGAGATAAGGAGGTCATAATCTCACTGTTAAGGCAATTGTAAGATCATATTTGGACCTGAAGAAAGACATTTAGCTTCTTGAAAGGATCAAAAAACACGGGTAATTCGCATGGCGACATCTAATAAAGGATGACGGTATAGGTAAAGACTTTGATTATGTGGGCTAGAGAACTTGTTAACCATGCACCTTAGAGAGACCTGGTTGAGGTTTATAAGGCCTGGTTGAGGTTTAGAAGGGCTAGTACGATGAATGAAGGGGGAATTTTCACACTAATAAAGAATTCCAGAATTAAGTGCTATAAATTCAAAGTAAAAGGGATGCCGTGTAGACTAGATTGCTGAAGTTTTCTCTGTCAGCGAGTTGGTGATTACTGGAACAAGTTGCGTACGCAGTTAGTCGAAGCTGACAGTTTGAAGAAATTCAAAGGTCAAAAAAAATTATCTACGTTAAGAGGGGGACCGCATAATTTGTATTTTCCTAACTGCTTTTTCTTATTTTTATTTATTTATAAGTTCATTTCAAAATGCAGAGGGTAGTCATTATCTAAAATTTTGTCAGATTATGGAAGTCATTCATTCCTGGAGTAGGGACGGATATATTAATATTCTGAGTCACTGTTCCACAATTCATGTGTCGAATATAATTTGAAAAAAAAAAAAAAAAAAATGTTATTTATACTCAGACCACCAGGTCATAATATAGTATTTAGCAGTCATGGGCTCCGGTTGACTCAAAAGAGCAACGTGTTATTGCACTCACGCTTCAGACCACTAGGCTACGTTAATTCTTCAATATAAATTGGTCAGAATATTTAATAAATTTAATTTTTCACGTGTGTAATATTTCTTAAATTAATCATCTTCAGCTCCCATCTGATGTCTCTGTTTATTTTTATTAAACTAAGGTTGGTACGCTAGTTAGCCTCGATGTTCGTACATTGAGACTGAATATTTTCTGTTTGACTGTCCTTTTATATAAATTGCACGCACCATTTATTTGATGTTTTTTTTTTTTTTTTATTGCAGGTCCATCAGACCACCTGTGAATTTGTTGTAGTCCAATGTCAACATTGCAGAGTGGAAATGTATCGAAGGTATTACCAGAAACACTTAAATTATGAATGTCCAGTGGGTGCAATGAAGTGTTCTGGGCGCCTAAAGATAATTCAAAAAAAAGAGGAAGAGGTTAGTGGGGACTAATAACTCTTTTTTCTCTCTATTTAAAATCCACCTGACTCGATCGTTAGCAGTTTAGTCTACGTAGCTTTGGTCTATTTACCCGTAAGATGGAACACCAATGTAATGTTTGTTAAAGCACTTCTCCAACTTCGGTCTTTCTTTGAACACGAGTATCGCCTCTGTGTTCAAGTAATAACCATCAAAATGGTTGGATTATCCCAGTTGTATTGAAAGTTCATACAGTATCTTGTCATGGGATTTATCCGCTTAAACGTGCAGAAGGGCTTTAAATGCTCTTCTGCATTAAAAAGGCAATTTTAATGGAGACATGTGAGGCGGATCTTTAAACAATGATTGTGAATATACAGTCCGAAACAAGTATAAGAACTGCATTCCATTTTCTAAGAGAGAGGAAAAAGTTCTCATTTCATAATAAATTTCATTAATTTTACTTATTGACGGATACTAACATAATAGAGACTACAGAAAATGGGGCGCCTCCGTAGCCAGGTGGGCAGGAGCAGCAGGGCGTAGCACACGCTTCTTGATTAGACCGGGGTTCGAGCCCGTGTCCACCAAATACGGAGGATGAGGAAAGGTCAGGGAATGACCACCGCATATCCCCGGAGCAATATGGCCTTAGTTGCTAATGCTCCTAAAAACCAAATAACAACAACAACAGAAAATGGTGTTTGTCTCATATACAATGAGCGGCCTCTTTCTTAAGTACACCTACTTAATAGCGTCTAAGGACTGATGTTTTAAATCATGATTGGGCACTATACAGGGTCCAAGATAGTAGCAGGATTGGGCACTACATCCTTTCTATTATCCATAAATCATGCCCTGGTGAATAGGTCACAATGTATTTGTGCGAATTGTCGAAGCAAACAGCATGTGCGTTCTCTGTTCCAAGTTCAGTTGTGTTCCATTTGTACGGACGTCGACGGCAGTCTGTCACAAGACTCACTGAAAATTATAAATTTAGTGAAACAGGAATACAAGATGGAAGTTCATTTGTTCGGTGCCCTAATAGAAAGTGCAAATGTAATGTCGGTAGAGAAAAGAAACGCCTAATTGTCGTGTGACGCAAACACAGCCATCCTGTTCTCTCCAATAATTTAATAAACTTTAAAAAAATGAGTTCGGTTCTTAAGCGAAAAGGACAGGAAAATCTAAATGAGAGGCCAAGAAGAGAATTTCAAAGCAATATCTCTTCTTATATTGTTCATTCCGATATTCATATTCTAAGAAAAACAATATAGGATGCAAGAAATAAATTAAAAAATGCGTACCATACCAAAAAATTTAAACGATGCTTTAACTCAACTATATAACACAAAATTAGTTGGTTACGAGCACTGGTGAAAAGTTTTGTCATATGCATTGTAGCCGAAGTGTGCCCATATTTACCAGTAAAGAAAACATTGAAATTTTTTAATTAGTTGTACGTTGGCCATGGATATAAATCATGCCGTGACAATCTCATTGTGACTGTTCACAGTAACTTTCATCACTCCTTATTTTCTAATCAAATGATTTATTTCCTAGACTTGACTACGTGGGAAAGGATGAATTGTAAAACTATGTATTGTAGAGGCGCCGTCTCATTGTGGCTGTTGACCTCCTTCCTGATGCTAGAGGTTTTTGTCATCTGCATCCAGTACATCTTTTCTGTGGAAGATTGAAAAGCAAGATTTCTAATTGCTGAGTCCTGGGAGGATGACAATGATCATTGTGCTCTTCCGTGGCAGTGGTCTCTTGTAAGGTTGATATTTCAATTTGAGTAACGTCGTTTTGGAGCAGCTAATGTTAATGGGCTGTGATAGTCTCATTGTGGCTGTTCGTAGCAATCATCATCACCATTAAATTTTCTTGAATTTGACTGCGTGGCAATCAATTGCGGCTCATTGCGGCTGTTGTTTCCCTGTTGACGCTGCTGGCTTTATCACCTGCTTCCAGTATGCCTCTTCTCGTGGCAGATTGTGAAGATGTATTTCATTGCTGTTTATCTTGGAGCGGAAGTGACGAATATCGATATGCTTGCTGTGGCAGTAGTCTGATCGTGACTACTTGCCACCGACTATTCTTTTAACTGCTTTTGGTGTATATTTAGTTTTAACTTTTAAATTTCCTTGCGTTGTAATATCTAAAAGTTAAATTCGAATATGGTAAATTATCAAAATTTTTGAGTAAAATAATTACTAGGTAAATTTAAACAGTTTTTTTTTTTTCTGGCTCATGGTTTGGGCAACCTGGGAGCGGGATTGCTGGCGCCCACCGGTATTGCACTATCTCCGGTGGGTGCGTTTCAACATTACAGGTGATAGTAGACCCAGACCAGCACATTAGGCTGACACACGAGCGCCAACACTTTTATGGGCCCGCTCTGCAGAGGTTCTGCACCACCACATATGAACAAGGTGGATATGGGCAAATGCCTAGGAGCCACCAGCGATACCACACACACACATTGGCGAAGTACAACATTGCCAGATTTTAGTGCGCTAAGAACTGACAGTGAATAGCAGACTCGGACCTGGCTCCTCGAGCCTAGGGACAGGCATTAGGCAGCAGCTAACCAGGTGTTGGTGCAAAGAGACCTGACATTAATACAGAACACACAGAACAATATTAACACACATACATCAACACTTTTTTCAGGCACATTTCGCAGAGATTCCGCGCCATCATAGGTAAACAAGGTGGAAATATGCATATGCCTACGAGCCACCCTGAATCAAGAACATAAAAAAAAAACAAAAAAAAAAAAAAAACGGCCATGTATGGAAGATCGTTTCTTACTTCGCTGTAGCCTACTGTGCTATACAGCCAAAATCTTTGACGCTTACACCGAAGTGTGGATACATTTAAGAAAATTTGTGTAGAAGTTATTGGTCATGAGCCATTGGTCAATTGACCTTGCTAAAATACATGTGGACATCGATGGAAGTGCCCATTCAACAGCATTCATTAAGTTTTCAGAATGCCAAAGAGGAAGTTGACAATTCCCTCTGGAGCAGTGTTAAACTTCAGTTGCCACTTCTCAGCCCATCTGCATAACTTTTCGAGATCCTGTTGGAGTAGCATACTGTCTTTACTGTCCTTAACAACCCTGCCAACTTTCGTATCGTCTCCAAGCTTAGATTTTAAGACTGATATGCTTTAATCAATATCATTGATGAATATAGAACACAACAATGGGTCCAACACGGACCCCTGGGGTTGCATCAACACCACTAATAACATTAATCCAGAAAAGAGCAATGTCCATTGATTACCACTCTGTCTTCTCCCACTCAACCATCCCTTTATCCATAGCAGCAGTTTGCCTCTAATGCCACACTGCTCCAATTTGTGCAGCAGTCTTCCATGTGCAACAGTATCAAAAGCTTTTCTAAGATCCAAGTATATGATATCAAAATTATTTTTTGCATCCAGTTCCTTTGTGACCACATCATTGAATCCAATCAAATTGGTCAAACAAGACTTCTCCATAACAAACCCATACTGTGTCGGAGCTATAACTGAAGTGTTGTCTAGATGATCCTGCAGTGCTTCTTTAACTAGTGCCTCCATTAATTGCCCCACAACTGTAATTACTTGTGTCAACCTTTGATCCTCCTTTGTGAATTGGGGTCACATTTGCACATCTCCAGTCTATGGGTGCCTCCCCTGAGTCCAACGACACTCTCATAATTATGGCTAAGGGTTTGCTTTCTTCCTTTGCATTCTCCTTTAATACAGCTGGATGATTCCATACACCCCAGGTGTCTTACTTTTGTTTATCTTCAACAATTTCTCCTCCACTTTGCTCTCAGTTATTACAAAATCATCTACCTCACTGCCTTAGTTTAATACACCTCTGTCATTCCCCTCCCTGAATAACTTTTCATGTGTAAATGTAGATGCAAAATAAATACTCATTCAGTTTGTTAGGTACCAAAGTAGGATCATCAGCAGTCGAACCATCGATATCAAGTGGACCAACCTGATTCATCCCCTTCCTTCTTGAGTTTACATAAATAAAGAACTCTTTGCTGATTTTTTTTTGCATCATTTGCTAAAGATTTCCCTTAAATCTGCCTTTGCCTGCCTAACCTCCAATGTGACTTGCTTACAGACCAGCTTATATATGCCCATGGGCTTCTGTGTCGCCTGATAATTTATATGCTTCCCGTGCATTTTACTTCTGTGTCACATATCTCGTTAGGCCATCTGACATCCATTTAGTCCTAAGCCTTGAACAATATTTCTTAGTTGGTATGAAAAGCATAGGTGCTACCACCTTTACGAAAGCAAAACCCCTCCTTCACCCCTGATGGTAGTTACCTCTTTGTGTAAATCCCACATGAGCACATTGTGATCACTGCCACCTAGTGGTTCCTTTATCTGCAGAATCTTAGTGCATGAAGAATTGCTACTGATAATCAGATCAAGAGTATTACTCCCTCTATTTGCCTCTCTAACATGCTTCTGTAGAAAACAATCAACCAATAAATCCACAAAAGCCTTGCTAGTGTGGAAATGACCAACCCACAAATTACATTCAAAATCTGGGAATTTAAAATCCCCCATTATACGACAATGTGATTTACTGACCCACTATTTGTCTGTATAGTTGTTCATTATACTCATCGGAGTCATTAGGCCTATAACACTCTGCTACTCTCAATTTTGTTTACACTGTGATTATGTCACACCAAATTGACTCAACACACTGCATTGTCCACCCATGTTAACTGGATGCACTTCCTTAAATTTTATGCGTTTCTTAACCAATAGCATAACCCCTCCTTCCTTTCTATCCTGTCTGTCCTTTCTGTACACATTGTACTCCCCAAATTTGAACTCTGCATTCGTTATATCTGTGTGACACCATGTCTCTGATATCTCTGATAACCTTTGAAGTTTTGACCGGCACCTCCAATTCATCAAATTTATTTTCTACACTCCAAGCATTGGTGTATGTGCAAGTATACATGCACCTGTTCTTACTCTTAGCTACCCTAACACTGCCCATGTATTTACTTGTTCCGCAGTGACTCCCAGCTGTGTCTGAAATCTCCAGCACCTTGTTTTCTAGGCTGCTGCTCATTCCAATGGAAGTAGTGGAAGAATCACTTTCATCTCTTCCAGCGGCTACTGTTAATCCATTAGAGTGCTAATTTATCTGTTAATCTATCAGTTGTTGTTGTGTGTTTTTAGGAGTGTCAGCGACTAAGGCCGTATTGCTCCGTGTTTAGCACATTGGTAGGATCGCCGTCCTTCCCCACAGCGGGTGGAAGAGACCTGAGTTCGAATCCCGTCGATGACGGAAGGAATTTTTATGGATGTTTTTCAAAACATGGCTCAGTTAATCGGTTTCAGGTGAGGTGGAATGGTTTTTTCTCCCGGAAATTGTGGTTTTTCGTCTAGAAAACAGAATCGACCTTAGAACACTCAATTTAGAGACGTATATACACGTCTCTAAATTGAGAGCATGGCCTTAGTGGCCGGTGGTCCTAAAACTCAACAACAATCTAATATACTGGCTGACTGTATTTCTCTGTACATATCCGTGTACTGTATATTGTCTGTAAATTATTATTATTAATTATCATTATTCCGCCGTTAGGGGGCTAAGAGTAAGCATGTCTACTGTATTAGCGCTCTTAGAGTAAATTGGAAATCTTTGCCATTTGTAAGTTGTTAAATTCTTTGTTTTGTTGTTTATTTCGTGCAAGTGCATTAATTGAAACGCCTTGTGTTAAAACTGACTCTACTCCTGAGATTTGCAAACATGAGTCACAATATATGCAAAAAATGTGACCTACCGCTGCAACTGCTAGAGCTGTGGTATGTCATGGCTCCAACAATGGGTATCATTATCGATGCTCATTGAAAGAAGCAACCTATAAAGGGATGGCGAAACAAAAGAAACAGCAGTGGAGGTGTATATTGTGTAGAAAAGAAGAGAAGGAAGAAAAAAGTGATATTTCCTATTCGGCAGAAGAATATCAATATTTGCTGCATTCATCAACTGTAGTAAATGAAGACAGAGGTTACACAAAGCAGGCAAACACCCTAAATATAGAGGACATACTAAGGAAGCTATCCAGTAAAATTCATTTGCTGGATTTACTAATAGAAATTGTACCAATAAAGAAGCAAATGGAAGACCTGAAGACAGAAGGAGAAGATATCAAGAAATCGATTTGTCTCAGATTCCTTTGACAACGTGGTAGATGACTTTCATCAACCGGTGAAATACCACCACTTTGCTTATTGGAGGCTTGAAGTGGTGAAACCCATGTTTAGTCTCTAGAGCAAAGTTTCCGGCATCCCCCTCCTCCCATACTTCTCCTTCAACCCATGCACGGTACTAAGTACTATAGGTTTTGACACCTTTCGTGTTTGGGGTTTTCATAAAAAAAAAAAAAAAAAAAAAAAAAATGCAAAAAATCATAAGTAAACTACAGGACTCCAACGTTGAAATCAGCAAAAGAATTGTGGATCTGGAAGCTTCATTCAAGCAAAATGAGGAAAATTCCAACTTACTTAACTTAAGGATTGACGCAATAGAACAACAGTTGTTAGCAAATAATGTAGAAATAGTATGTTTAGCTGGATTAGCAGGCCAAGATCTAGAGCTTGTTATACAGCAGCTAGGGCTTGCATTAAAGCTGCAGCACAATAAAGAAAAAGTAGTACATTATTATATACCTAACAATAAGGAAAAAATATGATAAGCCTACACTAATTGTGAAATTTTCAAATCATGTGGTAAAGGAAAAATGGATTAGAAAGGCAAAGGAGATCTGACTGACGTCAAACGATGTCTGTCAGAACAATAGCAATATTCCAACCTTCATAAATGACCACTTAACAGTTCACCTCAAGCAGTTATTTTGGGAAACAAAACAATTAGTAAAAACTTAGAGTTACAAATTTTTATGGTTGAAACATGGAAGGATTTATGTGAAGAAGAAAGAATCATCAAGAGCCATAAGAATTTTCAGTTCAAAAGATCTGCAGTATATAAAATAGACTCTTTTATTGCGCATAATTGAAATTTCTTGAAATCTAGAGCTAAGGTAAAACTAAGACATCAGGTATGCTTTTTGAGGAACCAGACTTTTAAATCGCCTTTACATTTTTTAAATAATCCAAATATTCAAGCTCTTATAATTGATAAAAATCAGAGCTTTCTGCTAGCTCTAATATCAGGTCATTAAGAAAAAATTGGTTTAACTTCTTGGAATATATAAATGCAATGAAAGAATTTATATCATGTATAGTTTTAACATAAAAAGTGATGAAATTTCTAATTATAACATACAAGGTTATCACAAGGTCTATATGTTGAGAGGTTTGAAAAGGGGTGGAAGAATAATAATATACTATATAACATGCTTTAAGGCAGTACAGGTTTACCACTTAATTATTAGGAGAAGGTCCTGAAAACACATTCATGATTTTTGCTTTTTATAGGCCACCATCAGATTCTATAAACAGTTTCTTAATTGAATTAAATAACACAATTCTGCAATTAGCATTAGCATTAGTAGAGGCATTTGATGTAAGAAAGCAAGCTTATGCAGCATCAGCCAAAAAACAAAAAAGTAACATAAATAAATAAAAAATAACCACTTCCACTTCACCCCTCTGTTCGTTCGAAATACCTGTCCAGCTGAGCCTTAAACTTATTTAGGCTATCAACTTCCACGACAAGGGATGGAAGTCTGTTCCACCTACCAACCACCCGCTGGCTAAAGGCAAATTTCCGCACATCTATCCTACATCTGTCTTTCCTCAATTTGAATTTATGCCCTCTCAGGTGATTATTCTGACCAAGAGGAAGAATCCCATCAGCATTGAGCATGCTCAAACCATTCAAGGCTTTGTACACCTCTATCAGATCACCTCGCTGGTGCCTAGTTTCTAGACACTGTAATTTGCAAAACTTAAGCCTTTCTTCGTAAGAGCACCCCTTTGTCCCATTCACCAATCTTGTTGCCCTTCTCTGTACTCGTTCCAGCAGCTCTACATCCTTCTTGAAATGAGGCCTGCAGGCCTGTATACAGTACTCTGGGTGTGGCCTGACCATTGCCTTATACAAGGGAATAATCACCTCCTTATCCCTGCTAGAAAAATTCCTATATATCATTGACAATACACCATGAGCTACTCTTGCAGCCCATCTGCACTGCTCAGAGAACTTCATATCTGCCTGCACAACCACCCCCAGGTCCCTTTCATTCTCTACCACTGTCAGTGTAGTACCACAGAGTTGATACGTTGCTCTGGGGTTGCTGTTTCCCATATGTAGTACTTTACATTTGTCAATGTTAAACTTCATTTGCCACCTCGAAGCCCATCTGCTCAACCTTTCCAAATCCTGTTGCAGCAGCATAGTGTCAGTAGTGTCCTTGACAACCCTGCCAACCTTCGTATCGTCTGCAAACTTGGACATTAAGCCTGATATACCATCATCAATATCATTTATAAATACAGAAAACAATAAAGGACCCAATACTGAACCCTGAGGGACTCCACTAATAACATTAGTCCACGATGAGCAGTGTCCATTGATTACCACTCTCTGTCTTCTCCCCCTCAACCACCCCTTTATCCATAGCAGCAATTTGCCTCCAATGCCACACTGCTCCAATTTGTGCAGCAGTCTTCCATGTGCAACAGTATCGAAAGCCTTTCTAAGAATCAAGTATATAATATCAAAGTTATTCCCTGCATCCAGTTCTTTTGTGACTGCATCATAGTATCCAATCAAATTGGTCAGGCAAGACTTCCCCTTAACAAAACCATGCTGTGTCCTAGCTATAACTGAAGTCTTGTCTAGATGATCCTGCAGTGCTTCTTTAACCAGTGCCTCCATTAATTTTCCGGGAACAGAAGTTAAACTCACAGGTCTATAATTACTTGTGTCAGCCTTTGATCCTCCTTTGTGAATTGGGGTCACATTTGCACATCTCCAGTCCATGGGTACCTCCCCTGAGTCCAAGGAAGCTCTCATAATTATGGCTAAGGGTTTGCTTACTTCCTTTGCTGCCTCCTTTAATATAACTGGATAGACCCCATCCACCCCAGGTGCCTTTCTTGTGTTTATCTTCAACAATTTCTCCTCCACTTTGCTCTCAGTTGTTACAAGATTCTCTAGCTTACTGCTAGAGTTGAATACACCTCTGGCATTCCCCTCGCTGAATAACTCCTCATGTGTGAATGTCGATGCAAAATATTCATTTAGTTTGTTAGCTACCTGAGCAGGGTCATCAACAGTTGACCCATCGATATCAAGTGGACCCATCTGATTCATCCCCTTCCTTCTAGAGTTTACATAAGTAAAGAACTCTTTGCTGTTTTTCTTCGCATCCCTTGCCAAGGATCTCTCGTAATCTGCCTTCGCCTGCCTAACCTCCTTTGTAACTTGGTTACAGATCAACTTGTATCTATCATAGGCGTCTGTGTCACGTGTTAATTTGTATGTATCCCATGCATTTTTCTTCTCTGCCATATGCCTCATTAGTTCATCTGACATCCACTTAGGCCTAAACCTTGAATAATATTTCTTAGTTGGTATGTAAAGCCTAGTAGCTTCGAAGATAAGTTCTTTGAATGCTTCCCATTTTGAATTTGCTGTTGGGAATATCATCAGTTGATCCCACTGTATAGAATTTAAATACTGTCTCAGTCCATTGTAGTCGCCTTTATGAAAGCAATACCCCTTCCCTTTACCCCTAATGGTAGTTAACTCTTTGAGTAACTCCCACTTCAGAACACTGTGATCACTGCCACCTAGTGGTTCATTTATCTGCAGATTCTTAATGGATGAAGTATTACTACTGATAATCAAATCAAGAGTATTACCCTCTAGTTGCCTCCCGAACATGCTGATGTAGAAAACAATCATCCAATAAATCCACAAAAGCCTTGCTAGTGTGTGAGTGACCAGCCCCCAAATTCCAGTCAATATCTGGGAAATTAAAATCCCCCATTATAAGACTCTCTGATTTACTGGCCCACTCTATTTCTCCGAACAGTTTCTTATTATACTCATCAGAGTCATTAGGCCTATAGCACACTCCTACTCCCAATTTTGATCTCCCAATGCTTATGTCACACCAAACTGACTCGACACTGCACTGTCCAGCGATGTCGACTGGCTTCACTTCCTTGGATTTTATATGTTTTTTAACTAATAGCATAACCCCTCCTCCCTTCCTATCCTGTCTATCCTTTCTGTAGACATTGTACTCCCCAAATTCCAGTTCTGCATTCCTTATATCTGTGTGACACCACGTCTCTGAAATCCCCACAATATCTGCCTTTGATGTTTTGAGCAATACCTCAAATTCATCAAATTTATTTACTAAACTCCTAGCATTTAGCATTAGCATTTAGCATTAGTAGAGGCATATGATGCAAGAAAGCAAGCTTATTCAGTATCAGCCAAAAAAAAAAAAAAACCCTCTCCCATTTCACCTCTCCGTTCGTTCGAGCATTGGTGTACACGCAAGTATACATGCACCTGTTCTTTTTCTTAGCTACCCTAACACAACCCATGTGTTTACTTGTACCCCAATGATTCCCAGCAGTCTCTGAAATATCCTGCATCTTATTTTCCAGGCTGCGGCTCATTCCAATAGAAGCAGTGCAAGAATCACTTTCACCTCTGCCAGTGGCTACTGTTAATCTATTAGTCTTTGTATCCCCCCAATCTAGCAGTTTTCCGACCCACCTAACACTGCCTCGATAGCATCAGCAAACATTCTTGCACCCTTTCTATTTAAGTGTATCCCATCCCTGTAGAAGCAGTCTCTCCTGTTAACAATTGGATGACATACAGACTGATAAGACCATACTAGTAGGAGATTTTAATATTAATTTACTAACCGATGAAACTGATAATGTGATACTCAAATACTCTGCAATCTTAAGCAATTATGGATTTGAACATACCTTATTTGGAATAACTAGGCAACAAAGGATGGAGGGAGATAGAACAGTAAGCTCTTGTTTAGATCACCTTATAACAAATATAAAGTTGAAGTATGCTAATTCTTACATACTATTAAATCAATTTTCAGATCACAGAACATGTATAGTAATAGTGGATAAGTACTCAAAACAGCATCCATGTGAAGATATAAAATTAACAAATGTTACGAAGAAACATTATTTATCAACAGGTAAATGGAAACAGAACATAGATAATATGTTAATACAAGAGCAAATATCTTACACAACAAATGTAAATGTGTTTTCAAATAAGATAATACATATGATAAACAATTAGAGGTTTTATACAGAGAGAAAAGTAACTCACTTGGCTTGCAACATAAATTATAGGAGTAGCAGGAATAAGTTTAAGAAACCTTGGATGACTAACAAAATAGAAGAATTAATGGTAAAAAGGGATAAATACTTTAGGCAGTATAGAAATTGTCGATCAAAGATAGAACATTATCACAATTATAAAACACTCAGAAATAAATTGATAGGTATGATTAGAGAACAAAAAACACTTATTACAATCAACTTTTTATGGATAAGCAGATAACTCAAAAGGATAAATGGAACATTATAAATAACCTGTTAAGTACAAGGAAGAAATTATCAAGGGGAAATCAAATTAAAACACTATTAGAACAGATTTGTGGTACAAACAAACAATATGAGGCTGCAAATAGGTTTGCCAAAGCTCTATTAGATCTCAAAAGATTTTATATTCATTATTGCCAAAATTCCTTTAATCAACAAGATAGTCTTCCTCAGATAGTGAACTCTTGTGTAGTCTTAACTCCACAATATACTGAGATTCTTAATATTATAGAACAGTTAAAGAACAAGAAACCTTATGGACTGGACTGTATTACAGTAACCGAAGTAAAGAGAAATAAAGAACAGTTCTCTGTTCTCTTGGTGGAGCTTATAGCACGGATGTTAGAGTTGGGAAGCTATCCTACTAATTTACTTTCATTTATAACTTATTTATAACTGACAATACAGTCAGTTATAAATAAGATAATAGAAAATTATATTTTTTCCCATATAAGCAAATATTTAATGTTTAGCAGTCCATCAATATGGACTGCTAAACAACTCTCTATTCTCATATCAGAAGGGCAAGAGCACACAGACATTATTAGAGAATTTAGTTGACTCTTTTAACTTACATTTAAACAACAACAACTTCATAATGATTTTATTTATAGATTTGACCAAAGAATATGACTTAATTGATATCCCAATATTTCAACAAAAATTACTGAAATATGGTATAAGGGAAAGAATCAATCAACTCTTAGCATGTTATTTAACCAAAAGAAAAATAACAGTTGAAGTAGAAAATACAAAGGGAAAATCATATAATGTAAAGAGAGGAGTATCTCAGGGCACACATTCAGGGCCAATCATGTTCAACATCTATATAAATGACATATTCGAAGTAATAAAGAACTCCTTTATAAAAATTTATGCAGATGATATAATCTTATAGACAGTTGGAAAGAACTTAACAAAAATGACTAAAGATTTACAGCAGAATGTAATACATTTATAAACTTGGTTGCATGATAATAAAGTGCCTCTGTAGCCAGGTGGGAAGGAGCAGCAGTGCGTAGCACACGCTTCTTGATTAGACCGGGGTTCGAGCCTGTCACCACCAAATACGGAGGATGCGGAAAGGTCAGGGAATGACCACCGCATATCCCGGAGCAATATGGCCTTAGTTGCTAATGCTCCTAAAAACCAAATAACAAACAAACAAACAAGCATGATAATAAATTAGCACTCAGCTTTGAAAAGACAAAATTTTTGGTAATTAGACCTCCTTATCAAACCTTGGATAGTCATCCTATTAAATTACATAAACATGAATGCCTACATGATCAGAATTTCCAGAATTGCAAATGTCTAACTGTGGAAGAAGTTTCAAATCATTGTTACCTTCGGTTATAGATTGACTACAGTCTAAGTTGGGCAATGCATATAGCAAATTTGTACAAAAAAAATGAGATTTTATGTGTACGTTTTTTACCACATTAAAAATAAGTTAAATCTTAGAACAAAAGTTACGTTATATTATGCATTAGTGGACTCCCAACTCAATTATTTAGTAAATATATGGGCATGAGCAAATAAAACAGAAATAAGGGCAATAAACAACTTAATGAATAGGATTCTGAAACTTTTAATGGGGACAAACTCTTGGAATGACCTGAGCAAGAGAAGGCAATTTTTGTTGAAACATAAAATACTTTATCCAGTTCAAAAACTGAAGTTAAATTTAATCTTGAAAAATCTTAACACTATTTTTGAAGAGTGGAATCTGCAAAGGAATGTCTCACATAATTTAAGGAACCCTAGGGTACTAAATAGATTTGGGGATGGGCATACAATGAATATAATAAACAAATTGTTGGCTAGTGTTGATTTCAGGCTCAGAGAAGTTATTCTAGCTCCAAATTAAAATTTTTAATAAGAAAATATTTGATACTCAATGATACAGTAGATTAGAATTGCTATGCAGATAAATTGCTATCTCTGTTTGCAGCGTGAAACGTACTGTGTTGTGATTTCATTATCCTTTCTGTTCGAGAACAAATTTGTATGGAAAAACTGTTGTAAATGAAGAATTACAACTTCTTGTCAAGAAATTTACGTTTCTTAACAAGTTCATTTATTGTAAACGAATTCTCTTGATTAAAATAAATTGTATTGTATTATCATCAGTTTATTCAACAAACACGTCTGTACAGAAATTATCTAGAAGGTGGCTCATACATACATCCAACTAAACTTATTAAAGTGTAACAGGATAAAATATCAGCAAATACATAAGATATATAAATATAGAGGAAAAATTAGATACAGAAATCATACATTCATAGAAAATTTACAAAACATTATACATATATAGAAAAATGACATCAACATTTACACTATGAATTGATCCTGATTGTCATTCTCTGAACAAAAAGGAATACCCTCAGTCCTATAAGAGTCTTTTGGAAACACTATAAATCGTTCATTTAAGATTTTTATGAGTTCGAGGACACTTGAAGTCTTTCTTGAATTACATCCTTCGTCATAGTTTCGTATACAGATTCGCTGCAATGAGCTTCCTCTAAGTTTTCTCATGGCAGTACCTGTCCAGGGCTGGGCCTTTATACAAGATTTTCAATTTGAGGGACATCTAAACTCCCAGTCAGAAGTTGTGCTAGCGTGCAGATGTTGCGTATTGTGATCATCTGAATCCACGGAGCTGTGTTCAAGTTTGCATATAGTATGGATTTTGAAATTGTGAAGGGCTTCCCGGCAATCCTATTCAACCACCAAAGCAACCAGTATTCCAGGCTGAGAATTTTCCTAATATAAGTATTTGGAGCAGAGGACCAAATTGTCGAAGCATATAAGGATACAGGAACGATACATCTTTGGATATATTGGGTCACTAGTTCCTGTCTTACAGCCCATATGGCAGCAAGAGTTTTTGATCTCATGTTCTGAAAGTGCCTTTGGAAGGTAAGGCCCTCATCCCATGTCACGCCTAGGTCGGTGTATAAGTTGACTTTCTTAACCTGTTCTCCATTAATAGATAATTTTATTTGATTTTTTATCTTCTTATTAGTTATTGTCAGTTGTGCTGACTTGTCTGAATTTAGCCATAAACCAATTTTGCTTAGGTATGTCTCCAGTCCATACAGCTTAGCGTTGGCATGGAAATTGACGTCACCAGAGATCTTTCGTTAGAGACAACAAAATATTTTATATCGGTGTAGGAAATAAAATTCTGATTCCGCGCCAGGAAAGGGTCCAGGGCGGCAGCGAACAGCAAAGCTGATAAAACACCTCCCTGAGGGATGCCCCAAGTGAGGGTGTATTCTGCAAGGCATTCTCGGTGTTGTAAAATTAGGTGCCTTGGCTTAAAAATGGTCGATCTGTAATAGTTTGACCTCAATGCGGAAATAAACTTTCAATATATTTTTAAGCGCAAGTAACGACGCATTATCGAAAGCTGCCTTTGTGTCAAGGAATATGATGTCAATTTGGGCTTTTTCATTTAATGCGTGCTGCATTCTGAAGAGAGTTTCCAACAGATTAGTAGTAGTGGATCGTCTCGATACTACGGTATGGAGGTGGGGTGGCCTGTGCGCAAAACACTGTTGGGTTAAAGCAAGAACGATGGCTTTTTCAAAAAGTTTTAAAAGAGAACAACTGATGGATATAGGTCGAAAGTCTGAAGAGGCCTTAGGGTTCTTTTTTGGCACCGGCCGCACAAAGTAATGATTCCATCTCTGGGGGAGGACTCCATCTTTCAGGATGTTTTGGAAAATGTGCAACAGCACATCAACAGTATAGGCACTGCATATTTTTAAAATAAAGATAGGAAACCCGTCGGGGCCAATCATAGATTTGGTAGGCAAGGAATTAATGGCATTGATGAGATTTCAAGAAATAGTGACTGGATAAAGCATTCTCACAAACGCCTTCTCTTGCCAAAATATGTTGTGCCATATTCTCCAGCTGATATCCTTGGACATTTTTTGCTTTACCTTCAACTGGCAGCCTTTCAAAGCACTCCTTAGCCCAGTGTCCGAATGTGGTTTCTTCCATTTCAAATTTAGTGGCCTTTTTGCTCACGATTCTTTTCGAATGTCGAAGCTTCCAAATAACCTCTTCGTAGTGTGAATGTCATTTCTTTTTCAAGAAAATGGCTCTTTTTTCCTTGTAGTCCGTGAAGTCTTCATTCAATCCTGAATTTTTCCATTTCCTATAAGCCTTTTGCTTGGCCACAAACGCCTGTTTTAAATACTCGTTGAAGCACGGTTTAGTTTTGTCGGTGACCCTTAGCTCTTTTGAGGCACTCAGGTCAGCAATAAATAGGAGCTCTTTCTCAATCAAGTTGGTAGCTTCTTCCACCAATTTATTGTATAGATCATTCCAGTTGTAGGCCTTGAGATGTTTTAAAGTAATCTCAGGTCTAATGAACTTAAGAGAGTATATCTTCTTGGTTTGACGAGTTTACTCATCGATGCGTTGCTCACCTGCACTATTGCATGGGGAAATTTCACAACATATTGGGTTGTGATCTGACTGGGATTTAGTTTGAGGGGTGACATTTTTTATGTTTATCAGATTGTGATATAATAAATACAAATGCTGCTCTCCCCTAGTCGGAAGCATATCAAGTAGGGTCAGTCCTGAGGTTTGGAGGGTTGCATCAAGGATATTCTTTAGCTTGACCGTGTCTTGGGCTAGGCATATTAAAGTCGCCAGTTACAATCATGGGAATATCTGTGCCAGAGATTCTCTGAAATCCACACAAGAAGCTCGGTCCTGGTGTCAGCACTGTGTTCCGGCGGAAGATAGACAAGGCGGACTTGGATTTCTTGAGCCTTCCTCCTGAAAGACGCGGATATGGCTTCAAAGTTTTCAGACTGACTTGGTTTAATTTTTGTAGGATGCAAACTTTCATGATAAAGGATTGCAAATTCTCCACCCCGCCTATCTATTCCCAATAAATCTGTAACTAGAGGATTGTACCAGCAGATCCAGTTGCCTGTTATAATTTAGTCAAATCTCCACTATACACATGAAGTCATATTCTTCGAGGAGTAGGCAGGTCTGCAGTGTGTGCAGTTTGTTAGCAACACTTATAACCTTCTAAATAAAAAAGCAAATGATCTGGCATTCTCCAGAAGGGGCATTCTGTTGTTTTAGTGGCTGTATAGGTTGATGCCTACTACTGGTTCTCTGCACGTATGCGTTGTTCTTTTCTCGATATCTTTTAACTAGTGCACCCAGTGGCCAGTTGTTGTATTCAAGGATTAGATTTAGGTCATCGGAGGAGCATGTGAGCAAAAATGACGCATATGAAGGATGCCTTGTTTTCAGCTGTCTTACTTGGCGTGCTTTCTGAGGTAGATTTTTTGTTTGCTGGGTAAAAAACCCTAGTTTCCTGGAGAAAAACCATGCTTCCCCTCACCTGAGACTAATTAATTCAGCCATTTGTAAGAAATGACCCATAAAAATCTCTCCCGTGATTGACCGGATTCGAACTCAGTTCTTTTCCAACAGGTGTGGGGAGGACGGTGATCATACAAACTGTGCTACCCACGAGGGCTATGTTTTATGTAAGTTCATCTCAAATTATAGCGGGGAGTTCACTCCTAAACATTTTTCACATTATTAAAGTTGTTCATTCTTGATGTGGGGAATATATTAACCTGAATATTTTCAGTTATCGAATATAACTTCTCCAGTATAAAAATCCGGCTTTTTTAGAACTTGGTAAATTTGTAAATTGAGGTCAAACTTGTAGAGTGTCTTATGAAACTGCGATTTCAATACTCAGTTCATTCTAGAATTTCTGGTTATTTTCTTCCTGCAGAGTCCTGAAAGTGAGTGTGAACTAGTTCCAATAAAGTGTAAACAGTGCAATGCTTATGAATTTAGAAAAAATATGGAGAAGCACATAAACGATGACTGTTCCTTTGTTCGGTGTTCTACCTGCGAAAAGTTCTTCCTGAGGAAAGATATCAAGGTAAGTACTAAATTTCTTAATTCTTACAGTCCTTAGTAATTAAAAATGCATCCTGAAGTCTGTAAGCACAACTCCACTTTTATGTACAAACCGTTGTTTTCTGGGTTAGAAATATTAGAAGCAGAAATCCAGGAGTTACAAGCTAGAGGTTATGGAATTATGATGAAAAAGACTTAGGGATTACAATTAAGTTAGACATGCAGCTATCGCGAGCCAACGGACTTCTCTCAAGGTGCATGCGCTGAGATAACCGAAGAACGAAATATCATTAGTGACTCGATAACGGAAATCCTCGAGTGATTCTCATGTCCAGATGACTGTGAACATCGGAGACTTCATATCGGAACCGAAATTGGTGAAAAAAATTCAGATATTATTGTATAGATTGATGCAGAAAGCTCAGAATGCAAGGGAACTGTAAAAAACCAACCCTTCAACTTTGGTACCTGACATGAACAAACATGCATATCACTGAACAGACCTCCTCTCTCTGATGTACAGGGCTCTACGGGAGATCAAAGAGGAGAACAAAGAATTAAGGGTAGGATTAAATATCCAAATCACTCTCCAATTGTGAATTATAACAATAATGATTTGTTTGGAATCTGGTAAAATAATCAAGCCGGGCTGTATGGATCAGATGTTTTTTTTTTTGAAGTCTGCATCCATATCCTTTCTTCTGCTGCAGAGTTTCCTGCAGATAGTTTTTGGTGACACCTGCTTTTTCTCTTTTGAAGATCGCCCTTTGGAATGCCTATGTATCCTATAAATAACAAGGTTGATTATTGATATAATGAAGTATTCCTGTAGAAAAAAAACAAGAGTTCCAGTTTCTATTTAATGTAAACATGTGCAAACTTATGAAGATTGTTGTTTTCTTTATATTTTTTTCAGAACCACGTGGATATTTGTAAGTTGAATATAGCAGCTAAGATTGCAGCAAAATGGAGTAGGTATATTAATTGGCCTGCATGGGTATTCCGAACGAAAATCGAAAAGTGTCCCTTTTGTGAAGTGGAGTTTGACCAAAATATTATTCAAGTAAGCTTTAAACGATGCTTACTTTAATTGTAACTCTGAAATAAATCATAATTGATATTTGCATTAAACTTTAGCAACAAAAAAAATTAAGGAGTTCGTTGCATATTTATTCTCGTCATTGTGTGTAGATAGCACAAAGTAGAGAGTGCAGAGAATTATATCTTTTTTTTATGTAGTTCTTAGAAGCTGTTACTAGGTGATATCCAAAACTATATTATTTTGAAACATGCCAATAAGTGCTTTTTGATTTCCTTTTGTGATATACACTGAGTTGACAGCATTAGCAACATCCCTTTGTGTAGGAGTAGACCAGTCTGTGACCTGGTGAAAGCTCACATCGAGTAGTTGTATAGTTTTAGGAGCATCAGCAACTAAAGCCATATTGTCCCTGGATTACAAGTCTGTAAATTGTGGTCGATTTTTTGTTTGCTGGACGAAAAAGTAGAGTTTCTGGGAGACACAACTATGCTACTTCGCCTAAGGCCAACTATTGAAGGCACTTGCGAAAAAGGTCCATAAAAATTAATCACTCAAGTCATTAACAGGACTCAAACAGGTATTTTCCACCCGGCATGGGGAGGACGGCGATTCGACCATCTGTGCTACCCACGAGGACTTCACATTAGGAATCGCTCATATAAGTTTGTAGTTCACACATGTGCCGATCAATTTTTGAATGTATGCGACGCAGAATGGGTTGAACTTGGAATGATTGTGTTTGACTTTGACGTGTTAGATTTTGTTGAAATTCACTTTGGTAAAAGAGTGCCCTCAGGCCATTACGAGAAGCCTCCTGTGATCAACAAGTATTCAGGTATTGCGTTCATATTTTCAGGACAGGAGAATTACGGTTTATCGCTCAACACAATTTGCTAATATTCCCAGTTTCCAGAGATTTCCGCCAAGCTCTTCCCTGGGGCCTCTTCTGTGGAACGCAGTACTAGATTTATGGCCCTCCTTAAAGGACTATTTCTATCAAAGGCAGATTATTGTGAGATCAAATTATGCCCAGATTGAAACATCTGTAGAGAGAGTCTGTCTGCAGGGTTCAGTCCTGGAGCCAGCTGCCTGGAATTTTGTTCTGGACGAATATCTTGCCTTGCATGATGTGAAAGGTACCAACACAGTAGCTTATTACTCTCATGTCCGTCGGATCCTTCTCTCCACACAGAGGCTTGCTCTTCTAGATATAACTATGGTCTGTAGTGGCAACCGACATTTTATGCATGTTGGCTGGTAAATTACTGCCCGACCTGCAGGTTGCTATGGCCCAACTAAAGTACCGCTTGAAGCGAGGGATTCCTGGACTGATTTTTAGCGTCTGATTGTGCCCAGTTGGGCGGGCGGATGCGGCTTTTAACATAACAGCTGAGCGGAGGCTGATTAATGATGAGATAGAGACCATACGGCAGACTCAATGAACTACCTCTGAAAAGGGACGCCATTTGCACTCCTTTATCCCCTCTGTTCGTACTGTGAGCCGCCATATGCCATGGCTCCGTTTTGGACTGGCAGTCTGTTCTGTCCTGACGGAACATGGCATGAGGTCGTGGCTGCTCCAGTTAGGGTTGGCAACTTCAGACCTTTGCCCTTGTGCAGAGCTGGAAAGACACCTCTACATTGTGCTGGAGTATCCTCTTTATCAAGCTCTCCGAGGGAGATTAGAGGGGGGGACGCTCACCCTGTCTGGATCCACTTTGATGGAGTTGACTGATACAGTACTTATGATGTGTTTGACAGATTTGCCAAATTTGCTATAGATGTTTTTGGACAACGTCCAAATCGCTAGATAGGGTTTCCTACCTCCTTGTGGTGCTGATGGTAACTCGGGGTGGGGGCGCAGAGACGCCTTCCTCACCCTAGGCCAAATGGTCATCTGTCTAGTAGTCTTTATTGTTTGGAGAAATGACTTGTGTATTTAGTCACTAATTGTGTTATGCATTATAATATTACTAACCAATTTAAATTGGTTTTTGATGCATGACATGGCCTGAGAACCAAGCTGCATATGGGTGGAAGGATTCTTCCTTCTCTGCATATGTATTCTTCCTTGCAGGTATATGAATGTCTGCAAAGAAGAATGGGTTGGCTTTAAGATCTTTACAACCTTGAACTTGGAATGGTTGTGTTTGACTTTGAGGCCCTTTTAATTCTCTTTGGTAAAAGAGTGCCCTTAGGTCATTACGAGAAGCTTCCTGTTATCAACATGTATATCAAGTATTGCGTTCATATTTTCAGGACAGGAGAATTATGGTTTCAGCTAAAAACGATTTAATACTCCTAGTTTCCACAGGTTGCCCTGCAAGGACCTGAGGCCTCTTCTCTGCAATGCAATACTAGATTTATGGCCCTCGTGGCTAGCACAGTTGGTAGCATCGCTGTCCTTCACACACCAGGTGGACAAGACCCAAGTTCTGATCCCGTCAATGACGGGAGGACTTTTATGGGCCTTTTCACAACGTGGCTGAGTTAGTGGATCTCAGGCGAGGGTAGTATGGTGTTTTCTCCTAGGAACTCAGAATTTTCGTCAGGCAAACAGAAAATCGACCTCAGAACACGCAGTTTACAGACCATATATACACGGAGCAACATAGCCTTAGTTTCCGATGCTCCTAAAACCCAACAACAACATTTATGGCTCAGGAAACTGTTTGATCATGCATTTAAAATTGCATATGCGGACAACATTGTTCTGTGTCTCAGAAAGGACTCGGCTTTTATTAGAACTGAGAATACAGACAGTTATTCAGGATCTTTGTTTGTTGGCTAATGAGAATAAACTCAAAATTTCTCCTGTTAAGACCAAGTAAATGCTGATTAAAGAGATACGTAACATCACACATCCCCCAAAATGCATATTTATGGGCAACAGATACCGTTAGTGAGTCAGATTAAATACTTAGAAATATTGTTAGATGATCCTCTTTCTTGGTGATTTCCTTCTACTTCTCTCTCTCTCTCTCTCTCTCTCTCACACACACACACACACACACACACACACACACACACACACACACACACACACACACACACACACACACACACACACACACACACACAGGGGGCTCACATCTGGTGAGTATGGGCTTGGCACACCCAGGGTCCTCAATGGATGTCATCATTCTTCTCTTTCTTGGTCATTTCCTCTCTCCTCACACACACACACACACACACACACACACACACACACACACACACACACACACACACACACACACACACACACAGGGTAACTCAGAAATTTTTTTTGGCTGGTGCAGCATAAGCCTCAGGCATCCTTGCACCATATGGCTAATAATAATCTTAATAATAATAATAATAATAATAATAATAATAATAATAATAATCAGATTTCATATCCATGCCCACATGGAAAGTTTGGCATACATCAGACAATTTTCATCTTCTGTGGTTAAGGTTTCTCGAGTTGAATAGGTTGAATAGTCGAAATAGGGGCTAACGAAAAGAACGTTATCTCTATATCATAATATTTTTACCTATCGTTGTTATAGCTTCTGTGTGGTTTCATAGGGTTCAGCAGGTTAAGATCAAAGCCAAGTTAATGCCCATCCAAAGTTTTATGCTTCTTGCAATATTGAAAGCCCCTAGAAGAGTGTCTACTTGTATCCTTTCAACTACTTGCTTGTACTTTGCCAATCGATTTAAACATCATTTATACTAACCATATAGTATATATATACCCAGTCATTGGCACCGCAGGAGCATACAAGTTCTTCTGACAACCAAAAGCTATGGAGATTAGCTTTGAAGGAGCCATGTCTTCTTAAGAAGATGGTGGTGTATGGGCCAGTGGGTACCATAAAGTGCTGTATGTGCCAGAGGGTACCATAAAGTGGTCTTAGGGCAGAATAAAATTACCTCAGGTAGGAACTTTTTAGTTACCTCCCCTTTGTGATTTGATCTCATTCAATTTGTCACTTTTGATGGAGTTTTGTGGCCTTTTCTCTTTTTTGGGATCGTTTGTTAAATTAAGGATGCCTCCCAAAAAGTCAGTTTTAGGCAATAATTAAGACCTTTAAGCTGTAAGAATGCACTCTTACAAATAAAATGATAATATTTATGTGTGTTATTTGAATTGAATAGCAGGTAAATGGAGATAAGAATAACAAGTTGTACAAAATAAATAAAAGAAAGGTAGGTAGGGTACAAACAATGGCCCAATTTGGGAAAGGAGTAGTTATTTACAAAGAAGCGAGAAAAGGGTAACTAGTAGCGGGAACAATACGACCAAGAAATAAACTTATAAAAAAGGTTTGATGTTAGCCGCAGCTTGAGGAACACAGCAAATACTGACTGAACAGTCTGGCATTTTCGTCGAAAAACCGCGCCAGAGGAGGCGATTTAGGTAAGGGGCAACGTTTGTCGAAATTTAGAGTAAACACGAAAAAAGGACTTTAATAATTTTTTCGGCTATTTGGAGCCTGCTTTAGTAGTATTAAAACCACATAATGTAATTATAACAACTGATGCTAATGCCAAATCTAGTTTTTGTAATAGTTCAGTAACTGATACGAGAGGTTTGATGTTGGAAGATCATATTTCTGGTCATAATTTATACAGTGGCGGATAAAAAAACTGCATCACTTGTTAATTTTGCAAATAATGTTTTGCGCTGCATTGTGGGTTGCAGAAATGTTCGAAATGCATTTGTTAGATGAGATATATATCTCTGCGAATGAAATCCAATAAAAAGACTCCACCTGATATACCTAATTGCCATAAATATCTTCCCAAATGCGTAATTAATGGAAATATGAGAAATCATGCAAATGGCAATCATGACAACCAGACGTACATTTTATTGCATTTACGTGTACAAACCGAAATGAAAAGTTCACGTAATAGTATTATGTACTGTAAATCAGCAAAATAAGCCCTCAATATTTTGTTGTTCTTCCTCGAGCCGCAATTACTCCTTTCAACGATCTGGCATAGAGTTAATCAACTTCTGGATATACGGTTGCCCAATTTCGTGGTACCACACCCTTACAATGCCCTCCGGCAGCTGAATCTTACTTGTTGGTTTCTTCTGAGCAATTTTAGACAACATTATGTACCAGCAATTTTCAATAGAGTTCAAATGTGACTGTTGCCAGTACAACACTGTCATGTCATGCCAGCATTTCTGAGGTGTAATTGCGCCTGGGCGTTGGAAGGCGTCGCCGACGCCGCGCTTCAAGCGCTCGTCTAGTTACGTAGCGTCAGATCGTTTCAAACTAGACGGGGCGCTTGTAACATTTCATTGGATATCCAGCGAATCACTTTTTCTATTCCCAGTTTGAAGATGGATGTTGTTCAAGTTGGATGCATTTATGTGTAGTGTTGATTGCGAGTAGAAAGAGAAAACGACGATGGTGGCGTCATCCAGAAAATTCAAATCGGTTAAAATCAGGATAGTTTTATATTGTTTAAAACACATAGGAACTCTTCCGAGAAGGGGTTTTTTTTTTTTTTTTTTACAGAACGCGGGTAGAGTTTTGATGAACTTCTAATATTAATTAGTGGAAAAAACGCAAAATTTGATACCGTGATGCGGAAATCAATACCGATGTTTCCATATATGTTTCCATATATGCTTTTTGTGCTCATCCGACAATTCCCTCTAATTGAAATATTTCTGAAATGTTGTTTTCTTTGTTTGTAAAATTATTTTATTTCTACTCGCTATTCTTATTCAGAAATTAAGGTATTTGTAAGACTCGGTGTCTTAATTAATTACTTTTGGTAACATGGAGGGTAACTTCCTTTATGATTTTACCGCACTGGACTTGTCAGAATAAAACACCTCGTATGTTCCTGTCTTCCCACCACTTGACATCATTTCCAGATGGGATGTTGTTGTTTTGGTTTTTAGGAGCATTAGCAACTAAGGCCATATTGCTCCGGGAATATGCGGTGGTCATTCCCTGACCTTTCCGCATCCTCCGAATTTGGTGGTGACGGGCTCGAACCCCGGTCTAATCAAGAAGTGTGTGCTACGCACTGTTGCTCCTTCCCACCTGGCTATGGAGGCGCTCAAAAGATGGGATATTGACGAGTACTTTCTATCCTTTTGAAGCAGAAAACATTCTCCACTACCCACGCTGTAAAGGAGTACTTTTCGTGGCAATAAAAGATTATTATTATTATTATTATTATTATTATTAGCTATATGGTGCAAGGAAGCCTGAGGCTTATGCTCACCAGCAAAAAAAAAAAAAAAAAAAAATTCCCGTGTTACCCTGAGAGAGAGAGAAATAGAAGGGAATCACCAAGAAAGAGAAGAATGATGATATCCAGCTCGTGACCCTGGGTGTGCCAAGCCCATACTCACCAGATGTGAACCCCCGGGGTTAAATTAGTATTGTTTGACTTTACGAATGTTCATGAGAAGACACCAGTTTTCGAAGTTTGTAACGCAGCTATCAATAGAAATATTTTGAAATTCTCGTCTAGTATAGCCCTTAGTATGTAGTCTCGCCCTGTAAGTTGTCGTATCGGTCTCCAGCTTCGTTATTTCGTAGTATGCTTGCATGATGTACGTATTCATTTCTATGCTTCACTTCATCCGTTGGCGTTTTCTTCCTTCCTGGGTGGTCACTAGCGCGTCCATAACTGCATTTTTCAATAGGACTCAGCACCTTGCCATACAGCAAAATTGGTAAGTTTTATGCTATTTAGATTTAATGATGAGTTTGTCTTCTTGTCTCACAAGGCTTAAAATATACTTACATCAAATACGAGGAAAAACATTGGTGTAAGTATGTTTTAAGTCTTATGAGACAAGGAGACAAACTCATCATTAAATCTAAATAGCATAAAACTTACCAATTTTGCTGTGTGACAAGGTGCTGAGTCCTGTTGAAAAATGCAGCTTTGGACGTCTGTGTGGTCATCTCTAATAACGGGTTTCAGGCACTCCACTAAGATAGCAGTGTAGGTTTCTGCATTCACTGTTCCGTTAATAAACTTCATTGGCCCCACCCCTTTGCTTGTTATGCATCCCCAGACCATCTGACCGGCAGGGATCTTCACAGTCGGTGCAGTCAGATAGTATGCCTCCGATTTTCGTCTTCTGACATATCGCTTCCCATCCGAGACATGCAGGTTGAATTTCGATTCGTCAGAAAAGGTGAACGGTGTCCCATTGCTCTTTTGTCCAAGAAACATGCGTTTTAGCCAAAGCAAATCGCTTCTTCCTCATTTGTTGGGTCAACAAAGGCTTCTTCTTGGGCCGATATGGGCATGCAGACCACATTCCGAAAGCTGTCTTTGGATTGTTCATGCAATTGTTCCAACACCATCTAAAAGTCCAGTTTTAGATCAGGAGCATGCTAGAGAAACGGCTATGCCATCGATTACGAAGGCATAGCCGTTTCAAAAAACATCTTGGGAAGGCGTAGTCACTCTCTTAGCCTGATCCAGGTCTTCTCTTCACATCACGCTTTAATTTCAACACTGCTTGGTGTCAACTTAACATATGAAGCCATGCTTACACCACCGCAAAACAGGATACTTGTACACCCTTCCAATGCTGTATTTATAGAAACGGCTGATGCAATACCTCGCAATTACTGTCTGATGCAATAGAAGCGTTATCTGACGCAATATCTTTACTTTGCAACAAACAAAACTACTAATCAAACAATATCTTATACGTTTCACTAGAAATGTTACTTTTTTTCAGGTGATGCAGTTTTTTTTTTTGTCCGCCACTATACATATGTGATAAATAAACCCAACCAGTTATCAACGTTTAGTGGAGCAATACAGGGTGTTTCAGTTAAACGTTTCAGAACTTCTAAGAGGGGTAGGGTACATCCTGACAACTCGAAATCATATAGCAATGTGGGGTCGGAAATGCTTTCCTGAAGCGGTGTTGTACACAGAAGCACCATAAAGAAAAGAGACCGTAAGTGAGAAATCGTTTTAATAATACATGAAAAGAAGCAAAAGGTACATGGATTAAAGTAAGTGTTCGAAGTTTCTTCCACGGGCTACAATGCACGCCTCACATCTCCGACGCATGGACATCCGAACATTCTGGAATACTCCAGGCGAATTTCGAATTTCTTGAACAAGAACGCCAAGTTAGTAGGATGGATGATTACACGAACGCAGAGTTAGCCGATATGCATTTGGCGTACGGGGCTGCAAATTGTAGTGGGCCAGCCGCACAGCGTTTGTACGCGGAACGATATCCGACGAGGCGTATTCCCAGTCATAATTTCTTTGCAAGACTGCACCAGAGGTTAGCTGAGAGAGGTTCATTTGAAAGAGCTGACAGCGACAGGGTAAGAACAGCACGGACTCCAGCCGTCGAACAGAATGTGCTGCAAATCCCCTTTTTCCTGCTGAAGTGTTGTTTTCCGATGAGGCATCCTTCACAAGGGAAGGAATTTTCAACACGCATAACGGCCATATCTGGGCGGTCGAGAACCCGCATGCAATACGACGTCGTGCAGCACAGATTCGATTTTCGGTCAATGTATGGGCCGGTATTATGGGAGATCACCTCATCGGACCTTACCTGTTACCGTGTCGTCTAACCGGACCTATCTACTTGATCTTTCTGCAGCAAGTATTGCCACAACTTTTGAGAGATGAACAGATTTCTGCATCGACGCAACAGACAATGTGGTTCCAACACGATGGAGCCCCTGCCCATTATTCAGAGAAGAAAAATGCATGGGATGCATATAAATTATCAGGCGACGTAGAAGCCTGTAGCAGATATAAGCTAGTCTGTAATCAGGTCACAAAGGAGGTTCGGCAGGCAAAGGCGGATTACGAGAAATCTTTGGCAAAAGATGCTAAGAAAAACAGCAAGGATTTCTTTACTTATATAAACTCTAATAGGAAGGGGATGAATATGATTGGTCCACTTGACATCGATGGTTCGACTGTTGATGATCCTGCTCAGATAGCAAACAAACTGAATAAGTATTTTGCATCTACATTCACACGTGAGGAATTATTACAGTTTGAAAATGGAAGAAGGTTATCAAATTGTAGCAGTGTGCTTAATGATTTTGTAATAACTGAGAGCAAAGTGGAGGAGAAATTGTTGAAGTTAAATATAATTATGCCATAATTATGAGAGCATCCTTGGATTCAGGGGAGGTTCCCACGGACTGGAGATGTGCAAATGTATCCCCAATTCACAAAGGAGGTTCGAAGGGTGACACGAGTAATTACAGACCAGTTAGTTTAACTTCTGTTCCGGGTAAAATAATGGAGTCACTGGTTAAAGATGCATTGCAGGATCATCTAGACAAGACTGCAGCAATAATTCAGACACAGCATGGGTTTGTTAAGGGAAAGTCTTGTCTGACAAATTTGATTGGTTATTATGATGTGGTCACAAAGGAACTGGATGCAAAAAATAATTTTGATATCATATACTTGGATTTCAGGAAAGCTTTTGACACTGTTGCGCATGGAAGACTACTGTAAAAATTGGAGCAGAATGGTATTAAGGGTAAGTTGCTACAATGGATAAAAGGATGGTTAAGTGGGAGAAGACAGAGGGTGGTAATCAATGGGTGCTGCTCTTCGTGGACTAATGTTATTAGTGGAGTCCCACAGGGTTCGGTGTTTGGTCCACTGTTGTTTTGTATATTTATCAATGATATTGATGAAGGTATATCAGGCTTAATGTCGAAGTTTGCGGATGACAGGAAGGTTGGCAGGGTTGTTAATGACAGTAATGGCAGTGTGCTACTGCAACAGGATCTAGATAATTTGGGCAGATGGGCTAAGAAGTGGCAACTGAAGTTTAACCTTGACAAATGCAAAGTACTGCATATGGGTAGAAGTAACCCCAGAGAAACATACCAACTGTGTGGTACTACACTTAAGGTGGTAGAAAATGAAAAAGACCTGGGAGTAATTGTGCAGTCAGATATGAAGTTTTCTGAGCAATGTAGACAGGCTGCTAGGGCAGGTCATGGGGTTTTGTCAATGATATATAGGAATTTTGCTAGCAGGGAAAAGGAGGTGATTGTCCCTCTGTATAAGGCAATGGTCAGGCCACGCCTTGAGTACTGCGTACAGGTCTGGAGGCCTCATTTTAGGAAGGATGTAGATTTGCTTGAGCGTGTACAGAGAAGAGCAACACGATTGGTGAGGGGAATGAAGGGATCCTCTTACCAAGAGAGGCTTAAGTTCTGCAAATTGCAGTGGCTGGAGACTAGGCACCTGCGCGGTGATCTGATTGAGGTCTATAAGGCCTTGAATGGGTTGAGCACGCTGAATTCTGATGGGATCCTCCCACTTGTTCAGATTACGAACCTACGGGGACATAAGTTCAAATTAAGAAAGGATAGATGTAGAATAGATGTGCGGAAATTTGCCTTTAGCCAGCGGGTGGTTAATTGCTGGAACAAACTTCCATCTGTCGTTGTGGAAGTTGATAGGTTAAATAAATTTAAGGAGGAACTGGACAGGCATTTGGAGGGTATGGTGTGATTTTTTTTTTTTTTTTTTGGCTGATGCTGCATAAGCTCCTACACTTGCTTTCTTGCATCAAGTGCCACTACTACTACTACTACTACTACTATTATAGCGGAGATGTTCGTAACTACCTGGATGTCACATTTGGTCAACAGTGGATCGGACGTGGTGGTCCCGTGCGTTGGCCTGCTCGGTCACCCGACCTATCATGTCTTGATTTTTATTTCTGGGGTCATATGAAATCGCTAGTTTATGACACCCCTGATGCTGAGGAGCTGGTTGCAAGAATCGCAGTAGCTGCCGAAGAAATTCGAAATTCGCCTGGAGTATTCCAGAATGTTCGGATGTCCATGCGTCGGAGATGTGAGGCGTGCATTGTAGCCCGTGGAAGAAACTTCGAACACTTACTTTAATCCATGTACCTTTTGCTTCTTTTCATGTATTATTAAAACGATTTCTCACTTACGGTCTCTTTTCTTTATGGTGCTTCTGTGTACAACACCGCTTCAGGAAAGCATTTCCGACCCCACATTGCTATATGATTTCGAGTTGTCAGGATGTACCCTACCCCTCTTAGAAGTTCTGAAACGTTTAACTGAAACACCCTGTAGTTGAATCTAATATTGATATAACTATTACAACAACTGGGTTAAGAACTGTTTGTACAACTGGCGGTTATTTCGGACTGGGATTTCTAGTGGTCACCATGCTATTTCTCTTTTTGTTGATAGTGTACAACCATTTCAGCATATACAGGATCGAATTCCGGAACTAATTAGATTTTCATTTAAAACAATAAACTGGTCAATGTTTGAGGCTTCTGTCCGCATGGAATTTCCGATGAATAAGCAGCAAGAATTAATAGAATTGCCTGTTCTGGTAATAGTTAGGTATATTCAAGAATCTATTACAAAGATGGCCTATAAGTCTGCTAAAAAGAAGATAAGTTTTACTAAATCACGTCCATGGTAGTCACGAGATTTAGTGTTGCTACGTAGATCGGTGTACGTGCTAGGACGCAATTTCAGGGCATCGGCACTGCCTCCCAGTGAGGCTCCTAGAGATTACGTAACACTGAAAAATGATTACAGAAGAATAATAATAATTCTTAAGAGGGAAACATGGAAATTATTCATTCAAGAGTCGGGGAATTCGAATCCTTGGGCCTGGTATATAAAATTACAAAAGATAAATATTTACTTTAATAACTAATAATAATAAGTTACGTACTTCGATCTTTTTAAAAAGGTGTGTATCAATGAATTGAGATTCATTAATACACTGGATTCCATTGAAGCTATACATGACACACGATTCCCACAAGATAATTCCTCGGAAGACACATGAAATCAGACTTCGATAAGAAGGGATAATTCTTTATATGTAACTCAGTTAAGTACGGAGCCATTTGCACTTAATGAATTAGCAGGTGTAATTGGTAAACTAAATTTTGCGAAATGTCCAGGATATGATTTGATAGAGAATGAATTTATAGCACGGTTTTATAAATTGGTTCTACATTTGTTATTATTTCTATAAAACAGATGTCTTGTAGAAGGATGTTTTCGAACAGATTCGAAGGTAGCTTTATTGAAGTTAATCAAAAAGCCTGTTAATCCCCTCTCAGATTCTGGATCCTACCGGCCAATAGCCCTTTTGGCTATTTTTGGCAAGTTACTAGAAAGTTTGATGGTTTTGTGCATTATGCAGTTAACAGAGCAGCGTGGAATTATATCAAGCAAACAATATGGGTAATATCACCAGAAAAAACCAACTCAGCCTTGCTGAAAGGGAACTTGGACCTACGACGGCCTCCTTAAATTAAGATAAACCAGACGACAATAAAATTCTCCAAACAATTCAAGTATCTAGGGGGTCATCCTTGACCACAACCTATCCTTCAAAGACCATCTACAAAGCATCCGAACCAAGATTAAGAAATATGCTGCCCTCATTGCTAAGGTGGCTCGAAGGGACTGGGGCCTTGGCCGGCGTACGCTACATATCTTCTACAAAGCCATATTCATACCTATCATCACATATGCCTCTGGCGTATGGTATCACAAGGCTACTACTGCAGTCAACCGACGTATCATCAACTCAACCCAAAGATCCATTCTACTATTTACTTCTTTTGCCTGCAGCATGGTGAGCACCCACGCTTTACAGATCCTGACCGGAGTTCTCCCCAAGCAGTGCAAGAGAACTCCCCCTGGAGTTCTCCCCCATGTCTCGGACATACAACTGACCCAGCAAATAACCGCACCGCTGAAAAGAAGAGGCTCTACGCTCACCTGCTGCAGGTGTGGCAAGAGAGATGGACAAACTCCCATACAGGGGAGATAACCAGAAAGTTTATACCTGACGTCGGCAGGGTCTACCCTAAGTTCCTAATGTGGTTCTCACCTGGACTCCATGTAGCATACCTTCTCACCGGACATGGCGCCATCAATGCCAAACTTTTCCTTTTGGGAATTGGAGAGGACCCTACCTATGTTTGTGGCGGTCTGGAGAGCTGGCAACATCTAATGTATGATTGCCAGCTTTATGACAACCTCCGCAACATCTTAATAACAAAGATCCTATATTGTCCTAAAGGACGGGAACACAACATACTGGATACAAAACAAGAGTACCTGGCTTTCTCCTGCTACGCCCAAGAGCTCTTCGCAAGAAGACTTGTGCTCGCTGCAATGGAGCACAACTGAACCCTATACATGACAACCAGGAATAACAACTGAACCTACTTAATAAAGGACAAGAACTGACTTGACTAAACTGGACGGGACCTGGTCCCATGAGTGATATCCCAAATGGGAACACCAATGCCACTGAAGACCAACTGCAGCTTGCTGCTCGCCATCTTGGCTCTCAAACCATGCTCCCTTGCATGGTACTATCTTTTCCACTCTCCCCCGGCAGGGGGAGGGGACGGTATCTTCCGTCCCCTCCCCATTGATTATCTGGGGTCGCCTTCTCTATCGTCCCCATATTTCTGTCTTTTTCCCCCAGCCTGTCTTCCCCCACTCTACCTAATACGCAAGTGTATACCCCACATAACTTAAAATGCCGACCGGGCTAGCCGAGTGGGTAAAGTACCTGCCCGGCAACTCAAAGGTCGCGGGTTCGATTCCCGCCTCGGGCTTGGATCAAAGTACTGCAAAAACCTTGGGAGGTGCAATATGGCCACAGAAGCCGATGCGCCAACAACTACCAAATCAAAAAAAAAAAAAAAAAAATAACTTAAAATTTAATAATGACTAAATTTAATTGCGTTCACACTAAACTCATTTGGCCTTTCTACACAATTTTCTTAACCCCCACTGAGCGAAAATTTTATTTTATTGAACGTTGAACAGCCAGTTGCATTGCTATTCTGCGTGCGCTGATTCCAGGTGTGGCATGCGCAACATCCAAAATCTCCTCCTCTACTTCAGGAGTCGTAGATCTTGGTCATTCTCTGTCGGCAGCACGAGGTGTAAAGGTTCCATGTTCATAAAGGCGGCGATGGATACCTTCAAACGTTTTCCTGTCTGGACATCTTCATTCTCGGAACCTTTTGGTACAAACGACGAGCCCCCCCCCCCCCCCAAAGCATTTCCGTCCGCCAAACCGTACATAAAGTGCATATCCGCTTGCTCCGGATATGAGTACATTGTCGGAATGGAAAACCACCAGATTCTGTCAGTATCTTGTGATGAAGGAAATCACCTGCGGGAGGTAAAACATTCCGGTTAATAACTCGGGAACCAAGCATTTCCGGAACTATGTTGATATAAAATATTTTTATTGTCTACATTTGAGGAACTCATTCCTGAAGTTATGCCGCGTATTTTTGAGACACCCTATATATATACTGGTGTGCAAAACTTAAGGACCAACACTATTTCTAAAGGTTACAACCGCAAAATCTTTACTTAAAGTACTCTTTACTGATAAAAGTAGATTCAGTCTCAGCAGCGATCCTGGACGTCAGCTAATCTGTCTAGAGGTTGGCACACGGTATCACCCCACAAACATCACTCTGAAAGGGATCGATATGGCGGTCGAGGTGTTCTCGTCTGGGGAGGCGTTATCTTGGATGGACGTACACAACTCCAGATACTGGACGACGGTACTGTAACCGGTGCACGCTACTGTACTGAGGCAATCCTTCCCCATGTGCGTCTGTTCCGAGGTGCCAATGTCCCCGAGTTCGTGTTTATGGATGATAATGCCACACCCCATCGCACTGCAGCTGTTGAAATGCTTTTGGAAAGTGAGTACATTCTTCGTATGGATTAGCCTGCCCGTTCACCGATATAAATCCCATCGAACACATATGGGACGCTCTAGGGGGATGCTTAGTGGCACGTCCACACCTACCAGAAAATGTTCACCAGCTGAAGATGGCACTGACAGAGGAATGGACGATGTTACCGCAAGAACTTATCAACAATATTGTTCTAAGTATGGACAAGCGGTGCAAAGCCTGCATCAACATTAGGGGTGGCTATATCTCCTACTGAGAACCACCTCTTCCCTTCCATCTTTGGCAGTGATGTATCTGTATCATGGCAGCCAGTGCTATGTTGCCATTTTTTAATAAAATTCCTCTGTACCGTTTTGTTTCCGTTGTCGTGTCGGTGTTGCTTCCTTCATCATTTCTGTACCTCACGAGGTTCCTTTGGTATGCTTTTTCCATATCCAGTCCCCTTCTATGAGAAGCTACAGGAACTCAAGGACCAGTCAGGAATACCTGACTGGTCCTTGAGTTTTGCTCACCAGTGTATTGAACTAAGGTTGCTACTCCAATTAACCTCGATGTTCCTGCATTGAGACTAAATAATTTCTGTTTGATTGTCTTCTTTGGTATAAATTATCCCCACCATTTATTTGATTTTTTTTTTTTTTTTGTCTTATTGCAGGTCCATCAGACCATCTGTGAATTTGCTGTAGTCCAATGTCAACATTGCAAAGCCGAAATGTATCGAAGGGATTATCAAATACACCTAAATTATGAATGTCCTGAGGGTTCAGTGAAGTGTTCTGAGTGCCTAACGATAATTCGAGAAATAGAGAAAGAGGTCAGTGGTAACTAATCTCTCTTTTATCTCGCTATTTAAAATCCATCTGACGCTATCGTTAGCAGTGGATTTGGTCTACGTTACGAATAAGATGGAAAAATTAATGTAATGTTTATTAAAGCAATAGAACACGACTTCTACTTCTGTCTTTAGTTAAACACGAATATTGCTTCTGTGTTCAAGTAATAACCATTAAAATGCCTTTGGCTTATTCCAGTTGTATCGAAAGTCCACACAGTATCTTCTCGTATGATTTATCCGCGTAGTATATAAACGTTCAGAATAGCATGTCACTTTAAATTCTCCCCAGTTTCGCCTAATTACAAATAAAAAAGGGAAATTTTAATGGACACATGTTAAGGGATGGGGGTTAAAGAAATCAGGGCCTGTTTAAGGATGAAATATGCCCCGGCCATATATAAATTTGTTACCCCTTCAATATACTGTATATATATATTGCACATATATAAATACAAATATTACATAGGTTTTTATATAGTTAAATTGTGAGTAATAATTTCTTGATAAAAATATAAAATAAGAGGCCAAAAATGTTTTATGTTTTTTGACTTGAAAAATTAAGTAACAATAAAAACAATTAAATAAAAACTTTTAACTTATTTATTGTACAATAAAAATGTATAAGAATAAAAGTGAGCAAGTTAAGTTTAAGTATCTTTTATATTATACGTTTTCTTGGTTTATTATTTTTATTATCATGGGAAAGGTTTTTGCTTTCATAAAGGTAACTGCAGTGGTCTCAGAGACTTTTTTAAATTGTATACAGTGGGACCAACTGAAGATGTTACCAACAACAAATTCCAAATGGGAAGCATTCAAGAATGTAATCTTGGAGACCTACTAAGGTTTTTGTTCCAACTAACGAATATTGTTCAAGGTTTAGGCCCAAATGGATGGCAAATGAACTAATGAGACTCGTGGCTGAGAAGAAGAATGTATGGAATGCATATAAAGTAACAGGTGACACAGAAGCCTATGGCATATATAAGCTGGTCTGTAACCAAGTCACAAAGGAGGTTAGGCAGTCAAAGGCAGATTACTAGAAATCTTTGGCAATGGATGCAAAGAAAAACAACCAGGACTTCTTTACTTATCTAAACTCTAGAAGGAAAGGGATGAATCGGATTGGTCCACTTGATATCGATGGTTCAACTGTTGATGATCCTGCTCTGGTACCTAACAAACTAAATGAGTATTTTGCATCTACATTCGCATATGAGGAGTTATTAAAGGAGGGTAATGTCAGAAGTTGATCAAACTCTAACAGCGAGCTAAGTGATTTTGTAATAACAGAGAGCAAAGTGGAGGAGAAATTGTTGAAGTTTAAACATAAGAAAGGCACCTGGGGTGGATGGGATCTATCCAGTTATATTAAAGGAGGCAGCAAAGGAAGTAAGCAAACCGCTAGTTATAATTACGGGAGCACCCTTGGACTCAAAAGGAAGTCCCCACGGACTGGAGAGGTACAAATGTATCTCCAATTCACAAAGGTGGATCAAAGGGTGACACAAGTAATTATAGACCTGTGAGTTTAACTTCTGTTCCAGGGAAAATAATGGAGTCACTGCTTAAAGAAGCATTGCAGGATCATCTAGACAAGACTGCAGTAATACTTCAGACACAGCATGTGTTTGTTAAGGGAAGTCTTGTCTGACCAATTTGATTGGATACTACGATGTGGTCACAAAGGAGCTGGATGATACAAAAAACAATTTTGGTATCATATACTTGGATTTCAGGAAAGCTTTTGATACTGTTGCACATGGAAGACTGCTGTACAAATTGGAGCAGTTTGGCATTAAGGGCAATTTTCAAAGGATGATTGAGTGGAAGAAGACAGAGAGTGGCAACCAATGGACACAGCTCTTAGTGGACTAATGTTATTACTGGTGTCACCCAAATTCCGTGTTGAGCCCATTGTTGTTTTCGGTATTTATGAATGATATTGATGAAGGTATATCAAGCTTAACGTCAAAGTTTGCAGATGATACAAAGGTTAGCGGTGTTGTTAATTACACTAATGACAGTATGCTGCTGCAACAGGATCTAGATAATTTGGGCAGATGGGCTGAGAAGTGGCAACTGAAGTTTAACATTGAAAAATGCAAAGTACTGCATGCGGGTAGCAGTAACCCAAGAGAAACGTACCAACTGGGTTGTGTTACGCTGAGATAGTGGAGAATGAAAGAAACCTGCGGGTATTTTTGCAGTCAGAATGAAGTTTGTTTTCTGAGCAGTGCAGAGAGGCTGCCAGAGTAGGTTATGGGGTCTTTTTAATGATATACAGAAATTTTATGAGCAGAGATAAGGAGATGATTATCCCCTTGTATAAGGCAATGGTCAGGCCACAGCTTGAGTACTGTGTACAGGTCTGGAAGCCTCATTTTAGGAGGGATGTAGAGATGCTAGAATGAGTACAGAGAAGGGCAACAAGACTGGTGAGGGGAGCAAAGGGGTGCTCTTACCAAGAGAGGCTTAAGTTCTGTAAATTTCAGTGGCTGGAGACTAGGTACCTGAGATGTGATCTGATTGAGGTGTACAAGGCCTTGAATGGGTTGAGTAAGCTGAATGCTCATGGGATTCTTCCTCTTGCTCAGATTAAGAACCTGAGGGGCTACAGATTCAAATTGAGGAATGACAGTTGTAGAATAGATGTGCAGAAATTTGCCTTTAGCCAGCGGGTGGTTGATTGCTGGATCAAAGTTCCATCTGCCGTTGTGGAAGTTGATAGCTTAAATAAATTAATTCAAGGAAGAACTGGACAAACGTTTGGAGCAAAGGGATGGGTGAATTGGAAGGTGTTTTTTTTTTTTTTTTTTTTTTTGTCTGATGCTTATAAGCTTGCCTTCTTGCCTCTACTAATGCTAATTAGAAATTTTTTCGCTACTGTAGATTATATTTACCCTGAAAATGACGCCTCTTTTCCGGTGAGGCCCCGGGTAATTGCCGGTTTGGCCGTAGCTTTAACGCGGCACTGTAAAGAACTGTATTATATTTGCTAAAAGAAAGGAAAAACTTTGCATTTATAATAAATTTGATTAATTTTAATCATTGATGGATGCTAACATAATAGGGACTACAGAAAATTGTGTCTTTCTGATATACACTGAGCAGCCTCTTTCTTAAGTACAACTGCTTAATAGCGTCTAAGGCCCGATGTTTTATGTCATGATTGGGCACTATGCAGGGCACAAGATCGCAACAGGATTGGACACTACTCCGTAAATCATAAAACGATTGGAATGTGCCCTGGTGAATAGGTCACAATGTATTTGTGCGAGTTGTCGAAGCAAACAGTATGTGCTTTCTCTGTTCCAAGTTCAGTTGTACGCACGTCAACGGCCTACTGTTACAACTGTTACAAAGAGTTAAAATTGACGACATGTTTTAAAAAAAAGGTACATGTTGCTTTCTGATAGAAAATTATAAATTTAGTGAAACAAGAATACCAGATGGAAGTTTATTTGTTCGGTGCACTAATAGAAAGTGTCAATGTAATGTTGGCGGTAGAGAAAAGACATGCCTAATCGTTGTGTGACGCAAACACAACCATCCTCTTCTCTCCGTTAAATTAATAAACCTTAAAAAAATCAGTTCGATTTTTAAGCGAAAAGCGCTGGAATATCTAAATGAGGAGCCAAGAAAACAGTGACAGGCCAAGAAGAGAAATTGAAAGCAATATCTCTTCTGATATTGTTCATTCCGATATTCATCTTCTAAGAAAAGCAATATAGGATGCAAGAAATAAAAAAATCCGTATCGTACCAAAAGAAACCCGAGAAGCTCCATACACATCTTCAGAACCTTACATCTCTGCAGAAATGTTAGAAGTGCATTTGGAAGGAGTCATAGAAGTTGATATTACAAATGAAAACGATGAAGAGTCCTCGAAGCCCAGTCATAAACGAAAAGCGAAGCCAAAACCGACTGCCGGAAGTACTCCATCAAATCGTTCAACACGTAATACACAGCCGGAACAGCAACAGGATTTTAAGAAACACCGAAGCATCCACATGCAGTGTAAACGTACATTCCTGGATAATAATTTCGGTCCGGTATGTTCCGTGTGTGATCGGCTTTGGTTATACAAAAAACATACACGGAGCAACATGGTCTTAGACGCCAATGCTCCTGAATTCTAACAACAACAATCTGATTTACTGTTCAACTCTATTTCTCTGTACAAATGCATTCATATTGTTTGTAAATATATCTTTGGTTCTAAGGTCGATATTCTGTTTGCCTGACGAAAAATCCGTATTTCCTGGAGATAAAAACCATGCTACCCTTGACTGAGACTGACTAACTCAGCCACGTCGTGAAAAAGTCCAATAATTTTTTTTTTTTCCTGATTGGTGGGATCGAACTCAGGCCTTTACCACCCGGTGTGGGGGAAAACGGCGATGGTACCAACTGTGCTATCTACGAGGGTTATGTTTTTTGTAAGTTCATTTTCAGTCTGCGCGGGTAGCACTGTGGTATCGTCACTGTCCTCTCCACACCGGATGGAAAAAGCTCGGGTTCGAATCCCGTCGATGGCAGTAGAAACTTTAGTGGGCTTTTTTCACTCCGTGGCTGAGTTAGTCGATCTCAGATGTACATAGCAAGGTTTCCCCCCCCCAGAAACTGGGTTTTTTTCTTCCAGCAAACAGACAAATCGACCAGAGAAGACACGCAATTTACAAAAAAAAATAAATATATGGGTAGATGTAATCATTTAGAGGGGACCCTAATATCATAATTTTGTAAGTTAATTTCGGTCTGCGCGGGTAGCACAGTGGTATCATCACCGTCCTCCCCTAAATTAATTTCCCTACAACGATCCATGTTATTAGCAATATCTTATGTGCAGAGGACTGCTTCGAACAATGCCCTTCAGGTTGTAGTGGGAGTTCTTCCCTTGGATTGTTTGTTCTGTTCCTGGGTATGATATACAAATCAAAAAAGGGAGCATCTGTAAGTTTATTGGATAATACTAACCCAGATAATGATCTTAAGGAGGAGAAGTTAAGAATTTGGAATCACATAGTATCTTAAGTGGCAGACTCGCTGGGATGCTGGTGAGTTTGGTGTTGTTACCTGAAGATATTCGCCAAATGTTGAGTATGTTTTATCAAAGACTATCGTCGTGGTTTTTTCCTTCCATGTACACTATATACCTTTTGCCTGGTCACAGATCCCTTAGAGCTAAGTTGTATGAGGACTAAGTTGTATTAGTTGTAAGAGGACTCGAATCAGACCTTCTGTTCTGAAGACACATGGAATCTTGTGTTATTCTATTGCCGTCATTATGTGGCATACAGACAGACAAATACTCTTAAATGAAATTCCCGACTTAGAAGAAAATGTCAGTCTTATTACTGCTAGTATTGATAACTTCAATGCTTTCCAGAATTTCTCTTCGGCAGATTTTACTAAAAGAAAGGAGATTCGTACAAATCTATAGTGGTCAAGGTATTTGTGACTTGACAATCTAGATTCTTTGATGCTTCTGTGCTGTTTGTGAGCTACTTTACCAGTGCGGGATTAAGGCACGGGCTAGTAGGCCCTTGCCCTGGACGTCAATCTTTAAGAGGCGCCAAAACATAAGAACGATGAAGCAAGAAATATATATATATATTCTTAGTAAGAGGGCGGCGAAAAACCTTTCTGCCCAGGAAATATCTTGGTCCGGCTCTATACTTTACTGAACTGTTTACTGGACTTGCTTGGATAGTTGACGAATGCTAACTTTCGGAGTATTCCCAAGAAGATTATTACAGAGAGCTTTCGTTGGTGTTTGAACCGGGCTGAGTTTAGTGCTTGGCTTGGTTATGAACTGTTATAATATCTTGTGTATCCAGATTTTCATGGTTGCACTGTTCTTTTATTAATCTTATCAATCGCTTTTTGGTTTCCAAAATTAGTATTATAGAAATATTTTAATGTTCGGTATAATATGCAAAATTATTTACCTCATACAGGCTTTTCATTTGAAGGGTTTGTTTGAGTGGTTAAAATGGATTAAAATGGATTAAAACAAAGCTACAAGATGATCTGTAATAGAGCCACAGAAAAGATTCGAGAGGCAAAGGCACTTTATGAGAAATCACTAGCAAACAGAGCAAAGAGGGGGATAATTAATTCTTCACATATATAAATGCCTAGAAGAGCACGACAGACCAGATCGAACCTTTACGTAAGGGAAAGGGGATAGTATTAAATACACCAGCTGCCGTTGCAGATGAACTCAGTTATTTTGCATCGATATTTACAAAAGAAAAACCTTTTGTGGCAATGGAAAATTGTACGAGCGAAGTTGAAAAATATGTAATTAATGATATTGAAATTTCGCAAGATTATTTAATGAAAAACCTTTCGAGCCTACAGGCCAGTAAGGCTCCTGGAGTTGATGGAATATACCCTATAATCTTAAGGGAGGCGGCAAGCGAGTACATTGAACCATTGAGGCTAATGGTTCAATGGGTGAAGAGCAGGACAAACCAGATCGGACCTTTACGTAAGGGAAAGGGGATAGTAATAAATACACCAGCTGCCGTTGCAGATGAACTCAACAGTTATTTTGCATCGATATTTACAAATGAAAAGCCTTTTGTGGCAATGGGAAATTGTGGGAGCGAAGTTAAAAAATATGTAATTAATGATATTGAAATTTCGCAAGATTATTTAATGAAAAAACTTTCGAGCCTACAGACCAGTAAGGCTCCTGGAGTTGATGGAATCTTAAGAGAGGCGGCAAGCGAGTGCATTGAACCATTGAGGCTAATTATGCGAGCATCACTAGACTCTGGGGAGATTCCCTTGGATTGGAAAAGTGCCAATGTATCTCCCATACATAAGGGTGGCTCTAAGAGTGAAGTGGGAAATTATCGACCTGTCAGTCTGACTTCAGTGGTAGGGAAAATCATGGAGGCAATGATCAAGGGTGTATTTCAGGATCATTTGGATAGAATTGAAATTCTCAAGGATACTCAGGGAAAATCATGTTTAACAAATCTAGTTCGCTATTTTGAAAGGGTCACTCACGAGCTGGATTTAGGGAATAATTTCGACATTGTTTATTTAGATTTCAGCAAAGCTTTTGTCTCAGTCCCACATGAGCATTTGATTTATAAGCTGGAACAAGTTGGAATCATTGGGAAAATCCTTAGATGGTAGCAGGATGGCTTCAGGGCAGGAGGCAGAGGGTTGTGATAAATGGCTATTCCTCAGATTGGGTTGATGTAAGAAGTGGAGTTCCCCAAGGATCAGTATTAGGACCACTATTGTTTTTAATTTTCATAAACGTCATTGATGAAGGGATAGAGGGCGTGATGTCTAAATTTGCAGATGATGTTAAAATTGGTAGAGTAGTTAATGATCACTGTCAAGCTGAGCTTCTTCAGAGAGACCTAGATAGACTTCAGGAATGGTCATAAAAATGGCAGCTATGCTTTAATCCAACAAAGTGTAAGGTATTACACCTGGGAAACAGTAATCCCAAAATAACTTATTCACTTGGTGGAGTTCAACTAAACCCAGTACTGGAGGAAAGGGATTTGGGTGTTACGATACGGTCAGACATGAAATTCTCTGAGCATTGTAAACAGGTTGCAAGGAAGGCCCATGGTGTCCTATCGATGATTTATGGAACTTTTGCAAGTAGAGATAGGGACGTGATAATCCCATTATATAAGGCTTTTGTTAGACCACACTTGGAATACTGTGTTCAAGTATGGAGACCGCACCTAAAGAAAGACATTGAGCTTCTTGAAAGGGTGCAAAGACGGATAACTCGTCTGGTGAGATCGACAAAAGGGCGTCCTTATGAAGAAAGACTTCGAATATGTGGGTTGCAGAGTTTGGAAACTAGACACCTTAGAGGAGATTTGACTGAGGTGTTTAAGGCTCTGAGAGGCATCAGTAAAATGAATGAGGACAAAATTTTCAAGATTATAAATGATGCTAGAACTAGGGGACACAAATTCAAGTTACGGGGGGAAATGTTTAGATTGGACTGCAGGAAGTTTTATTTTAGCCAGCGAGTTGTAAATTGCTGGAATAGGTTGCTTACATGGGTGGTAGAGGCTGACAGTTTGGAGAAATTCAAAGGTCATCTGGATAGTACCTTCGGGTGAGGGAAGCGCATAGGATGATAGGTTTAATTTCCTTTTCTTTTTTTAATTATTATTATTTATTTATTTATTATTATTATTTTTTTATCATTGTTTTATTCGGAATTTTTTTTTTTTTTTTTGTCTGGTGCAGCATAAGCCATAGGCTTTCTTGCACCATGCGGCCATTACTAATACTAAATTAAAGGGATTCTACCACTTTTTTTTTTTTTGGCAGGTTCTCAGGTTTGGGCGAACTGAGAGCGGGATTGCAGGCACCCGTCGGTATTGCACTATTTCTGGTGGGTGCAGGATTTGTGCTATAAAAAAAAAAAAAAAACTGTTGAGAAAGAAGGCAGGAGCCTTCGAAAGCTACAGTTGTTTTATCGCTCTTAGCCCGGTATATTTTAATGTATTTTATCCGATGTATTTTATATATTTTATCTATTTTAGTTATATAATCGTTGTAAATAAGTTATTATTTTAAAAACACTGTAATTTATTGTAAATTTAAATTATATAGCTATCAAGATTCTGGTTTTTGGTTTGTTTTTTTTTTGCCTTATTTCAACACATGGTTGGTGAGAAGCATTTAAAAGTATAGTATTTGTGCTATATGCACCACATACAGTGATAATAGACCCGAGCCTTGCTCCATGCGCCTAGAGACGGGCACCAGGCGGCAGCTCCCGAGATGTTGGCTGCTCCATGTTGGTGAAATGGCCTGACACACAACACACGCTTAAACTTCCACTTTTCTTTTCTATACTTGTTCAGGCCCGTTATCTAGAGTTTCTACCTCATCATAGGTTATCAAGGTGGAGATGAGCTTATGCCTGAGAGCTACTTCGTTTCGAGAACACACACACACGCGCGCACGCACACACACACACACACACACACACACACACACACACACACACACACACACACACACACACACACACACACACACACACACACACACACACATGTTAAAGATATGTACAGAGATATGTAAAGATATGTACAAATATATGTAAATAACTCTTGTATATTAATTGATGTATATACATCTTGATTGTATAGATTGTATATTGTGTTTGAATAAACTAAAAAGAAAACGCAGCCCCCACACCGGGTTGTAAAGGCCCGGGTTGAAATCCGTCGATGACACGAGGAACTTAATGGGTTTTTTCATTCCGTGGCTGAGTTAGTCGGTCTCAGGCGTAGATAGCAGGGTTTTTTCCTCAGAATCTGGGGTTTTTCGTTCAGCAAAACAGACAAATCGACCAGAGAACACGCACAATTAACAGACATAAGACATGCACAGCACTGCATATGAATTTAAATATTCGCGTATCCTAATATAATAGTTAATTATATAATAGATGGCCTAGTATAATAGTTGTAAGTTCATTTCAAAATATAGCGGGGGGTTCTTAGATATTATTAAAGTTGTTCATATTATTAAAGTTGTTCATTCCTGATGTGGGGAGTATGTTAATCTGAATATTTTATAGTTATGGTATATAATTTTAACAATATGAAAGTCTGGCTTATTTAAAATTGATAAATTTGTAAATTGGGGTCAAACTTGTACTGTCCTGTGAAATTGCCATTTCTTGAAACATTCTAGAATTTCTGGTTATTTTCTTCCTGCAGAATCATGAAAGTGAGTGTGAACTAGTTCTAATAAAGTGTGAACAGTGCAATGCTCATGAATTTAGAAAAAATATGGAGAAGCACATAAATGATGACTGTCCCTTTATGCGGTGTTCTTACTGTGAAAGGCTCTGTCAGAGGAAAGATATCAAGGTAAGTTCTAAATTTCTTAATTCTTACAATCCTTAATAATCGAAAATGCATCCTGAAGTTAATAAGCACAACACTTTTATGTAAACTGTGATGGTTGCAGAGCACTGTAACAGGCCAGAAATGTGTGTAATATTATGTTCGTGCAGTGTGTGTTGTTTCTGGCCGTTTTGTCACCAGGGACACACACACACACACACACACACACACACACACACACACACACACACACACACACACACACACACATTCCCAGGAGACAGGACAGCAGAAAACGAAGAAATAAAGAAGAGAATGGAGAATAGCATAAGGTAAAAAATAGTAATAATAAAAATAAATAAATAAATAATAAAATAAAACAAAACAAAAAATAATAATAAATGTAAATAGAAAATAATAATAAATGTAAATAGAAAAAAATAATAAATGTAAATAGAAAAAAATAATAAAACAAGCAAAAAACAATAAAATAAAATAAAATAATATCTTTATCCATGTCTTTGCCCACGTCTTTATGCAGTGTTGCCCAAAGTAGTCCACAAAGTGAAAAGGTGTATTGTCAAACAGCAGTAGTAATGTCATCCAAAAACAAGATCAGCAGGGAACAAGTTCTAGATATAATTCTGTTAATTTGGAGTGGTATCAGCAGTGACTGGTTGATGACGGTAGAGGAAGGATTTAGTTGTGGAGAGTCTTGATAAAGAATGAACCAGAAAACTGCAGCATCTGTTAAAATCTTCGTGTGTTCTTGAAAACCAACAAAATTTTTGGACATGACGTTATCAGGACGACAAACGAGGCAACAGGTTGCATTTTCATTTATGAAATGTTTTCAGTTTGATTGCTTGCGTTAACATTGAAAGACTTCTTGCGATTAAAAGCAGCATTGCAGAAGGTTTGAAGAGCCTGGAAATTGTTGACAGATATGAATATCTTCTCACGTCCGGAGGATAAGTTTGGTACTGTTTCCTTAAGAATCAATCTTAGCTCCTCGTAAATGGAGCATTCAAAAAGTACGTGAGAAGAGACTTCCGGTAGCCCACATCGACAGGAGACTGTATTAGAAAGTTTGAATTGGTAGAATTTTGCGTTAAGCGAACCATGTCCAGTTAGTATGTAGAGGTAAATACTGAGGGTGAAAACCATTTTATAGTGGATGATGAAAGTAGTGCAGTTACGTCGGGAACGAATTTTTTATAATAGCTCCTCTTTCGGTAGAATTACATTTATTCTGCCAGGTCTTCACTAACAAATTCCAGCATCGGGTTCGTTCAGTTTTGGGATCAGCCTGAAGGTTTACAATGATTCCCTGAAATTCCGTAGAAATGCCTCTGCGGATGTAAAAGCAAAGCCCACTAAAGACGACATGCAGGTCAAGTGGCATATTGTCTGCAAGAGTCTGTAGAGCTAGAGTTGATACTGTTCGGCAAACGTGGAGTAGGCTAAGGAGAAAACAACGTTGAATAGTGGATAACTTAGTTTGTACCGTTTTAAGTGCAGTACGTCTAAACCAAAGGCTGGCAGCATAGGTTGTAATTGGGATTATGGCAGCATTATAAAATAGATGTAGGGTTTTAGTGTTCAATCCCCAGTTTTGTCTGGTAATTTGGAGCAGCATTGGAGTAAAATTCTTAACTTTGACGGACAGACGTTGAATATATGCAGTAAAGGAAAAGCGGTCGTCGATAATGACTCCTAAAAATTTGGTGTTAGGACAAATGGAAGTGATTTTTTGTCAAGTTTTACAACTGGTGGTCTGCCATGGTCTAATTTGTGTTTAAAAATCATGATCTTCGATTTGGGTGGGGATAATTTCAATTTGTTCTTAGAGTACCAAGACGATAGTTCAAAGAGTACTGTATTGGCATAGAGTCCTGAATCAGATCTTGATTTTCCATTCACCAAGATGACAAGGTCATCTGGATTCGCAAGTTGTTGTATATTTCGAAATTCAGTCGTCCTAAGCATCCAGTCATCAAGAACTAAGTTCCAAATCAAGGGACCCAAAATTGATCCTTGGGGGCAACCACGGAAGACAGATCTGCGAATCTTCGTGCTTTTAGTGATGAGGTGACAGTACGATCAGCAAAGTAGTTTCTAACAAGTTTATAATGCCGAAGAGAGCAATGATTGTAACGAAGTGTACCGAGGGCGCTCTCCCACCATAAAGTATCAAAAGGGCCCTCAAAATCGATAAAGATCGCCATAACGTACTTGGAAGTGGAGCTATCAATAAGGTGGTGAAGTTCTAATAAGGCGTCTTCGCATTCAAGCCCTTGCCTAAAACCGTATTGAAGAGAGGATGTGGAGCTGGTAGCTCCCTGCAGTGTGGTAATTTTATTAGCGATTACTCTCTCTAACACTTTTCCCAGGTGAGAGAGCAAGACTATGGGGCGGTAGGATCTGGTATTGACTAGTCGCATTGTCTAGTACCAAGTTTATGTAAAATCTTAAGAATGGCGTGTTTCCATGGTTTGGGAAACGTTCCAGTCTTTAAGCAGTTGTTGAATAATTTGAGTAGAACTTTGGGTTTTTAGATCATAAAAATGTTTGCTAAATATATTATCAATCAGGTCATGCCCAGGACATTTTTTTGACTGAATTTTTTTCAGGATTGAAGTAAGTTCCTCTGCAGTGAATGGACTTGTTTCTTCTAAAGGAAGGTATTTTTGGCTTAATTCTGGAATACATATATGCTGTGAAGTGTCAATAGTGAGATCATCATTAGCCAGCAGTTGGTTCAAGATGGCATTTATGGAGTCTGTAAATGTAAGAGTTTCCATACTGTTGGAGGTAATGGAGTTAAAAATGTCACCCAGGATCATTTTATTTTTAGCAGTTTTATAAATGACACCCCAAGGATTATTCTCAGATGTACGGACAAAATTGTGTCGGGATTGCAGTTTGCTTTCATAAATCAATTTTACGTATTTCCTTTTAGAGATTTGTGTTCTTCATGTAATCTGTTAACTTCTTCTTGAGGCCAAGTACGCTGTTTGCGCTGAAAATTTCTTCTGGCTTTGTGTACAAGTTTCCGAGTGGAAGAAAGTTCATTGTTCCACCAAAGTGTGCAGTTAGTTTTTAGCTTCTTTTTATGCGTAGATTTCTGAATTGCAGCAATGATAATGTTTTGAATCTGCAGTGCTAGTTGTTCGGCGGTAAGAGAATTAAAATTTTCTAGGTTGTCTTCAGGCAAACCAGAGAGAATGGAACGATTAAAACGATCCCATTTTATGCTTCTAAGAGAGTAACGTGTGAGATTATGAAGAGGTTGTTGAAGAGGAAGAGTTGATCCCAGCAGAAAGACGATAGAACGATGGTCACTTGTTGTTAGGTCAGTTTCAACGTGCCAGTCAGTAATATAAGGAGCAATACGGGCTGTGACCAGAGAAATGTCTATATTTGATTCGCCCAGGGAGTTATAAAAGGAATATGGCTGGTTTGATTGATTCAAGACAGTAAGCTGATGGGAGAAGATAATATCCTCAAGCACTAATACCCGAGCATCTGTGAAAGAACTATGCCACAACTGCAGAGTTTTGAGTCGAGTAGAATTAATAGAGGAATAGGGCCTAATAAACTGAATACGGAATCGATATAGTGTAAGTGAGGAATTATGTCAGATGACGGAGAACAATACAGCAAATTTCTCTTCACTGAACCTTTTCCAGTAGATCCACAAATGCCTTCGTTGGTAGCACAGTTGGAAGGATCACCATCCTTCCCACACCTGGTGGAAAAGACCTGAATTACAATTACGTCAATGACGTAATTGGAATTCAGGAATTCTTTTCAATTTTTATGGATATTTTTCACAACGTGGCTCAGTTAGTCGGTCTCGGGCTCCTCATAGCCTGGTTTTTTCTTCCGAAAAATCGGGTTTTTCGTCCAGAAAAACAAAAAATCACCTTGGAACACACGAATTTACAGACAAAATATACGGAGCAACAAGGCCTTAGTTGCCGATGCTCCTAATGCCCAATAACAATAACAATACAGTAGTTCCACAAATAGGAGTCCCAAACCGTGAGGTAACAATTAGTGCGTATCCTTTTACTGACAAAAAAAAAAAAAAAACAAAATGATAGAATTTATGAGTTGTTCTCTTGAAATATGAATGTTCGTCGGCCGGGGGTGGGGAATCAAATGTCCACACTTTCTCCAAATGAATTATAATAATTTAATTTGTTTGGAATCTGGTAAAATCAGGCTGTAGAGCGGCTCAGATGGGCGGAGGTTTCTTTGAAGTCTGCGTTTAACATCTTTTCTCCTGCACTTTCTTGCAGATGGTTTTTGATGGCCCTGCGTTTTCTCTGTTCAAGAGCGCCCGTCTGCGCGGTAGCACAGTAGCATCGTAACCGTCCTTCCGACGCCGGTTGGAAAAGGTCCGGGTTCGAATCCCGTCGATGGTGAGAGGAACTTTAATGGGCTTTTTTCTCCGTGGCTGAGTTAGTCCATTTGAGGCTAGATAGAAAGGTTTTCTGTTCAGCAAATCAGGCAAATCGACCAAGGAACACATGAATTTACAGATATAGTACACATGGGCATTTGAAAATTACTTACCATAATATAATATAATAGGGTTTTTTTTTCCTCTCCTACTTTATTTTATCTCCTACTATTTTTCAAATCTATTTGTTTCAAAGCTATTTTTCAAATCATTTTAGGGTGGTTAAGGTAAGTTTGTCGACGGTGTCCCCAGGTAGTAGTAGGGTTTTAGAAGCATCAGCAATTTATAGACAATATATTGCTCTGTGTATATTGTTAGTAAATTGCGTGTGTTCTGTGGTCGATTTTCTATTTGCTGAAAGAAAAATCCGAGTTTCTGGGAGAAAAACCATGCTAACCTCGCCTGAGACCGACTAATTCAATCACATTGTGGAAAAAGCCCTTAAAAATTCCTGACGTCATTGACAGTGGTGTCCCGGGGCTTTGGCCTGCGGCCCCTTGTTTGGAACATTTTTTTACAGGACTAGCTTAGTTTGCTCACTCCTTTGAAAATTTCTTTCGACGAAGATTTAGCCATTGTTGTTTCTGATACATCCTGTGCTGCTACCGAGGAAAACGCTAATCGAAGAAAATTCAAAAAACAAAATGCTGCTCTTTAAATCTAAGCTTGAACTTAGACGGCCTCCTGGAATTAAAGTTTTTGGCAAACTTCCAATTGCTACTCAGACTAAATTTCTTGGTGTTGTCATTAATCATAAGTTTCTATGCTCATCTCCTTAGCTCAAAATTAAAATGTTCACTGGCTCTAATGTTGAGATCTCTAAGAATGATTGGAGTCTTTGTAGAAAAATGCTTTTCTGCATCATAGTACTGTGTTCCTCCTTATGGTTACCTATGCAGTTAGTGCATGGTTCCATAGGGCAAGGAACTCCAAAATCCAGCCTAAACTAAATTCTCTCCGGAAAGATATACCATTATCAATTTTTAGGATTTTCAGGACCGTTTCCACCAGAGCAGCATTGCATGTTATTGCGGTGGCAATATCTCCAGATCTTTTTGTTATTTTCAGAGGGCTTTGTTTTCGCATCAAAAAGAAAATTCCGTCTAATTTTCTTAGTATTGAACTGAATCTAAATTCTGATTCCAAAAAGATAAAAAAACAAGGTGTTTGAACGAACTTCTTAATGTATGCCAATCCAGGCGGAATAGGAAATTGCTTCCCAATGTGTCCTGCCATGACGAAATATATACAAGCTATATTATGGCCGAAAGATTCCCCCAAGAGGTATTAGGTAGGTAGGTTTCTGATGTAAAGCCAACTTGGGGTTAATTCAGTGTGCTAATACTGGATTTCGTTTTTTTTTTTTTTTTTTTTTTTTGCAGAGTCACAAGCTGATCTGTGAGATGGTGCTCGCGGTATGTAAAGAGTACGAAGCTAAAATGCGTAGAAAGAACCTTCAAAAGCATGTAAATGATGAGTGTCCAGAACACGAGTTAAATTGTCTCAACTGCGAAAAGACACTTAAAAGAAAAGAAACAGAGACAGAGGTAAGCAATAAACTAATCTCGTTCATCTCAACTCGCCCAAAAATGTTGATTCTGCAGACATTTTCGATTCTCTCATCCTGTGATTAAACGTTCCATTTATAATCATTCAGAACCTTAATCACAGGAACAAAGGACATAAATGGCATCATCTGAAAAACATCATATGGAAAAGCCCGCTCTCAGACTTCAGTCAAAGAGTATGCCTGCGATGCCTTACGCACGCTTCGCCCCCATGTTCCACTTTAGAAACTTTACTGAACTTGTGTTGATTCTTACACAAGAATTGAAACTGATACTTCCGTTGCTAATCGAATCTTTTTCAGTAATATTCCAGTATAATTAGCGTTTGACGGTTCATGTGCAAGTAGTCTTCAGCATTGGAAGAGTGGTAAATGATCAGCACCAAGATTCAGTATTTCACACAATTGGCTGGAAAAGGCTGAGTCTTATATAATACAAAGAAGAAAACGAATCAGATCAGATCATTCAGGTATATAAGGTGATGAATGGTTTGAGCATGCTCAATGTTGAAGGAATTCTTCCTCTTGATCAGATTATGTACTTGAGGGGACATAAACTGAAATTGTGGAAAGACAGTTGTAGAATAGATGTGCTGAAATTTGCCTTTAGCCAGTGGGTAGGTGATTGCTGGAACAAACTTCCATCTGTCATTGTAGAAGTTGACAGCTTATATACGGTAATTTCAAGAAAGAACTCGAGAACCTGTTTGAGTAAATGGATGGGTGAAATGGGAAGGCTTTTTTTGAGCTGATGCTGTAAAAGCTTGCTTTTTTTGGATCATATTCCTCTACTAATGCTAAATACTCTTATGTAATAGTGTAAATAAGTCTTAGTTAACCCATCTGATGTTGTTGAAGAACTTAACAGGTATACTTCTCATCGATGATTAAGAGGCGAAACACTTCAACGTGTGGGAAATTAGCGATTTTGAAATTAAAGAATACTGTTCATTTAGGAAACCTTTCGAGCCTAAAGACGGGTAAGGATCCTGGAGTCGATAGTGTACTTCTGAAAATTTTGAGGGAGACAAATAGTAAGTGTACTCTCGGTAAGGGATCGGTTTGAACCATTATGATTAATTAAGGGGTCATTATTGGGTTCGGAAGAGAGCGATTGCTTTGGATTGGAGAAGTGCCAATATATCGCTATTGCTAAGGGCAGTTCAGATAGCGAAATGGGTAACTACGGACTGGTTAGTCCGAGTCTGATGGTAGAGAAAACCATCGAGGCAACGATAAAGAATGCAGTACGTGGATACTTAGATAGAAATGAAATACTGAAGGAAGCAGCAAAGGTTTTTTTAAGGAAAATTGTTTAATTAACTTAGTTAGCTATTTTAACACAGTCAGTCAGGAGCTGATTGTAGGAAATAATTTTTGACATTGTTTTCCAAGAGTTTAACAAATAATTTGACGGAGATTCTCATAAGAGGTTACTGTATATGCTAGAATATGCTTGTTATAAACAGGATGCTACGGCGAATTGTAGGAAGCTCAGGGTTGGGATAAATGACTATCCTTCAGATTGCGCTAACGAGTAGTGGGTTCTCAGGAATCGGCTCGATGACCACTGTTGGTTCTGATTTTCTTAAATAACATCGACGAACAAATAGAAAGCGTAATGTCAAAATTTGCAGATTATGTAAAGAGAGGAAGAGTAGAAATGATTAGCACCAAACAACTCTCGTTCAGGACCGCGTCGATAGGCTTCAGAAGTAGTCAGAAAAGTGGAAGATATGTCTTAATGTGTCTTTTCTACTCGTGCTTGAGGACAGTGATTATAACCACACGGATGAAGGTACAATTTTAAATTCCTTACGAGGAATTTTTGTGGGCTTTCTTCGCAACGTGGCTAAGTTAGTCTCAGTCAACGGTTTGCTTACTGAAACTTGGGTTTCCGTCCAGCAGACAGCAAACCGACAGAAGAACATGCCTTAGTTCCCTCATAGCCTTAGTTGCCGTGGCGCTTAATACACGCCCAATCCCACTTGGGGAACAGCATCATCAAAATATACACTTCGTGGGACTGACTTATAAACTGCACAGGAAGAAAACAATTTCGGAAATACGATACGTGTGTGCAATGTAAATGGGCAGATGCAATGTAAACGAGTAGAAGTCCCATGATGTCCTATCAACGATTTATCGAATATTTGTTTGTAGAGATAAGGAGGTCAAAATCCCACTGTATTAAGGTAATCGTAAGCTGGGTTCAAGTTGTTGTAAGGTTTTAGGAGCATCAGCGACTAAGACCATATTGCTCCGTTTATATGTCTGTAAATTGCGTGTGTTCTGAGATCGATTTTCTGTTTTGCTGTAGGAAAAACTCGAGTTTCTGGAAGAAAAAACCATGCTACCCTCGTCTGAGACCGATTAACTCAGCCACGTTGTGAAAGAAGCCCATAAAAATTTCCTCCGTCATCGACGGGACTCGAACTCGAGTCTTTCCCACCCGGTTGGAAAAGGCCCTCGTTCGAATCCCGTCGATGACGCGAGGAACTTTTATGAACTTTTTTCATTCCGTGGCTGAGCTAGTCGGTCTCAAGCGTAGACAGCAAGGTTTTCTCCCCGGAAAAACTGGGTATTTTCGTTCAGCAAAGAAGGCAAATCGACCAGAGAACATACGCAATTTACAGACACAATACACATGGGTAAGTTGAAGTGATTTTGTAAGTGACCCTAATATAACATAATAGTTTTTGTGTAAATTTTAACTCCGCCATAGTATTGTTTGATGAATGTTTGCCTCTGTAAAATGGCCAGAACATCGAGATAAAACTTCGAGCTTCTTGAAAGGATCCAAAGATCGGTTGGTTGTTGAAGACTTTTAGATCATATTTTGACGTATAAAATGTCTGTGAATTGCATGTATTCTGTAGGCGATTTGCTGTTTGCCCGAACGAAAAAGCCGAGCTTCCGGGAGAAAAACCATACCAACTTTGCCTGAGACCAACTAACTGGGCCACGTTGTGTAAAAGGCCCATTAAAATCCCTCGTGTCATTGATGGGATTCTCTTCGACCCGATGTGGGGAGGACAACGATTATACCTATTGAGCTCCTCACAAGGGCCCAAAGATCGGCAACCCGCCGACGTTTCGACCCATTCAATTGGTGCGATGCGCAAAAAGGCGCCAGGTACCTTAAAGCTCTGAGAGGCAGAAAGAGTAGAAAGAGGGCTATTTTCACTGTTATTAAGGATTCCAAGAACAAGCGAATAAATTCAAAAACGAAAGAAAAGGTTTAGACTGCAGGAAGTTTTCTTTTAGAGAACGAGTTTTTAATTATTGAAATCAGTTAACACGTAATTTAAAGATCAGCTGAATGGTTGCCTACACTAAGAAATTCCCGGGACAATTAGTTTATACTGTGTGTCTCTTATAACTTAAAAAGTATTTAATAAAAAATATACAGGGTGTTTCAGTTAAACGTTTCAGAACTTCTAAGAGGGGTAGGGTACATCCTGACAACTCGAAACCATATAGCAATGTGGGGTCGGAAATGCTTTCTGTGAAGCGGTGTTGTACACAGAAGCACCATAAAGAAAAGAGACCGTAAGTGAGAAATCGTTTTAATAATACATGAAAAGAAGCAAAAGGTACATGGATTAAAGTAAGTGTTCGAAGTTTCTTCCACGGACTACAATGCACGCCTCACATCTCCGACGCATGGACATCCGAACATTCTGGAATACTCCAGGCGAATTTCGAATTTCTTCGGCAGCTACTGCGATTCTTGCAACCAGCTCCTCAGCATTGTCAACAGGGTTGTCATAAACTAGCGATTTCATATGACCGTGAAAATTCCTTAACAAGGGAAGGAATTTTCAACACGCATAACGACCATATCTGGGCGGTCGAGAACCCGCATGCAATACGACGTCGTGCAGCACAGATTCGATTTTCGGTCAATGTATGGGCCGGTATTATGGGAGATCACCTCATCGGACCTTACCTGTTACCGTGTCGTCTAACCGGACCTATCTACTTGATCTTTCTGCAGCAAGTATTGCCACAACTTTTGAGAGATGAACAGATTTCTGCATCGACGCAACAGACAATGTGGTTCCAACACGATGGAGCCCCTGCCCATTATAGCGGAGATGTTCGTAACTACCTGGATGTCACATTTGGTCAACAGTGGATCGGACGTGGTGGTCCCGTGCGTTGGCCTGCTCGGTCACCCGACCTATCATGTCTTGATTTTTATTTCTGGGGTCATATGAAATCGCTAGTTTATGACACCCTGTTGACAATGCTGAGGAGCTGGTTGCAAGATTCGCAGTAGCTGCCGAAGAAATTCGAAATTCGCCTGGAGTATTCCAGAATGTTCGGATGTCCATGCGTCGGAGATGTGAGGCGTGCATTGTAGCCCGTGGAAGAAACTTCGAACACTTGCTTTAATCCATGTACCTTTTGCTTCTTTTCATGTATTATTAAAACGATTTCTCACTTACGGTCTCTTTTCTTTATGGTGCTTCTGTGTACAACACCGCTTCAGGAAAGCATTTACGACCCCACATTGCTATATGATTTCGAGTTGTCAGGATGTACCCTACCCCTCTTAGAAGTTCTGAAACGTTTAACTGAAACACTGTATATATTCATTTTTATTCCTCCAGCAGAGGAATAAAAATGAACCGTCCTACTGTTGGAAACTTCCCTCCAGGTAGATGCATAAGGTCTTTGTATAACAAGACGTACTTACCCGACTTGTCACTAACGTTTTATCATAATCCAATAAAGATTTTTAATTGTATTATTAAGTTTTGTGTTTGCTCCTGTCTTTGGAGTCCTAGTGTAGTTCAGAGTTAAGGCAGCCACACTGCACTCAGCCAATCTTACTGTCCTGCATTGATCAGAACCCCAGCAACAAGTCTCGCATATGTTCAAGGTTTAATGATCAATTGTTACCACATGTGATGATTTGGGGAGGGAAGTACACATTTGTTAACGTGGGGCTTGCTCGACAAGAATTTCGGCCTTGAAATAAATACATCCGATTATTTTTATGCACATTCGTTTAAAAATGCACACGGGAATTCTTACCTAAAATTTATCAGGTATTCCAGTCGTTCATTCTTGACTGGAGGGAAGGGGAGGGACAAACATTAATATTCTGGATCACTTTTTTTTTTTTCAGTATGGTTATTGAATTTAATTTCTCCAACGAAGAAGCTTATTTAGAAATTTCTAAATTGAGGTTAAACTTGTGTGTCTTGTGAAAATAATTCGAATGCGCAGTTAATTCTAGAATTTCTGGTTATTTTCTTTCTGGAGAGACATGAAAGTGAGTGTTTACTATTTTTAATGTGTGAACAGTGCCATGCTTATAAATTTAGACCTGATATGGGGAGGCACATAAATGAGGAGTGTCGATTTGTCTAGTGTTCTGCCTGCAAAAAGCTCTATCTGAGAGAAGAAATCAAAGTAAGTACTAAACTCTTTAATTCTTAACTTTTCCCACACAATGCACGATTAGAGTGGTTTATGGGGGAAAAGACTCATGTAATACTAACTGTTTAATACAGGGACGTTTCTCATCCACTTTAGGAACCCAAGTATAAAATCTAGAGAAGAAAAGAAAAGACTTGTATTGCGTAATGCCAGTTGGCTGCATTAATCACTTTAGTTTCATTTATAAACGGTTAAGGGTTGGGAAGCCGTTTCAGTCTTTTTATATTGAATAATATTGTTTCTAAATGCTTAATTAAAAGTCAACCACTAATTATCCTATTTTAGGTAACTTAACCTTATAAGGTTTTAATATTTTCTTAATTTCCTTACGATTGCGTGACAATCTTATTTGTTTCTTCTGATTATGAATAAGAAACATGTTCAAACTGTCCTTGTGGACAGCAAATGAACCTTTAGGTTCAGGGGAAAAATAATAAATTCCCTCCATTTAACTACAGTATGTTACTTTCATAAGGTTCAATATTTAATAGGTTGTTACTTTTATATCTTTGTGTCGTATGATGTGCATATAACATTGATTTTACTGACATGGGCTACCACTCATGATTAATAGGAACCAGTGAAAGATAATTTTACCATACTTATTCTGTGGTTGTTCTTCCCCCCCACCCCCACTTCCTCTCTTAGAGAAATAATCACCAAATAAAGATGGAAAAACTTATCTGAATTTGTATTAAACTTAAAAACAATGCGTTACATTTTATCAAGACAACGTGGATGTCTGCAAATTTGTCAGGGTCGAATGCAAGACGTGTTGTAATGAAATATGCCCATCCAGTAGTCTCCAAATGGACATGACAAGGCGATGTCCGAAGAGACTCGGCAAATGATTGATTGATTTCTTCCCTCAGATAGATTCTGTGATTTGAAGTTAGAAGCAGCCCGCGTTAAAGTAGGTCTGAAAGTTGTCTTTCTCACTACTAGTAATTATTGTAAGTGGTCCAAATTTAGCTGAAATCAGACAAATATAAATCCGACAGTTAATTTGTTATACGGTGGTGTAATTTGGCTTAGCGCTGGAAATTCTATTGCTGAGATTAAGATTGCTAGATGACCTCCTCGGCAAAACCAAATAATTTGTTTAATGGTTTCGCATATCCACAGCTTCCGGTTTCGATTATTCCTAGTTTCCGGGTCAATTTCGTCAAAGTAGATGGCTCGTCGGATGGTATGGTTCGGAGGGAGGTAGATTTATAATAAGAAATAGTAATCTGGGGCTGTGCTAATTGGAGGAATAGTAGTAGTAGTAGCACTTGATGCAAGAAAGCAAGTGTAGGAGCTTATGCAGCATCAGCCAAAAAAAAAAAAAAAAAAAATCACACCATACCCTCCAAATGCCTGTCCAGTTCCTCCTTAAATTTATTTAACCTATCAACTTCCACAACGACAGATGGAAGTTTGTTCCAGCAATTAACCACCCGCTGGCTAAAGGCAAATTTCCGCACATCTATTCTACATCTATCCTTTCTTAATTTGAACTTATGTCCCCGTAGGTTCGTATTCTGAACAAGTGGGAGGATCCCATCAGAATTCAGCGTGCTCAACCCATTCAAGGCCTTATAGACCTCAATCAGATCACCGCGCAGGTGCCTAGTCTCCAGCCACTGCAATTTGCAGAACTTAAGCCTCTCTTGGTAAGAGGATCCCTTCATTCCCCTCACCAATCGTGTTGCTCTTCTCTGTACACGCTCAAGCAAATCTACATCCTTCCTAAAATGAGGCCTCCAGACCTGTACGCAGTACTCAAGGCGTGGCCTGACCATTGCCTTATACAGAGGGACAATCACCTCCTTTTCCCTGCTAGCAAAATTCCTATATATCATTGACAAAACCCCATGACCTGCCCTAGCAGCCTGTCTACATTGCTCAGAAAACTTCATATCTGACTGCACAATTACTCCCAGGTCTTTTTCATTTTCTACCACCTTAAGTGTAGTACCACACAGTTGGTACGTTTCTCTGGGGTTACTTCTACCCATATGCAGTACTTTGCATTTGTCAAGGTTAAACTTCAGTTGCCACTTCTTAGCCCATCTGCCCAAATTATCTAGATCCTGTTGCAGTAGAACACTGCCATTACTGTCATTAACAACCCTGCCAACCTTCGTGTCATCTGCAAACTTCGACATTAAGCCTGATAAACCTTCATCAATATCATTGATAAATATACAAAACAACAGTGGACCCAACACCGAACCCTGTGGGACTCCACTAATAACATTAGTCCACGAAGAGCAGCACCCATTGATTACCACCCTCTGTCTTCTCCCACTTAACCATCCTTTTATCCATTGTAGCAACTTACCCTTAATACCATTCTGCTCCAATTTGTACAGTAGTCTTCCATGCGCAACAGTGTCAAAAGCTTTCCTGAAATCAAAGTATATGATATCAAAATTATTTTTTGCATCCAGTTCCTTTGTGACCACATCATAATAACCAATCAAATTTGTCAGACAAGACTTTCCCTTAACAAACCCATGCTGTGTCTGAATTATTGCTGCAGTCTTGTCTAGATGATCCTGCAATGCATCTTTAACCAGTGACTCCATTATTTTACCCGGAACAGAAGTTAAACTAACTGGTCTGTAATTACTCGTGTCACCCTTCGAACCTCCTTTGTGAATTGGGGATACATTTGCACATCTCCAGTCCGTGGGAACCTCCCCTGAATCCAAGGATGCTCTCATAATTATGGCATAATTATATTTAACTTCAACAATTTCTCCTCCACTTTGCTCTCAGTTATTACAAAATCATTAAGCACACTGCTACAATTTGATAACCTTCTTCCATTTTCAAACTGTAATAATTCCTCACGTGTGAATGTAGATGCAAAATACTCATTCAGTTTGTTTGCTATCTGAGCAGGATCATCAACAGTCGAACCATCGATGTCAAGTGGACCAATCATATTCATCCCCTTCCTTTTAGAGTTTATATAAGTAAAGAAATCCTTGCTGTTTTTCTTAGCATCTTTTGCCAAAGATTTCTCGTAATCCGCCTTTGCCTGCCGAACCTCCTTTGTGACCTGATTACAGACTAGCTTATATCTGCTACAGGCTTCTGCGTCGCCTGATAATTTATATGCATCCCATGCATTTTTCTTCTCTGACACGAGTCTCATTAGTTCATTTGATAACCATTTAGGCCTAAAACAATATTTCTTCATCGGTATGAAAAGTCTAGTAGCTTCCACGATTAATTCCTTGAATGCTTCCCACTTAGAATTTACTGTTTGTGACATCGTCAGTTGATCCCACTGTACAGAATTTAAAAACTGTCTGAGACCAGTGTACTCCCCTTTACGGAAGCAAAAACCCTTTCCTTTACCCCTGACGGTAGTTACCTCTTTGAGTAAATCCCACTTCAGCACACTGTGATCACTGCCACCTAGTGGTTCCTTTATCTGCAAATTCTTAATACACGAATGATCACTGCTGATAACCAGATCAAGAGTATTACTTTCTCTGGTTGCCTCTCGAACATGCTGCTGCAGAAAACAATCATCCAATAAATCCACAAAAGTCTGACTAGTGTGTGAGTGACCAACCCACAAGTTCCAGTCAATATCTGGGAAGTTAAAATCCCCCATTATAAGACATTCTGATTTACTGATCCACTCTATTTCTCTGTACAATTGTTCATTGTACTCATTCGAGTCATTAGGCCTATAACACACTCCTACTCTTATTTTTGCTTTCGCAGTGCTTATGTCACACCAAACTGACTCAACAGTGCACTGTCCATCTATATCAACTGGACGCACTTCTTTTGATTTTATGTTTTTCTTAATTAACAGCATAACACCTCCTCCCTTTCTGTACTGTCTATCCTTTCTGTACACATTGTACTCCCCAAATTCCAGTTCTGCATTCCTTATATCTTTGTGACACCACGTCTCTGCTATCCCAACAATATCCGCCTTTGATGTCTTGACCAACACTTCAAATTCATCAAATTTATTTACTATACTTCTAGCATTGGTATACATGCTCCTATGCCTATTCCTTTCGAATGAACTGTTTGAGTTGTAAATAGGTCAAGAACTGGCTAAGAGTAAAATTAATGCTGTGCATATGTACTATATTTAAATAATACCGAAAATACGAGTTTTTACTAAGTACAGTACTATGTATAAATATAGTGCAAATGCATCAGGAATACATAGCTATATCTGAATAAATCAGATTATTAATAAAACGGCATCGTTTTAAGTTATATCTCATATTGTGAATACCTTCACAACGAGTTGCCATGATATTGCACTACTTCGAATAAGTAACGCTTCACCTAAGGAGAAGACTAATGTTACTTATTCTCAGATGGGTACCACCACCCAGACGGCACCGTTTCAGGGCTATTTGGCCCTTCTTCGGTGGGTGGGTAGGTACCCGAGTGATGCAATGATGGCAAAACAATTATGAAGTATAACTCCACAATATGAGAGATGCCTGATGGTGTATCATGTATTTAGACTCAAGCGTTTAGGGCATAAGCCTCAAGCTATGAAGGAGTCTAGACTATGTATAAATATAGTGCAAATGCATCAGGAATACATAGCTATATCTGAATAAATCAGATTATTAATAAAACGGCATCGTTTTAAGTTATATCTCATATTGTGAATACTTATTATCTATATTGAATACAGATAATAAGTACAGTACTTATTATCTGTAATACGAGGGGCAGTCGATAAGTATTGACATTCACCTGGAAATATTTTATTGAAAATTGGCTGGAAATTTAATCCTTCTACATATATGTAGCTCCCTTCTAGATCTACATTTTTCCAATCTGTGTCCAAGCTCTTTCGAGGCGATTTGAATAGAACTCCTCATCAGTCTGAAATCTGCGGCCCCGTAATGGTGTCTTCATTTTGGAGAAGAGAAAGATCACTGAAGGTGAGATGTTAGAAGAATAAGGCAGGTGCTGCAGATTTTAAAAGCCACACCTGATTGCAAAGTCTTCTGTGAGAGTATCCATATAAGCAGGGGCGTAGTAAGCATAGCTTCCACGTTTCTTCAACTTGATAGCATCTCTTGAAAAGACTAACAACGAGACCTCTTTGGCAGAGACAATTGAACCTTGGCTCTTTTTTGGGGTTGGGGTGAAGATGAATGTTCCTATTGTTTACTCATCGGTTTAGCTTCTAGGCATAGTGATGTACCCAGCATTTATCCATTTTCACAGTTGGGTCAAAAAAAAAAAAAAAAAAAAATCGAACTTTCCTCTAAAAAGCTCCAGAAATTGTGAGGAATGCTGTTTCTTGTGGAGCTTTTGTGGAAATATCAACAATCTCGAACCCATCAGTATGCGTGCAGGAACTCATACGTTATGGTGCACACAGATGTTCACTTCATAGGCGCCTCCGTAGCCAGGTGGGCAGGAGCAGCAGTGCATAGCACACGCTTCTTGATTAGACCGCGGTTCCAGCCCGTGACCACCAAATACGGAGGATGCGGAAAGGTCAGGAAATGACCACCGCATATCCCCGGAGCAATATGGCCTTAGTTGCTAATGCTCCTAAAAAAAAAAAAAAAACCAAACAAGATGTTCACTTCATTTATTATAAAATTTATAGTTGATGTCTATCTTCAAGGACTAGCTGTTCTACTTTATCCACACAGGGGTCCGTGGCTGAGATGTCTTCTTTCGCTTGGGTCATCGTGCACACTCACGCCCGAATTGTCTTTTCCAATTTTTCTCTGTTTCCTATGATGAGTAATCCTCCCCATATACAGCTTTCATCTGCTTATGGATTTGCTTTGCTTCTTTGCCTTACAAATGAAGAAATTTTATAATGGATTGGGACGCCAACTTTCTCTAGCATATCACCTACCACTGTATTGTGACAGGTGATATGATATGCTATATCATAGCTCTGATTCAGTAACCGATGGACCTAGGAAAACGAATAAACATACATTAACCTATGAGTTTGAGTATAAAATCCCTAACTCAAATATTTCTAAGAGAGAATAAATATTTATTGGCCGCCCATCGCACTAACTCATAACATATAAAATATCTTTGAAATAGTTGGAGTGTTCCTGATGCTCCTAAAACCTTACTACAACAACTGCAAATTCCAGCATTTGGAAAGTAGATGGGGGGGGGGAACTTAATCGAAGTGTTTTAAGCCTTTAAATGGATTGAGTAAATTTAATGATGATTGCATTGTAATTATTTCTCAAATAACTCATACAAAGGGACATAAACGTAAATTGAAAAAGAAAGATCTGCGAAAATTTTCTATCAGGCAATAATTGTTTGTTGGAACAAACTTCATTCTGGTATTGTGTTAGTTTGAATAAATTTAAGAAAAATTATTCAAAATTTTCGAAGAAACAAACAGAAAAAAATATGTTACGGCAATGTGACTGAAGAATTCATCATCCTAAACCCGAAGAGTTGGCAGCTATGACTTAGTGTCTTACATAACATCTAATTATTAATGCTTGTTAAGAATGGGAAAAATGGTCTCAATAAATCTTTTGTTAGACAATTGAACTGAAATTCCCAAGTGCAAAGACTTGTAGAAGCATTTATTCTTTATTTGATTTCAGTACCACGAACAGTCCTGTGCACAAACAATTTGTCTAGAAAGCCAACCTGAAGTTAGTAAGGAGAATCCACCAAGCAGTCCAGAGAAGACAGATGCAAGTCTGAACACTAAAGATGAATTTCCCGAAGAGGATATCCTGGTAAGTTCTGGATAAGTGATTTCTTAATTTATAGTAAAGGAGTTAATTTTTTTATTTACGCTTCAGTATGTCCAGATAAGGTCAAAGAAGTTTACAAGATAGACGCTGTATATCCGTTATAATTATATTGTCAAACGCGAATTAACGGTTCAATGTGAGGGCCCGATTTTCCGATTCAGAAAATGTGTAGTGATTACAGAAGAGAATGTACATGTTGTAAAGCCTCTGATCTGAGGTGCATCTGTAGTAGTTTGCAAAGTTTTCAGTTACAATCCTTGCATCGAAGTTATGTTGCATGTGAAAATAAGAAGACAGATTCTCCATCTTGTGTTAGACACTCTCTCTTGGTATATGCTTTTAAAAACAATTGGCCTTTATTCAATTTCAGAGCCAAGAAAAATTCATCACACCAACTGAGATTCCAGAAAGCCAACCTGAAATTCCATGTTTGGACGTTGATCAAGGCGACCCGCTTCTAGATTCGCAAGAGAAGAACTGCATAAGTCTTAAATTTAATGCTGAAGTTGTGAAAGAGGATATTCAGGTGATTTTTCACTAAGTGATGTTAATTCCAATCAAAATATGAATGAATTTTGTAGTTCT